>NC_136423.1:81265597-81865597 GCF_052625555.1 Lactuca saligna | reverse complement strand
TATATTTTCTTTGACTATCTTCAATTTCATAAAAACGCTAAAATACAAATAACTAATATGTTAGGCGTTGAATCATGAATGAAATTGCATTGGAGAAAAACAATAACATATTGGCTACATATAAAAAAACATTATTTACCGTTATCTCTTCCCATAGTTTTTCCTTGACTTCTTTTGTTACCTTCTTCCAGTTGAAAACACTAACTCCTACAAAGGGTGTCGTAACTTCACAAAGTTGTCTACAGTTGTACAACTCCTAAACTTGAAGAGTAAGTATGGAGTTTCAGATAAGTGCTTTACTAAAACATTAGTTTTGATAAAGAAGATGTTACCCGAAGGTAACGAAATGTTGAGTAGTACCTATGAAGCTAAGAAAGCAATGAAAGCAATGGGTTCAGGGTATACAAAGATACATGCATGTATCAATGAATGCATTCTTTACAGGAACGAGTACAAAGATGCAAAAGTATGTCCCACTTATGGGAAATCAAGATGGAAGGTCATTGAGAAAGAAAAAATTATATATGAAAATATCCCGGTAAAAGTGTTATGGTATTTTCCCATTATCCCGAGAATGAAACGACTATTTCAATCAAAGACAATAGCACAAAATTTAAAATGGCATGCCACCGATAGAATACATGACGATGTTTTACGTCACCCAGCAGATACACCTGCGTGGGCTGCCATAGATAAAAGATATCCTGAATTTGCTAATGATCCAAGAAATCTACGACTAGGCATTTCGGCTGACGGGGTCGACGTGAATAGAGGAAATAGGAATCATAGTGTATGGCCTATTTTGACTATCATTTACAACCTTCCACCATGGTTGTGTATGAAAAGAAAGTTTATCATGCTCTCGTTATTGATCTCAGGAACACCAGGAAACAATATTGATGTTTTTTTAGCACCTTTGATCGATGATTTGCAACTCTTATTTGATGTTGGAGTTGAAACATATGATGCATCTTCAAAGGAGATGTTTACTCTATGTGCAGTTGTGTTATGGACGATAAATGATTACCCTGCTCTTGGTACATTATGTGGTTGTCCTTATAGCGGATACAAAGGTTGTGTAGTATGTGGGGAACAAATGCATTGTATTAGACTTCCTAAATCAAAGAAGTAAAGCTATGCTGGTCACAGATGATATCTACCATATACGCATCCTTTCAGAAGTCAAAGGAATGCGTTCAATGGAGAAGAAGAGTTCACAACTGCTCCAGAACCTTTGAGTGGTGAAGAAGTATTTAACAATGTCAAATATGTTATAAATAAATGGGGAAAGGGAGCTAATAATAAGGAATCATACATCCAAAAAACTTCGACAAGAAGAGGTGGGAAGATAAAAAGAAAAAAAAAGAACATCAAAAGAAGTGTGTTATTCAGATGTTAGCAACAAAGAAAACACATATTGGAAGAAATATAATATATGGTGTCGACGTCTTAGGTATTGGCAGCATAATCTTGTCCATCATTGTATAGATTTTATGTATGTCGAAAAGAATGTAGGTGAGAGTCTAGTTGGAACAATGCTCAACATTCCTGGCAAAACAAAAGATGGATTGCAGGCTCGAATGGATTTAGCACATTTTGGGTTAAAGCCAGAGTTACAAGCTCATATTGAAGGCAAAAAAACCACACTTCCGGCAACAAGTTATACATTAACAACAGAGGAAAAAACCATGTTTTGTGAAACATTATACAATTTAAGGGTTCCCACAAGGGTATTGTTCTAATTTTTCTAGTTTTGTGAGTCTAAAGGATAAGAAGCTTATCGGACTTAAATCACATGACTATCACATGCTCATGCAACAATTTTTGCCCATTGCAATACGGTCTATTATGCCGAAATCCACAAGGGATGCTATTACCAGATTTTGTTTCATTTTTAAATCAATATATAGCAAAGAAATAAAAGTTAAGGAGCTCGATAAGTTGCAAGAAGAATTATGTGTCACATTGTGCCTGCTTGAGAAATACTTTCCTCCATCATTTTTTGATGTTATGGTTCATTTAACTGTGCATCTAATTAGGGAAGTAAAATTATGTGGTCCAGTATGCTTTCGATGGATGTATCCATTCGAAAGGTGTATGAAGGTTATTAAGGGGCACGTGCGGAATAAAAATAAACCAGAAGGTCGCATTGCAGAAGAGAATATTGCAGAAGAGACAATTGAGTTTTTAAGTGAATTCCAAAAAAAATATGAATATTGTTGGTATTCCACTTGAGAAGCATAACAACTTTGGAAATCATAATGATGACTATAGTATTTCTCTTAGGGATGGCACTCCAGTATCAGCATGTCGATCGGTTCAAGTTTCTCCGGACCTCTTCATCAAAGCACATTTCTATGTAATGCAAAATACAACTGAAGTTGTACCATATATTAAGTAAGTATTACTTACATGTATGTATTTATTTTAAAATTTTATAATATCGTGAATCTAATATAATAATAATCAATGTATTTACAGTCGACACAAGGCATTTCTGAGAAACCAACACCCTTTTAAACGAAATGCATGGTTAGAGAATGAGCATAGTAAAATGTTTGGTCAATGGTTACGAGAGGAGGTACATTATTTTCATATTGAAGTTATTTTTTTTCTTTGTTGTATATGAGTTGAAGCGTATCCTTCTAATATGATTTAGGTTAAAAAAGAGTTATCAGTCTCAAAAGAAAGTGTATCAGAGACTGTTAGGTGGATTTCACATGGACCAAACACCAATGTACTGAAATACGATGCATATGACATCAATGGATACACATTTCGTACAAAATGCCGCGAAGGTAAAGTTCATCAGAACAGTGGGGTTAGTGTAGTGGCAACTGACACACATATTTCTAATGAAATTGTAACCTATGACCAAAACTCTTATTATGGGGTTGTAAAAGAGATATGGGTAATAGATTATCATTTTAAAAAAATTCCTCTTTTCATGTGTGACTGGGTTGACAATAAAAACGGAGTCAAGAAGGATCCGGTTGGGTACACCTTGGTTGAACTTGGTAGGTTAGGCCACAAAGATGATCCATTCATATTGGCCTCACAAGTACGACAAGTATTCTACATTACAGACCAACTGAATAAAAAAATATCAATTGTCTTTATGACACCTCCCAAAAGTTATAGAGATACGTATGACGATGGCGATGAGGAATTTAGTACTGTACTCTTTCCTCACAACGACAATATATTGCCACGTGTAGATCCACTTGACTTGTGTAAAGAATCACAAAATAATTATTTTCGGACTGACTGTCCAGGTATAGTCATACATAAGGTATAAATTTCTCATTCACATTCTAATTCTTGCATTTGTTTTATTTCAACCATGAACATCCCATGATTTACATGTTTATAAGTAATATTTTTGCTACATTTTTCTGAGTCTAATGATTTCATTTGTTTGTATCAGGCACATGAGAATCCTTAATCCTGGTGTTATTAATTTTACGTTTTGTTGTCTGATGCTCGATACCCCAAAGTTAGTTGTCTGAAAGAGAAAAAAAAAAAGGTTTCTTTGAAATTTGCTTGAATGAGTGCATGCTTGTTGGCAGTTGCTACTAGGTCTCCCTGAAAAAAATGTTAATTGCTTGATGTCTATTAATTAGAATTAAAAATCATTTGTCTCATTTGTGTTTTAACCCAAAATTAACAATAATACCCTTATTGCTAAACTATTTGTTTTTAACAAAATGGTGGATTAATGATCGAGAACCCTAATTATAAGAGTGTACTTTGTTTTTCTCTCCATGTAATTATACTATTTCTAGTTCTCTGTTGGCATTTTAATTTAATATAATTTAGTTTCTCTTCAAATTCTATGAAGTTATAATATTTTATTTTATCAATGATCAATTAAACCATCATTATATTTACTTTGATTATTTTTGCAAAAGATGTTTAGAGTTCAACTATTAAACATTGAGTATCAGTGGCAAAAAAATAATTATGGTCACATGTTTTCTTTTTGTGTTACATAACAAAATATTCACTTTTCGAGACCCTATAGAGTAGAACATGGCGGTATAATAATACTTATACGTAAAAGTTTTAATTTCTTTTATCATAAAAATTCTTCATTTTCGACACACATATGAATTAAACCGTAACCATGAAATACTAATGGTCATATGTTCTTTTTTCACGACAACTGTTTACTTTTAGTCGCACGTAAAAATTAAACCGTAATCATACAACACTTCTAGTTCAAGGTTTTTTTTTCATTAAATCGTAACCATATAATACTTATAGTCCATGTTTTTTTCCTTTAAAACATGGTTGTAGAATACTAAAAGTCACATGCTTTTTTATGATTATTAATATTTTTTACTTGTAATCACACATATGAAATAAATAAATATCCACAAAATATTAACAGTCATATATTTTTTTTCTTGTATCATGACTATTGTTAACTATTAAACAAGCATAAGAGATTAAATCATGACTATGTGTTCTAAAAATTGGCAATAAAATACTCATAGTCATATGTTTTATATTTAACAAAAGATTTTTTTGGTTTTTTTTTTTTTTTTGCTTTTACACACTAATAATTTAATCAGTGACAATTAAATACTTACAATCAATTTTTTACGTTCATGATGACTATATTTTACTTTTATACATACACCAAATTGTAAAAAGTAACAATAAATTATTTATACTTACAAGTATTTTCTTTTTTTCACGAACACGATTTACCTTTTAACCACACATAACATGTTTCACTGTGACTATAACATACTTATAGTTATACATTTTTTTTCTTTTATCATGACAAATGTTTATTTTTAGACACACATAATACACTAAACATGACCATAAAATACTTATAGTTACTTGTTTGGTTGCTCTTAATCAGTGTGTAATAAATGTTATTGTATGGACACACAAATAATTAATGTGACCATATATTGCCTTTCAGTTATGTTGCATTCAAATGTCAATATTTGCTCCATGATACAGCCACACACATTTGTTTCATGTGACCATATAATAATATATTGTCTCTTATAAAAACCATCAAAAAGTTTTTCCATATATCTGATAAACATGTGGCGAATGGTGACATTTGGCCTCATTTTTCTGGTGTGGCTAATAATTGTCACATTTGTTATGTTTAAACGTGTCTAAATGTTTCAACTATATTAATAATGGTCATGAAATACAAATTAAAATGTCACTACAATAATGGCAGGATTTTAGCAATAACCTTTAGACACAGTTTTAGTCAAAAGTGTGGCTGGATGGTTTTGGCAAAAGTGTGGCCATAGGTCATTTTTGTACTAGTGTAAACTAATCACTAAAGTGTTGGTAGTGGATCTTGTTGATTTCATAATCATGTATCCACCAAGATCAATTTTGTCCCTTTATTATCCTTTTGTGTTCCCTTCAGATAAAGAGCAACAATATGAGGTAAATGAAGAATAATATGTAAACGCATAGGAAAACTGGTTTATCTTACTCTTGGAATGGTGAAACTGATTCAACATTAAATAGAACATAACGATGTTCTTAAGTGAGTGACTTCTCGTCCAGGACGAAATTTGAAGATCTCTTTCTTTTCTAAGTGATACCCTAGAATGATTTTTACGTCCCAATGGGTGACCTGGGCAAAGATTATTAAGATGAAGATCTCTAGTAAATATGGTTTTTACTCCCGAGAGATATTCGGAGCAAAATGTTACACTTTCTTGAGCTAAATAGCCTTTAGCAATTGAACCTTCAGGATGAGCTCTATTATGAACGTAGGACTTAAGTCTTAGAAGGTACCTATGATTACAATTACAAAAAACTAATCATCAATAGAATAATAAAAGATAATAGGAAAATTAAAAGAAATAGTGTTTACCTCTTTATAGGGTACATCCATCGAAAATCAACTGGACCTCCTAACTTAACCTCTCTAACTAAGTGGGTCACCAATTGCACCATTACAGTAAAGAATGAAGGAGGAAAAATCTTTTCCAATTTGCATAAAGTGAGGGAAAGATACTGGAGATCAACTTTGGTTAAGTCTTTGTAGCAAATGATCCTAAAAACTCACTCAACTCTATTATAGTGGAGATTACATGGTCTGGCAAAGTACCTCGTAATGCAATGGGCAACTGGGCAGAAAGATAAAATTTTCTCTATTATAGTGGAGCTTACGAATAATAAGAATCAATTGGGCAGAAAGATAAAAGTTTCTCCAATCTGAAAAGATGGGAGAGTACTTTAGTATCATGTTTTATGCTTGTCTCATTGATTATCAAACCATATCACAATTGATCCTCTAAGTAAATCATAGTGCATTAGTATGGCCAAGAAGATGAATCAGGAATTGTTGAAGTGGTTAAATCAAAAGGTGAATCATACTTCGTTCCAAAATCAAGTCTTAGAATCGTACTCCAAGATTGTGATATTGAGTGATACGTCTTCAGTAACTTTAAAACACTCATCAAGTGTGGAATAGGAAAGATTTTCTTATTCCTACACATTTGAAATTGATAAGTTGTGATGTCTTGGGTAAGACAAAGAACGACTAAGACCAACTGTGTGAAGTGTTATCTTGATAAGAATCTGCACTAACTCTTGAGTATTTGTTTGTCAAGAAATGGTTCTTTACTAGATAATCTTATATGTCAAGAGGTTAGTGGGAGTCTAAATGGTCTTGAAAATTTTCAAGAACTAATCAAGAGTAAACCTAGTTTTTTATCACTAGCACACAATTTGAGGTTTATAACCTATCGTGTTGACATATTCTTGGTTTCTGTGTCATTCCAGTAGAGTTTTTTATGAATGTGAGTTCTAAGAGTTCTCATTTGAATGCATAAAGGCAATACACCTTGATCAACTGTAAGTCCTAAATTCGCTTGACGTATCAATCAGATCCAATTGATGGTGCGGAATCCCAATCAATTGGATGATGCAAGATCAAAAAAAGAAGAAGGAGAAGAAGAATAAGATGAATCTTGAATGATTTGATGATTAGAATGAAGCTCCTTATAAGATTCACACACACTTAGCACCACTCTCTCTCTCTCTCTCTCTCTCTCTCTCTCTCTCTCTCTCTCTCTCTTCTAGCCGTACAAACTCTCTAACTATTATGACCATCTAACTTGATTTTGGGATTTGTACTTTGACATTATTTTCATTATGATACTCTTTTGGTTGTTTTTTCATGACTATTGGATGTTTTAAATAAAAGTTTTTATTTTGAAATTTTGGGACGTTACACTCGCACTCTATCTCATCTTATGTGCTGTTTTCACTTACTCTTCTCAAGTTCTTTCCTCTTTTTACTGTTCTCTTAATAGGTTTATCATACATCCCGTTATACTTAATGTCCTCTCATTTTACATAAAATGCTTTATGGCCTCATATGTTTATCACAACTCGTTATCTTATTCTCAATATAAGTGCTTTATACTCTTGCACTATATATATATATATATATATATATATATATATATATATATATATATATATAATATAAGTGCTTTATACTCTTGCACTCTATATATATATATATATATATATATATATATATATATATATATATGTGTGTGTGTGTGTGTGTGTGAAGGTTAACAGTGTAGTTGTCAAAATCACTCTATCTTTGAAAAATATTGTATTGCGCCTTGTAATAAAATAATTTACATCTCATTTTTAATCATTAATTTTATTTCTTTTTAATCTAATTCTTTGAATTCTCCTTTGATAATTTACATTTTCCCAAATTATCATTGATCAATCACGCCTTGTAATAAAATGATTTACATCTCATTTTTAATCAATAATTTTATTTCTTTTTAATCTAATTCTTTGAATTCTCCTTTGATAATTTACATTTTCCCAAATTATCATTGATCAATCAACATCCATACTATAACTTTGAATATTGTTCATTTATATCACAAATAGTAGTGTTTCACGTACGACCACTCAACGCCAGTTATTTTCTTCTGACCCTTTTCTCACTCATCGTTTAGTACTCAACTTACGAACCATATCTTAAGTCACAAGTATACCACAAACATCAATAAATGGATACTCATAATCGTGTAATCATTATATTGGGTATTATCACTCATTTTCCAATAAACTTCATACACTTCTCAATCTTTACATAATACTCCAATCGTAAATTAATCATTTTAACTGGCCATACTCTAGATATTTCACGCTTAATAAATAAGAATAATTTGTCTCCCTTTTCGTTTCTCGAAACATTTAAATCAACCTCAACTAGATAAATCTCTATAGTACTCAGCACCATGGTTACACTACTCAGATCACTTAGATTGACCACTCAACTTAATTGGATCAATCACTTAGATCAATATTAATCACTCTAATCAATATCACTCATTTTCATCAAGCACTCGAATCACTCATTTTAATCACTTGTGTTAATTAATATGATGAATATCTACCACTCATTTTAATCACTCAGATCACTCAAATCAATTAGATCGAGTTCTTACATCAACCACTCAGATAAGTGACAAAAATCAATCATTTAAATCAATCGAATTAGTTACTTAGATCAATGTCACTCATTCAGTTCAAATAATCAAATCACTCACTCTAATCATTCATTCAAATCACTTTCCAATCGTTCAGATCGATCACTCTAATTAATATTAATTACTCAAATACAAAATTGCAAAAATGGTCCTTATGGTATGCATTTTTTTGGGGTTTTGGTCCAAACCCCGACTTTTTTGGATTGACGGTCCTTTTGAGCTACTTTGTTTGTGGTTTTCGTCCTCGTAAAATTAAAAATACAAAAATACCCTTCTAATGCATTTCTATGTTTTTTCTATTTAATATAAAGTTTTATAAATAAATATTATAGGACCCACCTACCTCTCTCTCTCTCTCTCTCTCTCTCTCTCTCGTATCTCACCAGTTGAAGGAAAGAAAGCACCGATGATTGTAACACCGGTCTAGGATGCTCACCACCACGACTGCCACGATAGACCACCACAACCCCACCGAAAACCGTCCTTGTCTATCTTGTTCGTGCCCTACCACCATTCCCTTACTGTTTCTATCGAGCAAGCTGCCGGGTACCACCTTACACTACCATGTTCTTCCCCCTTTTGCTACTGATCAGAGCAAACTGCCACCACCATCTTAACCCACCTAATTTTTTGAACACCTCCTCCACCTCCCCATGTCATGACCCACCACCATCAAACACCCTTCCCAAACACCTCCGTACCATAACCTTACTCCTCTCTGCCCTCTCAATTGTCGAGCTCACCTGAAAAGAAAGGAAATGAAGGCAGTGAAGCTGCCACCATAGCTATGTCACCACCCACCGTTGGCAAAACCCACGTCACCACCCACCACCACTGTGATTGTTGGCAAAACCATCTTCACCACCCACCACCCACCAAACGCCTCCATCCGATCGTAACCCACTACCACCAAACTCCATCGTCGTTGCTGCTTCGTCTTAGTCCCTCTTCGAGCATCGGCCAACATAATTAAAGTAGCAAGGCCGCCTACAGCCACCCATCAATGCCCTTCCACTGCCGTTGCGAGATCAAGTAGAAGAAGAAGAAAGGGTGGGGTTAGAATCGTTTTTTCTCATCTTGATGCAGACGAAGTTGGAAGAGGAGATGTCATCGTCTAAAATCTTCAAGCTTCCTTTTGATGCGTTGTTGAACGCAATCGATGGTGGGAGGATTGAGCAGAGTTATTGAAGGCTAACCAGTAGCAACTGTTTGTATATATGGAATGTATGTATGTATCTATGTGTATCGTGGATTGTGTGTAAGTTCTTTATGGTGATCAGGGGGAGGACGAAAAGAGAGAGAGAGAGAGAGAGAGAGAGAGAGAGAAAGAGAGAGAGAGGGGGGTGAAAAGAGAGAGAAAGGCCCGATTTTATATTTAATAATAATAATAATAGTGTTAAAAAGTGAAAGAAAAATGAAAATTAAATTCATTAAGGGTATACTAGTCTTTTTAGCTTGGACAGGGACCAAAACTGCATGTAAACTAGCTCAAAAGGACCATCAATCCAAAAAAAGTCGAGGTTTGGACTAAAACCCCAAAAAATGCATACCACAGGGACAATTTTTGCAATTTTGTCGATACTCAAATTACTCTCTCAGATCAATCACTCAAATCAATATTAATCTCTCAGTCAATTACTCAAATCACTCATATTAATTTCTCAAACTACTTACTCGTGTCAATTTCTCAAATAAATCGATCAAATTTCTCATTTGAATTACTCATATTAATTGGATCAAATTCTCAAATTAATCACTCAAATAAGTGAATCAGATATGTTATTTAGGTCAATTAGATCAATTACCCAAACTAATATCACTTACTTGATTTAATTTCTCAAACTAACCGGATCAATCAGATCAAAGACTCAAATTAATCACTTAGATCAATTACTCAATTCAATAATATTAAATCTCATATTCGGATTAGGTTTCATTATCTCTTGATAGACCATCCACACACGCCTTATAACGATCATCAATAAGAGGATCTCATGCAATTAGGTCTCGTCACCTCTCAGAGACTCAAATTACAAAATATCATCTACATAAGCAAATCTAATCATCTCTCATGGATTTGTTATGTAAATCTCATGATCACAATCTAAATTCTCATTACTGAATCTCATTATATATATATATATATATATATATATATATATATATATATATATATATATATATATATATATATATGATTTTGGACCCAAACCTTCAAGGTTGGACAATCTTCAATACTCATACTCTTTAGGTTCTTTGCCTTCGTAGATCTTCAGCCATATATCGTGATCTCTTTTATGGTTTATCACAAATCAGATCATAATCATTGCTCCTCATCTATTCTCTATAGTTTAAGACTAGGAATGGATACACCAAACCTAATTCACTTAAATTATAGCTCTCATACCAACTCGTAGCACCCTTGATCTTTAATATCTAATATATAAGAATTATCAAAATTTTAATTACAATTATGGAAATCTACTCAACTATAAAACTTTTTACATCCCGGGTTGAATCAATTGAGCACAATATAAATCTATCTTTTTATATAAAATGAAGAATACATAAATGCATCCTACATTAAATCTTGCTCTTTTTCCCATGTCTTCTCTTCCGGTACCACAACTGCTAATACATGAGCTTGCAAAACATAAATCTCTACTACATCCGAGACTAGGTCTGGTGAGCTATTCTTTTATCTTTTATTAACTTTCTTTCTCTTAGATCATACTCGTCCTTTTAGTTACTTCTCCAATCTATCTCATACTCTGCACATATCTTGACTTTTATGTTGTGAATTGTGATACATCTCGCCTCTACTTTGTTTCGTATTCTATGTCAAATCTCATCTCTATTTAGTCTTATTCACTTTATATATCTTTTTTCATACTCAATCTCGTATACTCTCTTTCTCTTTCTTTCTCTCTCTCTCTCTCCCCCCCCCCTCTCTCTCTCTCTATATATATATATATATATATATATATATATACACACACACACCTCATCTCAAGCTTAATATCATGTACTCTGGATAACTTATCTCATACTTAGTCTCGTATACTCCATACGTCCCATCTTGTACTTAATCTCATGTACTATGTATGTCTCATCTCAATTAGGTCTCGTATACTCTATATATAAATATATCTCATCTCATACTCAGTCTCGTGTACTATGTATGTCTCATCTCTACTCAATCTCATATACCCTATATATCACATCTCTACTCTGTCTCATGTTCTCGTATCTCAATTTCATTCTCGAAAAAAATATACTCATATCTTGATCTCATTCCCAAAGGAAGTACATTCATATCTCAATCTCGTCACCGAAGGAAGTATACCTGTATCTCAATCTCGTTCCTAAAGTCAATATACTCATATCCCATTCTCCTTCATGAACTATAAAATACATATACATAGGGAATTAGAGCGGACAAGATTAAATGTGGCCAATATCGGACTAATGGGTTTTCTAGGTTACACTAAATCATATTTGTAGAGCAGAGTTTTACATAAGCATTTTCTGGTCACATGCAACCTAAGGATCTATGGCATTTTCTCATTATAGCAACATACTATGAAAAACTAATTTAATCTAGGTATGATCGAATATCAACTAGATTAGAATACATAACTTTTAATATAGTCAAATATACTAACTCTCGAGTTCTTCAAATGCTCCATGGAAAGTT
This sequence comes from Lactuca saligna, assembly GCF_052625555.1. NCBI lineage: Eukaryota > Viridiplantae > Streptophyta > Magnoliopsida > Asterales > Asteraceae > Lactuca > Lactuca saligna. The sequence continues at coordinate 81,853,375 of NC_136423.1, read as the reverse complement.
AACATCTAATATTGTGAATGTCTTTAATGGTTCACACCCAACACCCTTAAACGCTAGAACTTGAAAGAGAGAAGAAAGAAGCGAAATTTGTATTCCACTTTCTAAGTATGATTAACCATAAAATTTTGATGCATAATGGTTTTATTTATAGTTTAGATAATTTGCAGATAAATCCAAATTTAAACAATTAAATCTAACCTTATCAACTACTAGGAGGCTTCCAGAAACCCTAAAGGCTCTCACAAAAACGTTCATGCCTTGGTAGCTTTTAGAATTGCCTCTTTTGTTTAACTAATTAATTTAAAATTAACTACTAACCATTTCTAATTAATATATTAATCATATAATATGTTAAGAAATCATTTCATATCTATTCTAATATCAATTCTAGCTATTTCGGATTATGATGACAATCCAAAAAAAAAAAGATTTTACTTTTATTCACTAAAACTATACCAATTTAGTTAAGACCTTAAACACTCTAATCCACACATAGAAATCCCCTATTTAAGATACGATTACTGCTTGCCATTAGTAATAATAATAACGTCTAAAAATAACATTCTACACTTTAAAATAGCCTCTCTTTTTCTTTTTCTTTTTGGATTTTGAACATGGATAAAAAAATAAATAACTTGTTTTTATTTGGTCTTCTACTTTTTGGAAAATATTTTATGTACCCGAAAATAAACAAATATCATATGCATACAACCAAATAAATTATGCTACAAGTTTAAATTTTCATTCTACAAAATAATAATTTTATTATTAATCTACTAAATTATAACTTTATCATTAATCTAAAAATGAAGAACATTGTTCATATCTTCAAAACATTTTGTATAATTAAATAAATTAATAATTATATATCTAATGATAAAACATGATCATTTAATTTGTAAGCTACACATAAATAATGTTATACCTTCAAAACACATTGCAAAATTAATTTAAACTAATAACTAACAAAAACATCAAACTTATTTTATAATCCCGTATAAAACATGAGTTAAAACCTAGTTATAAAAATATTTGAAAATATTAAAATTAAAATTTTTAGATAAATTTAATATTCAGAAAATTTATTAAAGATAGCATCCTATTTAAGTTGTGGAAACATGATATTTATTTATATTTAAAAAGATATACAAAATTAAAATTGTCCCCATTTGATAAAAATATGAATACAATAAATAAAAAAATAATATAACCCCGAGCAAATAATACGGATAGAAACATGGCCTCTTCTTCGACTGAAATGTTGTTGCAGGCTCTCCTATGGAAGTTCCCCTTTTCCTGTAACATACGCACCCGTATTATCCCTCCTACTCTTCTCCTCACATCACCCTCCATTGGCTCTAACCAACGCTCTTCCAAACGCACTTTGAATAACTCAATTTGCAGTTCAATTGCCCCAATCACATCATCTTCCACTATATCAACGAACGAAGAAGTCGGCGGTTTTGTCGCTGATCAACATTTGACGCTTCGAAATATCTGCGAAGGCCGCGTGCCTGATCATGTCTTACGCAGGTCACCTTTCTTTCCTATTATCTATTTTGTTCATAGAATTCTACGTCTTTTTAATCTTCACTGAAATGGGAATAACCTGTATAACATCTAATGAAACCCTTGCTCCATAGAAAATGTTACAATTATAGTAGTGATTATATTGAAGCTTAATGTACATATAGTTAATACGATTCTAGGTTTGTATACTAGAATTACCATTTACAAATCACATTAACATAATCGTGGGATCATTTGTGGCTTTTGATATCATGACAAGTAAATCTAACTTCTTAAATAAAGTATATAATCCAAACATCATAACATTATCTTTAGATTACATTTACAAATTGAGATGATGAATAATTGAGCAAGGGGCTACAAGGAACTCATGTTTACAAATTGAGGTGCATTTAGGATGATTTCTTGCTTTGACCAATGCTAAAAGTATGAGATGATTGATTTTCCTGACTATTTTTTTTTCAGAATTGAAGAACTTGGATTCCTTATGCCTACAGAGATACAAAGACAAGCTCTACCAATTCTATTCTCTGGCCAAGATTGCATTCTCCATGCCCAGGTGAATATTTTCTTTACTGCTTAAGACTTTTTCTATCTATATCAAATTTATCCCTATGTAAAATGGTTCATTTATGAACATTATCATATAGCCTCTTCCATGATTTATCTACTTACTTATTAAGACATTGTTTTCTAATATTATTCTTTTGGTTCTTCAGACAGGTTCAGGGAAAACTTTGGCATACTTGTTACAGATTTTTTCAGTAATAGACACACAAAGATCATCTGTACAAGCATTGATTGTGGTTCCAACTAGGGAATTGGGCATGCAAGTAAGATTATAATCCTGATATAGCAATATACTTTCATGTATATATCATTTATAACATCCTACTTTCATTTCTTTACTTTATAACACTATACTTCTAATTATTTTCTTATTATGCCATTCTACTTTGAAAACACTACCTAATTATAGCATTGCACTTTCATTTTTGTTTAGAGTAAATTACACAAATGGTCCCTATGGTTTAGGGTAATTTGCGTGTTTGGTCCCTAACTTATTTTTTAACTCGGAAGGTCCCTACTGTTTGTTTTTGTTACACGTTTGGTCCCTGTCTTATCTAAAAAACTATTTTTCACTTGATTTTTTAAAATATATAAATAAACACACCCCAACCCCAACCCCCCTCACCTTACCTTACCTATCCCATAATTTTTTTCTATTTAAATAATAGTATTTTTAGGTAAGACAGGGACTAATCGTGTAACAAAAACAAACAGTAGGGACCAAGCGCGTAACAAAAACAAACATTAGGGACTTTTCGAGTTAAAAAAATAAGTTAGGGACCAAACGTGCAAATTACCCTAAACCATAGGGACCATTCATGTAATTTACTCTTTTTTTTTATTAGGACATTATACTTCAAAAAATTGGGAAATCTCCTATAAAGTCCCTACATTTTGACCTCATATTCAATTAAGTCCCTAATAATAATAGTAGGTTGCTATTTCTTGCATTTAACTCATTGTTTTTTTGTACCATGAAAGGTTGCAAAGGTTGCTCGGATACTGGCTGCAAAGCCTGATCAACCTGTAGCAGAAGATAAGTCATGCACTATTATGACTCTTCTAGATGGAGGAACTTTAAGAAGACAAAAAAGTTGGTTGAAGGTAGATATTTTATTATTTTTCACATTTCCCTAATTCATATTATGAAAACAAATTTTCAAAATTGGTCCCAGTGGTTTCCAAAAAGTATCACTTTAAGGATAACCATCAAAAAGCATTACACCATCGGTCCTTATGGTTTCAAAATACTGTATCATTGGTCCTTCAAACATTAATTATAACTTTTAACCAGTTAGTTTTTTTGAAATGACCAATATGCCCTTGGACCAAATTCTGTAATATATATATATATATATATATATATATATATATATATATATATATTACAGAATTTGGTCCAAGGGCATATTGGTCATTTCAAAAAAACTAACCGGTTAAAAGTTAGAATTAACGTCTGAAGGACCAATAATACACTGTTTTGAAACCATAAGGACCGACGGTGTAATGCTTATGATAGTTATCCTTAAAGTTTTATTTTTTGGAAACCACAGGGACCAATTTTGAAAATTTGTCAATATAAAATATTATTTGATATGATCACAGGCTGAGCCCCCTACAATAATTGTTGCAACAATAGGAAGCTTGTGCCAAATGCTTGAAAAGCATATCATCAAATTAGATTCAATGTGTGTGCTTGTAATCGATGAGGTATAAATTATAACATCATTTTTCTAGTTTTTTTTTTTTTTTTTTTTTTCATTATTTAATAATCTAATTTGATATATATATATATATATATATATATATATATATATATATATATATATATATATATATAGGTTGATTTCATGTTTAATTCTTCACAACAAGTTAGCTCTCTTCGAAAGCTATTGATATCATACTCATCAATCAACACTCGTCAAACAGTTTTTGCAAGTGCTTCAATCCCACAACACAGACGATTTTTATACGATTGTATACAACAAAAATGGACAAAGGTTTTTCATTTTATTTATATTCATAATTTAATTTTTCATTTTCTTTTTAATGTTCATCTTATTAATATTCATCTTATTTATGTACAAAAGGCAAATGTTGTTCATATTCATGCAAATCCCATTCACCCAATGCCTCCACGTTTACACCATAGATTTCTGGTGAGTCAATACAAGTTTTCCAGGGCTATTTTTTATGACAAGGGTATTTACGTCTTTTTGCAATTTTTTGTCAGATATGTAGTAGAAAGGAAAGACATTCAGCATTGTTGGCCATGTTGCAATCTGATGCACCTCAGTCTGCGATAATTTTTGTTAATGAACAGGTTAGTTATTAATTATTATTATACTAACTGTTATAAATTTATTTATTAATTATTATTATTATTTTTTTTTAATTATTTTGTAGTCTGAGAAGTCTAAGAAAGCTGGAAATGATCCTGCAACAAATATTGTAATGGATGCTTTGAAGAATTCACATAAAGGGGAACATGAAATCCTGCTTTTAGAGGAAAAGATAAATTTCAACTCTAGGGCAGCTTCTTTCTCTGTAAGTTACAACCAACCATGTAAAATGACCAATTTACCCCTACTAATTCATTCTATAAATAATTGAATTGGAAATAGGAACTGAGACAAGGAGGAGCATACATTTTGGTGGCAACTGATATAGCGGGGAGAGGCGTTGACTTGCCTGATACAACTCACATATACAACTTTGACTTACCAAAAGATGCAGTCCATTATTTACATAGAGCTGGAAGAACAGGAAGAAAACCATTTTCAGAAAGTAAATGTGTTGTTACTTCCATATTAACATCAGAAGAGCGGTTTGTATTACAAAGATATGAAAATGAATTGATGTTTCATTGTCATGAGATGTTTTTGTAAGTGTAAGTGTTGAGTTGAAATTACCTATTTGTCCATAGTAATCTCAAAAATATTGTAATCTTAAAACCTTTGATGCACCTAAGCACATATTTCATCTCACATGCTTATATTTTCATGGTTGTATAAAGTTGTAATTTCATCTCACATGCTTATATTATTGCACCAAAAATTCAATATTTTATAAAGTCAGAAAACACAATATGAATTAATTTTATAGCATTAATACATCTGATAATTGTTGAATTCTTTAATAGGATTATAACACCTGATCGAATGTAAAACCCACCCTTCTTAAGATCGGTTGAGTGTCGACTTCCTGCATTCCCTATAATTTCAATAACAGAAATTCTCGCATTAGTTCACAACCTTCCATTATCAAGAATGTCAAATTAAACATTTGCCTAGTGAGTTAATAATGTCGATGCTACTTGGGATATGAATAAACATGCTTTTTGGGGCTATTTTGCATGATGAGGGTGAGGAATGCATTCACCTTTTTTCCACATACAATTTATCGAGAGGAAGTTTTAAGTTTATATCCACCTTTTTGGAACAGGATAAAAATTGCAATCTTTGCCATTGATGACAATCCCCTAGTCCAACACAACATTGCAAACATAGTACAACCTATTTTGCCAACACACGTCAATCATATTTAGATTGTGGTTTGACAAAATTGCAAGAATGGTCCTTGTGGTATATCGAAAATTGTTATCTCTCTCTCTCTCACTCTCTCTCTCTCTCTCTCTCTCTCTCTCTCCCTCCGTCCCTCCCTCCCTCTCTCTCGTTTCTTGCTTACACCAGCAAAAGAAGAAGAAATCGGCGATTGTCACCGGACTAGGTTGCCCCTCCGCCTCCCTCTAGTCTAGGAGCATCGACCCAAACACCCGCTTCGATCGATGATGCCCTCCCTTTGAATCTTAACAGCCGACAATGAGAGAAAGGAGATTGAGATATGAAATTGGGGTTTTTTGGCGGCTAGGGTTTTCAGATGGGTGTTTCGCGACTGGAAATTGAGGCGGAGAAACATGCGATGTATTGCTCGACGAAGCTAGGGTTGTTTAAACCCACGGCGAGACCCTTAGCAAAACTGGATTTATGATGAACACTACCCAAGTCTGGTTTCAAATAACACCTTGCTGCTAGCTACAGCCGGACCTGCAGGTCTGCGGGTGCCAAACGTCATTCCGTTATTACGACCATTCATTATGTCGTTGTTACCAGTCGATAGCATGGTGCAATTTATCACATTATACCTTAATATAAATCCGGTTTAAGGTAGTTAGTACAGCAGTAGTTCCTATATTACAAAACTACAGTACTACAATGATTTACCCATTACATATTTTAGTGACAACCTCACTTAAACATTAGTGTACAAACTATATTTTGTTAAATGATAGTTACACTTGGGGAATTACACACTTTTACAACAAACGAGCATACAAAATAGTTAAGCCTTGGTAGAAGGCTACTTAAATAGAAAATATAGGTTTTTCTGAGAGATTCAAACTTTTACAAACACTTACAAACTTTTACATTCATTTTACAAACTTATACTTGATACATATTCAAACATTTTTGGATGACAAATACTGACACTAAAATACTTATGAGCTCACCAGCTTAATGCTAATAAACTCTTTCAAAATAACATGTATTCTCAGGTCATCAGTAGACAGGTACCGAGGTCAGCTTTTGAGAAGATGGAATGCATTCAAGAGTCATCTTATTATTTTGATATACATTATTTTTGGTGTCTATACTGTACAGAACACGCTTGTATTAAAATTATATATTTAATGCAATGGATGATGTTGTTTGCTTATTTACATTTACTGTGTTGTGATACTTTACATGACGTCCTCCGCCCCAGAACGTTTCCGCCGTTCTTGGTTTTGGGGTGTGACAGATTGGTATCAGAGCATTGTTTATAGTGAATCAAGTATATCAACCCATAAAAGATATACTAAACTTAAACCCATTTGGGATTAAAACACTCTGACCAAGAGTCTATACTTTAAATATTAAAATATTTAACTAAGTATACTAGTCTGCATTCATACTAAAACCAGTGTCACAACGACAAGAACAAAAGTATTACGATTGTTAAATATCACAGGTAAGCTAGGGGATGTATGGTCAGTCCTGGGAATTGCATAGCCTGATCAACTATGCTGGTCCTAAGAGTGATTAGCATATGCCCTAGAATGGTTGTGATGTGTTAACAAGTCTAAAAACTTACCAACAATACCACAAGAAGATCAATAGAACCTAAACTTAAAATACTATAGGTGTATTTTGTACTACTAACTACATATATACTATATCTTTATACCTCTCTTCTCGCGTAGATTTAAATGGCTGGATTCCATCACGGCGACCCGTACTTTCCAAATGAAGGCAACGCAGGATGGCTCGAAGCAGAGTCTGACGATGAACACCAGATTCCGTTGGATGATCATCAAGCTAAAGGCTTCTCAGATGGATCAGACTATAAGCCCGAAGTCAACAACCTACCTCCAGTAGGTGAAGCCCCGAACAACAACCCTCGACCAGCTTTTCCAGGTCCCACTCCCTTGTGGGTAGATAATTTGAATCGTTGGAGTGACGAACAGGGTCAACCCTTACCATACTTTGGGGACCGAACCTTTTACAACGTCAACGATGGTGGTTATGCTGACCGAGCTCTACCTGTCATTATCCGCAGAATAGCTCGTAATGTCGAGCAAGGTCGAGCAGCCATCGACCGGATCGTGGAGATTGATGCCAACTCTGGTGTCAACACAGTCCGCATTTGCAGTCTCAAAGAAGACATGGAACGGACCCAGAGAACTAATGAAACCCTACAGCAACATCTGGTTGCCTCTCAAGCAGAAGTCATGGAACTTCGAGCTCGTCAAAGGACTCATGAACGACACCTTCAAGAGGTGGTCTGACAAATGAGAGACCTCAGGGTTCTCCCGAGGAATACTCATCGCCGTTAGATGATGTCTAGTACATCATTATCTTTTGGGTGAAGGATTAGCCTTTATCATCTGTGCTCTAAGTAGCACTTATCTGTAAAATATTCCTAACTTTCAGTACCCTAATTAGGAATCTAAGAACTGTCAAACTTTCCGTATGGTATGATGTAAGACCTACTGTTAGGTCAATTTTCATTGAACTCGTTACATCAGTAATACCAGTATTATTGACAACTACCTACTCTGTGGGAAGAATCTTTACACTTGGGTTTTCCTACACATCTTTCTTGTTATGATCTCAAACACTCATTCAATTGTTGGGCTATGGTTAGTTAGTCCATGTGTCATTCTCACATTACTTACAAATTGATTCTTACCACTTTTCTCATCTTTATAAACTTATAGCTGAAAGATGCCTCCTCGCAAATCTCCCTGGAATAACCCTACACCTACACCGCCTCCTCCACCTCCGGTCATCGATACAACAGCCCTAAATGCTGTCGTAGCTGCAGCAGTGGCAACTGCCATGGCACAGTATCACTCTACTGATGTCAGCAGAGGTGGAACCCCTATAAACTCTATTCTGATTGAAACTCCTGTGCGCTCGAGAGAGTGCTCTTACAAGGATTTCACCAACTGCAAGCCGAAGTCCTTTCATGGGAGCGGTGGAGTCATTGCTCTCTCGCAATGGTTCGAGAAGATTGAATCAGTCTTCGAAATTTGTTCATGCCATGCTGCGAGCAAAGTCAAATATGCCGCATGCACCTTTGAAGGAAAAGCCCTAACGTGGTGGAACGGCCACGTTAAATCCCTAACTCTCGTCGTAGCCAACGACATAGGCTGGGAAACGATGAAAGACCTCATGATTGAGGAATACTGCCCAGGGGCGAGATCCAGAAACTAGAGCAGGAGCTTTGGAGCCTGACCATGAAGGGCACCAACATTGTTGCTTACACTGCCTGATTTAGCGAACCGGTGGCCCTCTGCCCTAATATGGTTCCCACTGAAGGGAAAAAGATCGAAAGGTACATATGGAGGCTAGTGCCTCCGTATCAAGGGAATGTCCTATCATCAAACCCCGCTACCTTCGACAGTGCCAAGCGACTGGCACAACGACTCATTGACCATGGTGTCAAAACCCCTGCAACCACAACAACCCTATCCATCCCGGAACCCTCCAAACCCGCTGACACCAAGCGGAAGTTCTGGGATGACAAGAAGAAGCAGCGAGCTGCGAAAAAGCAGCAAATTGTGGCAGTGCATGCCGCGATAACCCCTGCTGCTGCTACTGCTCCGATGAAGCAGTATGCTGGAAGTTTGCCAAAGTGCAACAAATGCAACTTCCACCAGAACGGCCCCTGCCGTGAAATGCAGTGCTCTAACTGCAACAGGAAAGGACACACCGTCCGTTTCTGTAAGTTCCCGGCACAACCGATCACACAAGTCCCTGGCTCCGACGCGAGCCCAACTTGCTATGGATGTGGCGAAACAGGCCACTATAAGAGGGACTGCCCCAAAGCGAGAAATGCTGGAGGAGCAGGGAGGGTACTAGCTATAGGCCACGGGGAAGCAGTTGCTGACCCGACAGTGGTGACTGGTACGTTCCTCCTCGATAACTCCTATGCATGCATTCTGTTCGATAGTGGAGCGGAGCGAAGCTTCATGAACCATAAATTTGCTCGCATGCTTAAACAACAACCACACGCACTTAAAGAACAATTCACAGTAGAAATGGCTAACGGAAAAATTGAAAGTACAAATAGCATATACTTAGGTTGTATCCTAACTCTAGATAACCATTCATTCCCAATCGACCTCATGCCGGTCTCAATAAAAAGCTTCGACGTTATCATCGGCATGGATTGGTTGAGTCTTCATCGCGTCGACATCATGTGCTTCGAGAAAGCAGTCCGTTTAAACCTCCCGTCTAAGGAAACTCTTATAGTCTATGGCGAAAAACCTGGTGCGAGTCTTCGCATTATATCAAGTATTCAAGCACAGAAATATATGCGCAAAGAATACCACACATTCCTTGCTCACGTCGTCGACACGAGCCTCGAAACGAAAGAACTAAAGAACATTCCAGTAGTGAGCGACTTCCCCGACATTTTCCCAGAAGAACTACCTGGATTACCTCCGCAACGATAGGTCGAGTTCAGAATCGACTTAATCCCAGGAGCTACCCCAGTAGCCAAGTCTCCCTACCGCTTAGCACCAGCAGAGATGCAGGAATTATCTGGTTAACTTAACGAACTGCTCAGCAAGGGCTTTATAAGACCAAGCTTCTCACCTTGGGGAGCACCGGTCTTGTTCGTTAAGAAGAAAGACGGATCATTCCGTATGTGTATTGACTACAGAGAACTCAACAAACTGACGGTCAAAAATCGTTACCCTCTGCCTCGCATAGACGATCTATTTGACCAACTGCAAGGGGCGAACTATATTTCCAAAATTGATCTAAGATCCGGATATCACCAGTTACGGGTGCTAGAGGAGGATGTTCCAAAGACAACCTTCCGAACTCGTTACGGACACTACGAGTTCGTGGTGATGCCATTCGGATTGACCAATGCACCCGTAGTTTTCATGGACCTGATGAACAGAGTATGTCGACCTTACTTAGATCAATTCGTCATCGTTTTCATTGACGACATCCTGATCTACTCCCGAAGTAAGGAAAAGCATGGTGATCATCTACGACAAGTTCTAGGAACTTTACGACAGGAGAAACTTTATGCGAAGTTCTCGAAATGTGAATTTTGGATCCGAAGAGTCAAATTCTTAGGACACGTGGCAAGCTAAAAGGGAATCCACATGGACCCATCCAAAATTAAAGCCATTGAGAACTGGTCAGCACCGAAGACGCCTACTGAAATTCATCAATTTCTAGGCCTCGCTGGCTACTACCGTAGATTCATTCACAACTTCTCCCGAATAGCGAAACCTCTTACAACCTTGACCCAGAAAGGCGTGGCCTTTGACTGGGAAAAGAAACAAGAGAGAGCGTTCCAAACGCTCAAGCGAGCCTTGTGCACCGCGCCAATACTATCTCTCCCCGAAGGGATAGAAGACTTCGTAGTCTATTGCGATGCATCGAACCAAGAGCTCGGGTGTGTTCTGATGCAGCGAGGTAAGGTCATCGCCTACGCCTCCAAACAATTGAAGACACACGAAGTTAACTACACGACCCACGATCTTGAACTGGGAGCAGTGGTGTTTGCTCTGAAGATCTAGAGACATTACTTGTATGGAACGAAAAGCACTATCTTTAACGACCACAAGAGTTTACCACACATATTCGATCAAAAGGAGCTCAACATGAGACAACGACGGTGGGTCGAGCTACTCAGTGATTACGAATGCGATATTCGTTATCATCCGGGTAAAGCCAATGTAGTAGTAGACGCCCTAAGTCGGAAGGAATATTCTTGTCGTAGGGTCAAGTCATTGTCAATAACCATCCATTCACACTTGTCTAATCAAATTCAAGTGGCCCAACTTGAAGCCATGAAACCTGGAAATGTGACGAGTGAATCCCTCAGAGGAAGGGACAAGAATTTAGAAGCCAAGGGTGACGGAGTCTTATATTTCATGGACCGGATCTGGACACCGAAACACGGTGGTTTCCGAGACTTGGTCATGACCGAGGCGTACAACACTCGGTATTCCGTCCATCCCAGGTTCAGATAAGATGTATCTGGATCTTAAAAAGCTATATTGGTGGCCTAATATGAAAGCAGAGATTGCTACCTTCGTAAGTAAATGCCTTACTTGCGCAAAGGTAAAGGTCGAGTACCAGAAGCCCTCCGGTTTACTGCAACAACCAGAGATTCCAGAATGGAAGTGGGAGCGGATCACTATGGATTTCATAACCAAGTTGCCCAAGACAACGGGTGGACTTGATACCATATGGGTCATCGTCGATAGATTGACCAAGTCTGCACACTTCCTGCCAATCAAAGAAACCGACAAGATGGAGAAACTTACGAGAACATACATTAGGGAAATCGTATGGCTACATGGTGTGCCTATATCCATTATCTCCGATAGAGATAGTAGGTTCACCTCAAGATTCTGGCAATCACTGCAACATTACCTAGGAACAAGGCTAGACATGAGCACAGCCTACCATCCACAGACTGACGGACAGAGTGAGAGGACCATCTAAACACTGGAAGATATGTTGCGAGCCTGTGTGATTGATTTCGGGAAAGCATGGGATACTCATTTACCCCTTGTCGAGTTTTCCTATAATAACAGTTATCACACGAGCATCAAGGCTGCTCCATTTGAAGCTCTCTACGGCCGAAAGTGTAGATCCCCTCTGTGCTGGGCTGAGGTGGGTGATACCCAATTAGCTAGGGGGCAAGCTTCCGACAGTACTCTCACCGGTCTAGAAATCATTCAGGAAACGACAGAGAAAATCATCCAGATTCGTGAACGATTGAAAGCCTCTAGAGACCGACAAAAGAGCTACGCTGATAAACGAAGAAAACCTTTGGAATTTCAGGTGGGAGACTGAGTCCTTTTCAAAGTCTCACCCTGGAAGGGCTTGATACGCTTCGGTAAGCGTGGGAAGCTTAATCCTAGGTACATAGGGCCGTTCGAGATTCTCGCAAGAGTCGGCCCCGTAGCTTACAAACTCGATCTACCCGACACACTTCGTAACGTACATTCTACATTCCACGTATCTAACTTGAAAAAGTGTCTGTCCGACGAGACTCTCGTAATCCCACTCGACGAGATCGAGATCAACGAGAGCCTCAACTTCGTGGAAGAACCAGTGGAGATCATGGACCGTGAGGTCAAACAGACGAAGCAAAGCCATATCCCTATCGTGAAGGTTCGCTGGAACGCCAAGAGAGGACCGGAATTCACTTGGGAACGCGAGGATCAGATGAAACTGAAATACCCTCATCTTTTCGCTTAGTTATTTGTAACTTCTTATTTGCTTAAATTCTAATTTCGGGACGAAATTCCTTCTAACGGGGGGATGATGTGACAACCCGAAATTTCCATTTATATGAACAATATCTATTCAATAGAAGCCAGTCCAGTTTCAGTGATTTTCAGACTTTTCCGAGCAAGTTTGTGTACATTAGGGTTTACGTTTCAGGAGATGTCAGGAGAGTGGATGCTCCTGGATTTGTGAAACTTGAACATTCCAAGTTTCATAATGTTATAGTCCAACTTCCGGAATAAAAATATTTTCTGTCAAAATATTTCAGGACTATAAATAGATTTATGAATTTAATTAATTCATTATTCACAATTCCAACTAGAGAAAAGCCATTTTCTCTCTGACGGATCTTCGGGTTTTCATCCCGGATTGTGAGTCTACTTTCCTAAATGTGTTTTAATTCTTGTTATATGCTTTATAACATTGTTTACATGTCTAAAATACAAGATCCGGGAGCTTACGGCCCAAGAACGTTCTTGGGGTGTAAACTCCAAAACGAAGCCTAAAGGCTATCTAGTCCCGATTCCTTGTTAGAAAACTAGTTTAGGACTTATCGTATGATCTTTTGAGGCTAGAAATCATCCAAGATCATAAGGATTTTGGAGTTTACGGCCCAAGAGTTCTTGGACCGTAAACACCATTTCCAAGGGCCAAAGTGAGCCCTAAATCACCCCTAAGGCTTAAGGCATTTACCCTCTAATGCTTGTAGCTAATTTGGACACCAAAACACTTCAAAATCATAAAGGTTTAGGAGTTTACGGCCAAGGATATCCCTTGGGCCGTAAACCCCTTTTTCAAGGGTTAAAAGTGCCCTAAAGACCCTTAAGGCTTTAAGATAATTACCCTTTAATACTTAGGACTTGAATGGGGAGTAAATTACATCAAAATCATCCCTTAAAGGGAGTTTACGGCCAAGGAACATCTCTTGGGCCGTAAACTCCAAGTAAAGATATAAATGAGTGCCTAATGTCCCCTTTAGCCTAAATCAAAAACATAGAAGCTATCCTACATGTGCAAGTGACCTAAAAGAATTAAAACCAACACCCCATAGGAGTTTACGGCCGTAAACTCTAGGGGATATGGTCCTTTGGCCATAAACTCCCCAAAGGAGCATTCTAAGGCCTTAAACTACTTCAAGGATTATTCCAACAAAGCTAGGCTTATTCTAGGATCAATATAGCACTTCAAAACACCCAAAACCACCAAGTGTGGAGTTCACGGCCGTAAACTCAAGGAGTTTATGATCGTAAACTCCAAAGGTGGGGTTTGTTGGGTGGTGAACTCATATACAAGGTCATTGGTGCATTAAACCCCCTTTTCCTTGTCCCATATCAACTTAGATGCAACCATTAGGACCTATAACACTTATATAAAGTGTTTACATGTTCCTAAGTGTCTCAACTTATTTTGTTAAGTTATTATTTGGCTAATTAGTTATATATATGCTCATTATATGATAACTAGGCTCGTACGTGTGAACAAGTCTCCGTTTGCCACCTAGCACGGTACCCGATACATCAATCCAATCTACTCACCACAAGTGAGTTCATACCCCTTTAATCAACCTTTGAAATGCTTTTAAATGTTTTAAATACTTTAGGGGGGGATACAAGTTAAATACTTATAGTTATTGCATCAATCACATGTGATTAATAACTAGAAAACCAATGATTTTATCACTGTTCAAACTGTTTATCAAACTGTTTCACTTTAAAATGTTTTACAAACTCTTTTTACTTATCAAATGCTTTTATTAAACTTTGTTTTTCTTCTACTAAATTGCATGCCCATATATGTATAGATATATAAGTAATGTTTAAAGAGCTTAGGAAGGCCATTCGCCTTATTTCCTTTTCGCGCATTGAGATGTGGTCTGGTGGGATCTCGGGTGACCATCTGAGGGTCGTTTCAATATTAGTTATATATCATATATACATGTATAGACATAAAAGTACTTCCATATTCATACTTATCAGTACATCAATAGCTAGTTACCATCGGGGTAACACAGAACATATACAACTATACTAGAAACAGAACATATACAACTATACTAGAAACAGTACATATACAACTATACTAGAAACAGTACATATACAACTATACTAGAAACAGAACATATACAACTATACTAGAAACAGGACATATACAACTATACTAGAACGAGAAACATTACATATACATGAACACGTTAACAATTGTGATCCACTGTGTCGGAGCATGCCTTAAATGTCATGGCCCGAGTTGTAGCCAGAATTCTCTTGGAGGGAGAGCGTGAGTTTGCGTATAGATCTATACCGGATTGACTATCCTACATCTTGTTGCTAGCTACAGCCGGACCTGCAGGTCTGCGGGTGCTAAACGTCATTCCGTTATTACGACCATTCATTATGTCGTTGTTACCAGTCGATAGCATGGTGCAATTTATCACATTATACCTTAATATAAATCCGGTTTAAGGTAGTTAGTACAGCAGTAGTTCCTATATTACAAAACTACAGTACTACAATGATTTACCCATTACATATTTTAGTGACAACCTCACTTAAACATTAATGTACAAACTATATTTTGTTAAATGATAGTTACACTTGGGGAATTACACACTTTTACAACAAACGAGCATACAAAATAGTTAAGCCTTGGTAGAAGGCTACTTAAATAGAAAATATAGGTTTTTCTGAGAGATTCAAACTTTTACAAACACTTACAAACCTTTACATACATTTTACAAACTTATACTTGATACATGTTCAAACATTTTTGGATGACAAATACCGACACTAAAATACTTATGAGCTCACCAGCTTAATGATGATAAACTCTTTCAAAATAACTTGTATTCTCAGGTCATCAGTAGACAGGTACCGAGGCCAGCTTTTGAGAAGATGGAGCGCATTCAAGAGTCATCTTATTATTTTGATATACATTATTTTTGGTGTCTATACTGTACAGAACACGCTTGTATTAAAATTATATATTTAATGCAATGGATGATGTTGTTTGCTTATTTACATTTACTGTGTTGTGATACTTTACATGACGTCCTCCGCCCCAGAACGTTTCCGCCGTTCTTGGTTTTGGGGTGTGACAGTGTTATCCTAGGTCAAAGTTTGAAGATTCTAAAAGCAATTGCATGGTGTCCTATAATTGGTTGACATTCATTTAGGTCTATAAATGGATAGAGTTTGGCTCATCAAATGTTTTATGTTTGATCCCTAGAATTTACAATTGATCTTTGTGTGATCTTAAGAGTGTCTTTGTGAGATCTTGATCCGTCTTGATTATACTATTTGTCTATTTGAGCTCGTAAATAAGAATTTCTCTTATGTCGTGTGGAGGTAAGTTATATTTACCGAACTGTTAGAAATAGTGCCCACAGTGACATTAAAATGTTATAAGCAACGTTCTTTGCCAATGATAGTCTCACCACACTAAGTGCATGTCGATCTAATAAATCATAATCCTCCTTCTTCATTGCTTCAGGTTTCTTTCCAAACAATGGTTCATTTAACTTTTTCAGGTGGAGATAGTCTTCGATTTTGCATTTTCCAGAAACCAAAATTATGACCATCGAATTTGTCAATCTTAACTTCCATATCCTTTGCCATAGCTTTGATACTAGTTTGTTGGGAATCAAATATCACTTGCCAAGAATTAGAAGAGCTTTAATACCAGTTTTTTAGAAATTCAACAAAAGAAGTAAAACACTTTAGGATAAACAAACTTCATAGAAATTTGCAGAATAAAACTTCTGAAAAACTGCAAACATAAATTTGTAAAACCAAAACACGATATTTAACGTGGTTTGGTCAATCTTAGTTGTCTCCACGAGAGAGAGAGAGAGAGAGAGAGAGAGAGAGAGAGAGAGAGAGAGAAAGAGAGAGAGAGATAAAGAGAGAGAGAAGGAAAAGGGGGGTTTATTAACTTTCAATAGTAATTATGAGCACTCACAAAGGTTGCACCTCACTTGAGCTATTAAAACAAAAGAATACATCGTACTTACAAACTGCTCCAAAGGATGTGTTGTCAACCTCACATTAATCTGCTCTCTTGAAAATTTTGCACAAGAATGTTGATAGAGATATGTGTCTATTTATAATGAAGCATATAAAACCCTAATTCTGATGGGCCAGACCCATCCATGATTATCCCATGAAGAGGATGTCTTAATTGTTAGTCAATCACTAAATGTCATTCATGTGCTTCATTCTTTGTAACAATGCTTTCTCACTAATAAATTTTTCTACCACCCAACAAAGCTTTCTGTCAAAAGAAAAGTTTTATGCCACCAAAACAGAGTTTTCTATGATCAACATAGTTTTTTACCACCAAACAGAGCTTTTTTCACCAGCTTTCTGCTATCAACTAGAAGTTTCTATCACCAATGGAGCTTTCTGCCACCGATAGAGCTTTTTGTTAAGACTTCACACCCCTAACAATTTTATTTCATAAGTGATCTAAAATTACTATCTTACCCTTAGTTTAATTATTTTCATTACGTTTTAGACAAATTATACCTTTTTAATTTAATTTCTTTTTTTTATTAACATGAATAAAAAGGAAAAGAAAATAAATTGTTCCTCTCTCTCTCTCTCCCCCCACCCTCCCCCCCATTAACACCACTATTATCAACCTTCCTACTACCTTTTTCTTTCATTCTCCTCCTCCTCTTCCTCTTTCTAAGTTGGAGAAAAGTCATCTATGTGCTAGATATGCATCTTCGGCGTCCCTTTTTCTATTGTAAGAAAATCAATTATATAGTTTTGATTTTACATCACATGCATTCAATTGGCTTTTCTGGGAATTGTTTTTAATTTCTTATTATATAGTTCTCAATTCAAAATCAAAATGTCATTGAATTTAGGATTTTGTTTATAGGGTTCCTTTTTTCTTTCTTCTATTTACTAGGTTTATTGTTGAATTGGGAGAACATGTGTGGTGTCAACGGTAACCGATGACCATAAATCATCCATTATACTGTACAAAAAACTTAAGACCTATGAATGAAAACCTCAAAATCTACAAATGGGGCCTGCAAATCGAACTACAAACTTGAGATGATGGAGGTTGGTGGTAAAACAAAGTGGAGAGACAAATAATCGACGATGATGGTTTGGCGTATGTGTTCCGATGGCATAATACACACGTCAATTAAGGGTGGTCGCTAGGGATGGTAGTTCTCGACACAACGTGAAACACAACATGAACCCAATATGTAAATAAACAATTTTGGGTCAGAAATTTCTACTCGTTTAATTAAACAAGTTGACATGATACACCATGAAAATTAAACGGGTAAGGTTAGTGTAGAAACTTTCAACACAAAAATGATATATATATATATATATATACACACACACACACACAACTTCTTTTAATATTTTAGGTAAAGTCAGTATGCCTAAACCAAATCTAAATGTAAAAGAAAACATTAGGTTGAATCGTTTTGTAATGTGGAAGTCATTAATTAGCCACCTCGATCAATGCATATTTTACTTTTTCACTTTTTCATTAATATCCCATACTTCATAATCCTACTTGCCTACTTTTCCTTCAATATGACTTCTATTTCCAAAACTTAATGTTAATTTCTCCCTTCTGCCTCCCAAAATATTATCACCTTTTTTTCCACCTCTTAAACTCCTACTCTTTGAATTTATTTAGAGTTCTACCTACCAAACTATTATAACCTTTTTTTCATGTGAAAATACCATAAAAGTCCCAACATTTTGTCATTAAATTGGGGAAAACCATATAATTTAATTTTCGATCACTATGGCCATTTTTTGTGTCATTAAGTATTGGGCTTAGGCCTTTTAGTCGGTTTCATCTGGTCATTAAGGTTTCAGCTCTTATTTTTGAACGTTTGAGAAATAGTAGTAGGTCAAGCACACTCTGCCTTCCTTCTCCCACACTGGTAAATCATGGTTTGGTCTTCAAATTTTGGATTGTACAGAGCATGGACATCAAGAATTGGTGGTATGTAGAGCTTAGGTGTGATTGTGATGAAATCTTCAGTTTCTCCATCTCCACAAGAAATGAAAATTCGGGCAGAAAATTTCGAGGGTGTCCTAACTATCAAGTAAAAGTGACATGATTTTTGAAATTTTGTTGCTCTTAAACTAAGAACCAAGGCAAAGGTAAATTGTTTTTCACACTGTGCAGAATAAAAAAAATGTGATTTTTTCTTGTGGCTTGATCCACCACTGCCAAATAATCACTACAAGGAAACAATGTCGAAGTTATACATTGAGTTGGAACAAGCAAATGAAGCTAAAGAATGTTAGAGAATAATATTGACACTTCTGAATGTGGTGGTGATCATGTTGCTGCTTCTTCTGGTGATGGTGATTTTATTGGGTTTCATGGTTCACAAAGTGATGGTTCAAACAGGTTAAAGATGTAGGCATTAGTGTTCTGGGAAAGGTGTTGATCATGACAATGTTTCTTATCAAGGTGGTGCTGATCTTTTTATGTTTATGTAGTTTTTTTTAGGTGTAAGCATAGTAGTAGTGTTTTGTGATGTAATGCAGGTCATGTAATGGGAAATGTCCCTAATGAATATGATGGTTATTTATGATGGTTACTATTTGAACATTTTTCCCAAACATATGTCAATGATCTTATATGATAGTGTACTTTACAATGTAAATTTAATTAACAACAATCAAGATAATGAACTTAAAAAGACAATCTACTGTCAACCAAAGGTAATAGTAGTTGATATTTTATCATTAGCCAACAATAACATCCCATAAAATACAATGCAATATGACCAAAGTACCAACGTAACTACACAAAGGGGTAATAACAATTAGAACCAAGGTTCCAATTCTACTGAATTTATTGGATATGAATTGGAAACCTGTTACCAAAAGATATATGTTTAAAAAGGGTAGAGAAAAAACTAATGCCTATTTTACCCATATACTATGAAACATGTTAATCCAAAATATATAGGGATATATGTTTAAAAAGGGCAAACAAAGTACTTATACACATTTTACCCTTACAATATGCATACATGTTAATCCAAACACAATATATTGTCCTTCATATAAGATGTCTTCTTCTCAGAATACGAAACAGGTTTACTCTTGCTTGGATTTATCTTTATGATTCTTTTAGAAGGTTTCCTCCTCTTCAATAGTGAACAACCCTCATTTTATGTCTTTCCCTTCTAACCTACAAGCAAACAGATATCATGATATGAATGACAAGAACATATAAAAAGGGGCACGTAAATTTCATACTGTTGCATAGTTAACTCAATTTCAGCTTGTAGATATCCATATTCAACTATGTCTCTTATCATGCCCCCAAACTCATTTACCTCATCCTCATTCCCTTCATCCTGAAGTTCATTCACCTTAGCCTCATTCCCCTCAGGCTCAAGCCCATTCCCCTCAGCCTCAAGATTATTCACCTCAACCACATGCTCTTTCACCTCACCTTCAGTATCATTCACTTCATTTGCAATCTCATTCACCACAACACCATACAATTTTACCTTAACCTCAGTCATCCTATTATCAGCATAAGGTGTATCCATTATGTCATTAATAAATTCTTCACAAGTAAGGGACACATCCTCTCCCCCCCCACATCAGTTTCTTCCCTCCTCCCACTTCTATTGTTTTTCCCTCCCCTCCTTGCCGTAGGTTGCTTAGCCACATTCTCATGGTGAGTAGTTTGACTACCTACCTTATCCCCTTCATCATGCACATTTTGACCAATTTCAATTGGTACATTATCCCTTGTATTTTTTTTGTAGGTTGGATTTCTTCTTGTTGAAAATTTCTAGGAGTAGTGCTTGTCCCTTCACCATCCATCCTTGTTTCATTCCTTTTAGGTGGGAACTGGTCAAAATATGGTTGACCAAATCCATCTTTCCTTGGTCTCCCAAGCTTCCTTGTTGGAATAGGATCTTTGGGAACTTCTTCATTCTTGCAAGAACTCTTGTTATATGTAATCTGTTGGCATTTTCCATATCTGATAGTCCTTGGTATCTTTGCCCTTTAAGTTGGATTTAGAGTCTTGAGATTCAAAAGCATGCTTCCTTCTATTTACTTTAGGTCTCCCAGGCATTCTCCTCATAAGGGATGGTAGTGGCTTGATGAAATCAGTCCTTTGCCACAAATTGCTTCCACTAACAGGCAATATATAGTTCATATATGTTGCAATCAACTTGTCCTTATGAAACCAAGGAGAAAGAAACTAAAGAGGATCTCTGTCCATATACTTGATTGTTGCCTGACCATGAACATAGTGTATTCCAGACAACATCCACATTCTACATGTGCATGACTGATGACGTAAATCCATCGTGTACCCATCATATGTGTACCTAGCCTCAAATAAATGAAGTCCAGTTGGTATTACCTTCCACAACCTACAAGATAAACAAGTTAGTGACCAATTATATGTAAGAATATTATATCTAATTAAAAATAGTTAACGTGTTAACATTTTACCTCATATCTTTTCCAAATACTATAAGTTTTTCTAGGGTATTTGGGCCATAGCTACCTCTCCATTGGTTAGACAAATCCATGTAACATCCTGATTACCAGGTATAATACTTATATAATTTTCATGATTTTGATTAAGCAACTCGACGAGTTTAAGGCCCCAACTCGTCAAGTAGAGAGGGTTTTGACCGGGTGGGTTTTACGACCGACTCGATGAATTGGCGCTGTGAGAGGTAACCCTAATTTTCCAGGGTTGTGTCCAATTTAAAAGACCTTAATCCCTCATTTCTGCCTCCCATGTCATCTTACTCCCCTGTGTGAAACCCTAATCATTTAGATCTAAGAGAGAAAGAAGAGCTAACTTTCAGCATTCTAGTGCACTTTTGCAAAAGAAGAGAAGAGTATCAAGGATTGGAACGAGAAGGGATGGTTGGATCTAGTGTTATTTCATCTATAGCTTCTGTTGGATGTAAAAAGTCTCCACCTTGCTCATTAATTTGATTAGATCTCGTTTATATGGAGTTTTAGGGCTTTTACCATCTTTCCTTGAGACTTTGAGTTTATTGAGCTTACCAAGAGATTGAGACTTCAGATCTGGACCCTATGAGTTCCCTATAGCCCATAGGTCCCAACTTTATCTAGCTAGAGAAGATCTTTTATGCTTAAGACCCTAACTAGAACTTGCTTTGGCATTTCAAGCCATAAGTTCCATGCATGGATGTAAAGCTTGTAGCTTTACGTGGTATCTCAGCCTTGGGAGGCTAGATCTAGAGCTTGGGGTTGTAAATCTGCCTTAAAACGTCTAAATGAGAAAAGAGTCTGAAAGGACTCGACGAGTTGATGAGCTGACTCTAGGAGTCGACTAGGGTTTTCCCCGATGATTGTGGACATGAGTAACTCGGTGAGTTGATGAGACAACTCGACGAGTTAAGTTGGATTTTCTCTGAAGGAACGAGGGAACTCGACGAGTCACATAGATGCAGTCGACGAGTCAGGTCAACATGGACTGTTGACTTGAGTGTTGACTTATGTTAACTTTAGGGTTTGGTCAAGACAGGGATTATAAAGACCATGGAGGAGTAAAATGGTCTTTTACCCATCCCAAGAGTTAGAGAGAGAAAATAGCATGGTTTATTAGAGTTGTGATTGAAGTGTTAGTTAGAGATAATTATCGTATGTGTTAGGCGGAGGCTAGATCGGTAATTCATGTACGAGGTTTATTTGCTTGCTTACGAGATGAGTCTTCTCACTATACTTACCATGAGTGGTATCTTGTGTAACTGGAGGTTCTTGTATGCTTTATTGAGTATGGTGATATCCTGCATTATGTCTTTGCACTACTAGAAAAATAGCCTTTTACGACGCTCATTGCGCGTCGTAAAAGGCTCAGACGACGCGCAAATGTGCGTCAAGGAAGGCCCTGTCATAAAGAGAGACGACGCGATTTTGCGCGTCATCTATAGACGACGCGCATTTACGACGCCCATTTACGACGCTCAATTACAACACGCGTTTACGACACCCAATGCGTATCAAGGAAGGCCTTGTCATAAAGGAAGACGACACGCATTCGTGTGTCGTAACCTTACGACGCGCGTGTCAATGACGCGCAGTGCGTATCCAAAAAGCCCCTGTCAAGAAAGACGATGTCATAAATGAAGATGACACACATTTTTGCGTATCATAATTTGAAATGTTTACAAAAAATATTATTTACAGATTTACTTATTTTTAAATTAAATTTTTATTTAATGTTTCATAATAGAAAATAAATATCATATACAAAAAATAGAATCCATTGCATAAATTTAATGTCATACAAATAATCGTTCCATGGAAAGATAAAATAAATCAATAGAAATTGTAACAAAAATTTACAAACGAATTAGATATAAAAAATACAATCCATTGCCCCTTTGCTTATTCAAGATCAACCTACAAGTAGGTGGGCTGGGCTTAGGCTAAGCAAGGAGATGGGAACAAATTAGGAGGGGATAGGTGACACAACTTCCAGTACTCCATATCTGCATTGCATTGCATAATTACAAACATTATGAATTAATTATTTATGATTTATTTTAATAGCAGGTTGAGTTTTAGTGGCTAAATTCATAAAATGGGTGCTAGAAATACAATACTTACAACCGATAACAGGCCCTGTTTGTACTTGTCATGGAATGAAAGGCTTCGGGTCCTCTCCAGGGAATCTACTTCTTTCATGAATGGTCATAATTTTATCCTACAAACACAGTAACCTCTTTCCCATGGCATTAAAGGTTACTCCCTGTTGGAGCAACAAGATGCGGACCCTGCAATCTAGAAAAATATAATTCAAACATCAACAAATTGGGGTATCTCTTGGATTGTTAGATAACATGCCACATAAAATCAAAACCAGAGTATGATAAGTACGAAACAAATTTTTGGTTAGGATAAGTGAAAATTAACGAATATTACTTTTCTATGACCTTAACAATTTACTTATGTGTCACATGTCCAAGATACAAAGTGACCTCAGTGGAACCAATTGCTGCCATTTCAGCAACAACTTGAGGAAATTGAATTTTGAATTATATCCTGTAATATTAGAAATTATGATGCAAAATCACTTCACCTCTATAGCAGATATCATTTTGGAACCCCAAGAATCCATGGTCTCTTTCCATTCGAGGAAACTTCCAGGTATAACCGACTCCGAGTTCAGTTCCTACATCAACAAAAGTCAAATCCTTGCAAAGTTTGATGAATATTCTGTAGTATACAATACAATCCCTTTTTTGCCTAAAGTTATTTGGACATATCCATCTCATCTTGCAAAAGGATTTCATATACATCAGTCCTCACATTCATCTCTTTCTCACACATAACTTCCAACAAATCCGATAACCAAATATTTTGAATTTTGAAATTTGAAATTTGAATTTGTAAAAGATGAAGATGTTATATTACCATGGACATGAGTGAATGGCATGAAAGTAAATTCTTCTAGCTGCGGACATGTCATGTGTGACATGGATTTCATACAACAAATATAATCGCCATAAAAGTACACAGCTTTTCAACATGTTGTCACCCAATGCCCTTTCAAAGATTCTATGTACTCTATGATGAGAGCTTCCTTTTTCTAATCTCATATGATAATGCAAACAGACAAACCCTCACTGATGGTTCCCTGTAAACACCACAACAACATGATTCAGTTTCAAAGATTCATACTAATGACACAATCACCCCTATGAGGACAGATTAAAATTTTGATCTTACTTGTGTAAGTAATCATCAATGATCCATCGAAGCTTACTAGGGGAAGTATGAAGATGTCCAATTTGAATAATTGTATTATAGAGTTTGGGACTGAAGGGGTATATCTATAATTCTTGCACCAAAATTTTCCAAATATTTGCAAGCTCTACTTCTGAATGATGCTCCCATAGCATTTGTATATAATAGTTGAATAGTAATTCAAGTTGATGAATTTGTCTTCTCCTTTATGTATTTATAAAGATTATGTTATCCACAATAACTAAACAGATTCTACAATCTAACAAAATTAAATATGATAAAAAAATGACTGATTTAAAATGATCATGAAATCACCTGGAAGCACCATGGAAAAAGATTGATTTAAAATTTGTATTCCAGATTCCAATCCAGAAGTCAACTCTTGAAATAATGAAGCACAACAAATAGAAGCAACAAAATTTTCATTAATACTCCCATGTATCCATGTTTCCTGAATTACCCTTATTTGTTCTTTAAATCCCTGACGTGCCCTTAACAACTGTAAACTTGATGGTTGACTTTTGAATTGACTAAATTTTACCCGACATCCCAAGCAACAAAGAATGTGTAATGTTTGTGATAATGATGATTCTGAGCTTCTAGAAGAATTGTTGTTTGAAAGTTCAAGTTCAAGTTCAGCATACCAAAAGAATAAAAGTGAGGCGTTTGATTTGGGATCCTGTGAGTCGTATAAAATAAAATTAAATGATAATATATATATATATATATATATATATATATATATATATATATATATATATATATATATATATATATCAAGTTTTTGTAATTTGTAAAGTAAAGATAATCTTGATTTTTATTTCTTACCCATGGAAGCCCTTTAATGGATAATAATGCCATGTCAAATACTTTTCTTGCATATTCTATATTCCCAAATGCAGCTTCTCTTCTTGCATAAACACCACATAAATGTACATCCTGTATGTATTTAGTTATTTACTATTCAATTATATAAAACATATTTTTATATCGAATAAATAATTAAATATAAACAAAATAAACATACCTGATGATTGCTTTTCAAGAGGCTTTTTGCCAATGTCCTACATGGAGTAATAGCAACACTAGAGGAGTTCATTTTTGTGTTTGAAATCTCTTCAGCAACAAGTGCAGCTTCTTTTAAAATATGGTCATGTGGAAATACATTTAAACATTGTAAACTAACATTTCTAACAAATTTCATCATTTCACTTCTCATGTTTATGTTATCAGAGCTGTTTAAAACATGTTCTAAACTGTAACCACTTTGAGTTTGATTCTCATCTATTTTTGTTAATATCACCTCAACTTTTCTCAAGTCATTTAATATAGAATCTGGTAATGAGTCCATAACTAGGGTTTTTTCAGCCGAACTTGAACTATTAGTTGAACACCTACAGAAAAATGAAAAAAAGAGAACTTTTTTAGAATATATTGTGATCAGATTATATTAGTTGAACTCCTACATATTATATATTAATGAATATGAGAGAAAACATGATGACTGATGAATATGAGTACTTCTAAAAAGCCAAATTCTCTCTCACGGATCTTCAGATCTTCGGACTTTCAACTATACCTATATTAGTTTACTCATGTTCTAACTAGACTGATAAAAGAATGATTAACAACAAAAAATTACACAATTATCATTGTGTTCAACTTGTATCCCCCCCCCCCCTTAAAACAATTAAAATAGTTAAAATATTCATTACGGGGTATGAACTCACTTGACGTGGGTGATTCAAACGGGTATGCATGTAAGGATGAGAAGTTCCACGAATGAAGTCCCGAGACACAATAAGTCCTAAATTACATATAAGGACACATATTGACATGAATATAGTGTTTATAACAACTATATGAATGAAAACACCTTCCGGGACTAGGAAACACCTTGACCAAGTGTTGAAATAACATGTGATTCAACATAGGAAGGTATAAAGGCACTTAAATGAGTTTACTACCATGAGTTCATGGCCCAAGGGAGTTTACGGCCGTAAACTCATGGTTACTCATGGGTTAGTGCAAGTTTGAAGTCTAGGGGGTGATTTAGGGACATTAGATTTAACCTAGGATGAGAAAGACCTCATCTTTTGGCACTTTTGGGGTGTTTACGGCCCAAATGAGTTTACAACCGTAAACGCATGGCCAAATATATTTATGAGGGTCCTAATGGTCATAAAGAAGCATTCTAAATTCATGCCTAAGCCCTTGGAAGTGTTTGTGGCATCAAAACACCTCTATTTTGAGTTTACGACCCATGGACCATTTGGTCATGTGTTTGCGGCCGTAAACACTTATGGGAGATGATATTTTGGGTGTTTTGGGTCCTAAACACATCTAGGTAAAGTTCAATGCTTGTCTCTTGGGTTATGGAAGGCATTTAGGGCATTTTGGCACCCTAAAATAGAGTTCACGGCCCAAGAACTTCCTTGGCCATGAACTCACTTTTGGTCCTTGATTTTAATTGATTTTGATGCCTAAACATGTCAAGGTTTGTCCCATGTTTGGTTTCCAAGGTCTAGGGGTCATTGGGCACACTTTGGCCCTTGAAATGGAGTTTACTCCCCAAGGTGTTCTTGGGCGGTAAACTCACAGATCATGGTGTTTTCCTATGATTTCTAGTGTATTAAGCATATATAAAGCTTTGAAACAACACTAGATAGAAGTACTCACATTCCGGAATGAAAGTCCAAAGATCCGTGAGAGAGAATTTGGCTTTTAGAATATATTGTGATCAGATTATATTGTGATAGCTTCAGAATTTGACTTTCATTCCGGAGAGAGAATTCGGACTTATATTAGTTGAACTCCTACATCTTCCTCTATCTATTTTTTTTCTGGGATTGTGATAGCTTTCTTCTATCTATGCCTTTTCAAGAAAACATGATGACTGATGAATATGAGAGACTGCATGATAGCTTAGGTAATTACCTTTGTTCAGCATCTGATTGAAGACGAAGGAAGTCCTTTAATGTCTAATATTTGGAGAATGGAGGAAGATGAAAATATACAACAGGAGACGGATGATTGAGAAATTCGAATGGATGTTACTGATTACCTGTTGCATATGGTATTTATTCTTCTTTCTTCACCTCTACATTTTTGTTTTGTTTTTCTTTCTACTATTTGTGGATGGCTGGTTTTATACAACTTTTGGTCCCAAAAAGTTTTTCCTAACAACTTTGTTCCTTATTTCAAAATCTTATAACATTTTTGGTCCTGTGTTCCAAATAAAATGAATATTTTTTGGTCCCTGGATATAGCTGTTAGAAAAAAAAATTGGACAGAGAGAGAGAGAGAGAGAGAGAGAGAGAGAGAGAGAGAGGAATACGAGTCTCTCCAACAGCTCTGTTAGCTATCCCACTCTGCATTACCAAGGTTAAGAAGTAAAAGATAATTGAATATTTAGTTTTCTTAAATAGAGTTTTTAAATTAGGAAAACTTAAGGTAAAATTCTGATCTTACACATAGGACTTTTAATGCTTCTTCACCATCTAGTATTGGGATCTGTACAAGCTTAATTATCTTTCAAGCTGATAGGGAAATGAAACAAATTAGAAGATTCCATATGAAAGATATTGAAACTTAGTTCTGTTACTCCAGACAATAATATCCCATTATGCTCCTTATTCTTTATGTTGTCCTTGGATAAATCAAAAGGTCCCTATAAGAAACACTCCCAGTTGCAATTATAAAACAGAGTTGAGGGATCTCTTTCAAAGCTATTTGAAACAATAGAGATAGCTAATGGAAAAGCATATAAGTAGCAAAGAGGCTTCAATGTAGTTCTTATTTAGCTTCTTTAACAGTGATACAATCACATAACATATTACGGGAGCTGATTGACTCGGTAATAGCAATAACCAGATAACACATTAACACTCACTACACAGTTATCACAAAGTTCAACTTCAAACTATTGATAAAAATAAGATTTAAGATTTAAGTTAAAATTTTATTTGTCAGGTCCAGGGCTTATCTCATCTAAGCAGCTCGGTAGGATCTGGTCTGGCTCTGCAGCCCTTAGCATTTCCAAGTCTTTCAGAAACCAAGATGCCTCATCGATCTCAACCGTCTTTTCAATCGGAGAAAAGTACAATAATATATATATATATATATATATATATATATATATATATATATATATATATATTATAATAAAATATATGTTGCAAAATAGAAATACAGAATACCTTCAATAATGCTTGTCTGGCTGCTTCCCTTTCCAGGTCTCTTTTCTGTTTTGCTTCTACAGCAGCTTCCGCCTCCACTCGCCTCCGAGCATCTTCAGCTGCCTTGGCTTCTCCAGGTCTCTTTTTCTAAGATTATATATATATATATATATATATATATATATATATATATATATATATATATATAACCAGCCATAAAGATTCCACCCAAGACAAAAAAAAAACATATCTTGCAATTTTCAGATATTTGATATAATATACTACAAATGATAACTTTAGATATACCTTTGCCCTAGTAAACTAAGTAGAAGCTTTAACATCTTTTACCTCCTTTTCAGAAGCACTGCTAGAATCAGAATCTGCAGTCAACAAACACTCAAGTCTCATCAAACAACCCAAACTACAATTCACATCCAAACAGTACTTTGATAAAAGGGTTTAAGTTTAACATAACAAAAAATACCCTTAGATTTGTGCTCAAAGAAGCATAGGTGCTCAAGAACCCAACATTTAACTGAAAAATGAAAATAAGTCTGCTTTAATATCAATGTCCATTAAACAATGTCCACAGTAAATCACCATTAAACAACAGAGCAAGAAAAATTCCCAAAAATCCATAAGCATAAATTATTATCTAATAAGTTGCAATCTTTAGACTTTAGGTGATATATCTAATCTAACACATGGAAATGGAATTTGTTGCAGTTTTGACGAGACCAGACAAAAAGTGTAGTTATTCAGCAAAAGGACTCTCCCTTTCAAACCAAGACCATTGACCATTGCATATCAATCAATCACCATTCACCAACCGACAAGTAAGAGCTTGAGCAAAGCCATTTTAATGTAGAGTCCATTTTTAGCTTGTCTAAAATAAGCAGCCCTTGGGTCCCCATCTACATCCACTGTTATCTACAATTCACAAAGAAAACTCTACTTAATTATATTATATTATATATAAAACTAAAAACAAAAACAAGACAAGAATTTGTACCTCATCAAGCCTAGGGAGAGGATGCATGACAATGGCATGTTTCTGCATGACACCCAATACATCTCTATCAATAATGTATTTCCCACGAGCTTCCTCATAAAGATCGCTTCTCTCTCCAAAATGTTCCTTCTGGATGCGAGTCTGATACACCACATCACATTTCGATGTCACTTCCTTCAAATCAGCACTTTCTTCCCATTCAACTCCCTTTAATGTTAAGTACACTTTGATGTCCTCCTAAATTAATCCATCAAGACATTCACACCTTCTTTTCAGATACATATAATATAATATATATAATAACTGCATACCTTCATCTTTACAACTTCCGGAGAGACAAAGTAGATCTTGACATCATTGTATTTGGCTAAAAGATATGCAAGAGAGTGAACTGTTCGCCCATTTGCATGATCCCTAATAAGTGCGACTTTGATTCCATCCAGCTTTCCTATCTCTCTTTCAATGGTGTACACATCAAGAAGAGCCTGAGAAGGATGCTGACCTGGACCATCCCCAGTATGGATAACAGGAATGTTAGCTGTCATCGCTGCTCTTCTGGCAGCACCACTTTCAAAATGCCTCATTACAATTATATCCGAATACCCTTCCACAGTTCTAATAGAATCTGAATTAAAATCAATAAATAAATAAATAAAATCAGAATGAGAGAAAGAAGATGAAAGAAGGCACTACCTTCAAGTGTTTCTCCCTTTGCAGCAGAAGAGAATTCGCGTGCATTTTCTGTTGTTAAAACTTCGCCACCTAAGCGCTTCCTTGCTGACTCAAATGAAAGCCTGGTTCTTGTTGAAGGCTCGTAAAAGAGAGTAGCTATGCTAAAAGGGTTTAAGTTTAAGCTTGGAACGAGATTCAAGTAAGCCAAATTCCAGATTCGTGAAATTCTGGGGCACACGAGGCTACATGTCGCCTGAATTTTAGTCTACCGTAGTTCCGATACACAATTCCGACTTTTACGCTTTCGGAGTTGTACTTCTTGAGATATTGT
Source organism: Lactuca saligna (assembly GCF_052625555.1). NCBI lineage: Eukaryota > Viridiplantae > Streptophyta > Magnoliopsida > Asterales > Asteraceae > Lactuca > Lactuca saligna. The sequence goes on along the minus strand of NC_136423.1, from coordinate 81,822,512 downwards.
CAGGCGAAGAAGGCAAGTGAGGAACGAAGGAAGGAGTGTCGATAACTAGGCAAGGCGGCAGTCGAATCTATGGAGGGGGAAGAAAGGATCGTAATTAGGGCAAGAAGGAAACAAAAGTGGAGGATAAAAAAGAAGGCGAGTGTTCAAAATTTTAGGGTTTTCATTTTCCCCCTATCTACTAAACGCGCTTTTCATTAAAATTATAATGCGACACTCATAGAGGACGCCCATTTAAGATACAGCGCCCTCCGTGTTTTTAATATTTTCTCGTACGACGTTATTTTAAGGGCACACATAAAATGCGTGACCTAAATCCTTAAATTTTTTGAAGAGATGACACTTTTTTAACATCACTCTCCTTTGCGTAACATAAATCAATGAGTGTCGTAGTTTGCACGTCGTAAAAGGCTATTTTTCTTGTAGTGTTGTGATTTATGTTGTGTATTAATCTGAGCTTTATTGAGTTAGGACCAGAGGGTCCACCCGAGTTATGGGACTGAAGGGTTCCACTGAGACACTTTGACTGAAGGGTCTTATTCGAAATATAGCCATGAGAGGCTAATGAGATGTGTGTGGTATTTTGGGGAACTCACTAAGCTTCGTGCTTACCATGTTATGTGATATGTGTTTCAGGTACTTCTCAAGACGGGAAGGCGTCGACTTGATTTTACACACGAGATGGAGTTATGTTTTTGAGGATCCTATATTTTATTCAAACAATTATGAATATGTGTTTTTGATAATTTGACAATTAGGGATTTTGTGAAATGTGAATGAAATTTAAGTGATTTTAAAATGAAAAAAAATGTTTGAAAATTTACGGTGTTACAAGTTGGTATCAGCTCCTTGGTTTGAGGGATTCGGATGTACCGTCGTGTATGTTTGGACTCAAACTAAGGATTTGAGAAACATTTTCAAAAGAAATGATTTTTCTAAAACGAGTAAGGGTTTTATGAGAAAAAAGGAGATGGAGTAGTGTTTACAATCAGCCAGAGCCCAAATGGTGATTTCCCAAAATACCCTTAGTTGTTTATATTATGAGATATTTATGAGATATTTATGAGATGTTAGGGATGCATGCTAGAGTGCTACACCCCCAAACCAAGGATGGTGAAAACTTCCGGGGGTGGAGGACTTCATGTATAGTACCATAACAACGAGTATAATAGTGATCAAAGTAAATACAACCATCATAAATATAATCGAGAAAGTTACATGGTTTCATGAGTTACATGTTTCAAAATCGATTACATTGTAATGATAAAAGAGTTTGTCTGACGCCATAGTGTTCCATCCTCAAAAGCTGGTAGTCACCTGTTTTTATTGATTACCTAAGAATACAAGTAATTTTGAAAGAGTGTCAATAATTAAGTTGGTGAGTGCACAAGCTTTTGTATATAGAGTTGAACACCTTTCTTTGTAAATGTAGTGAATGTTCAAGAAAAATCTAATATTTTCCTTATAAAATGAGTTGTAGTCTTAAGACTCAAAGACCGAAATGTACAAGTATTTACCATACTTATGATAGTATATGCAATTTTAAATGAATAAAACCCTTTTGAACGTATGAATCCCCATAAACTATATGTGTCGTTGTTTCCCTATGTGAGTTATTATAACCGTATAATTGACATAGTAAGCATGTTACGATGTACTTCGGGCGTCAGAATGTTTTGACATTTGTCATCCCAGACCTGCCAGTCTAGCTATTGCAAGCAGCTAAGGTGCAGGATTTTTAGTCCCAATATAGATCTATATACAAGTATCACGCTCTCCCTACAGGAGATTATGATTATAATATAGGACTTTAACCAGTACTCTAAAGAATACAAGGAAGTAATGTGTCATAAATTTGATTCAACGAGTTTACGTGTAGTGTTATTGAAAACCCTTGTAATTGGAACCTTCCTTAGTATGTTCGTAGTGTTAATGTACCATAAACTATACCTATTATAGTTTATCATATATTTTTGTAGTGAATGAAAACCCTTTTTGTAGTGTAAATGGAACCTCTCATAGTGAGATTGTAGTGTAACAAATTAACTATACCTATTATAGTTTGTCATAAATGTTTGTAGTGAATGAAAATCCTTATGATGAATGACTATTTCTGTTTCATAAAATTAAACTAACAAGAAATAGATTCAACATGTAGTAATTTATTGCTACACACTTTGCTCAACATGTTACAAAGTGTTAATGAACTTGTAAGCTGTTTTTACTACTTTTACCTTTCCTGTAACTGTTCTTAGAAAAATCAAAGAAAAATCATTGTAAGTCGAAAACTGAATCTGTAAACTCTGAGAGTTCAGGAAATCTGTCTAGTTTGTTCATAATTTTTATTATGATTTTTAGTGGTCTCTAATTAGTGTGAAAATGTCCATATTAAACAGTTATGAAATGATAGACAGTTTTGTAAAAATCGCTATAAATTGTAGAAAAATCATATGAATGTGTTCATGTAGTCATTAGAAATTTATAAACCCGAACTATTTGCATATTAAAAAGTTTTGAAAAATATTAAGTTTAAGATGGTCAAAACAGTTTGTAAATAGCCCTTAACTTTTCTGTTGAGGATGAAGGATTTCAAGTCAAAAACACTTGAGCAACACTTGAGGTTTTGATGATAATATGAATAAATGTATGAATATTTGTGTAAATGATCTTGTATAATAATGTGTAGAATGTTTAGGAGTAGAATGAAGATACTTACCAAGAATGGAGGAAAACTCAATAACACCTCTTGCAAGGAAGATCATGACTAAGAAAGTAGGAGAGACAAAAGTGTAATTTTGGTGAAGGCAATTAAGACTTTGAATGGGAAGAATAAGGATTTCTTGTGTGGATTTGGTTAAGTCAAATCTTATGGAGTGTTGGGAAGAGTTGAAAAAGGACAATGACTTGACTAGGTAGAGTGTAAATAGTGACATAAAGTGGGTGATTACTTGTGGATAAGATAATATGAGTCTTAGACATTATTTTATGAAGATGTGTTCTAACTCTTCAACTTTGTCATAAAATAGGAGTTTAGAGGATTTAACTCATGAAAATGCAAGTTGGAGGAAGTTTCCGGTGTTAAAAACTCCTAAAATCGCAAAAAGGTCTGAAATGGTCAAAAATCTAGAATGGAGTCCGAGTTTGCGAGGGTTTCGGGCTCAATAAGTCATTTCCAGAGTAAAAGGAGGAGTTGCAAAGCTGGCCTTTAATTTCCAGAGTCATTCAGCAGCTTCCGAAGTCGCCTGATCCTTCCGAGATGTTAAGCTTCCTGCATGCGAGTCTTTCCGGAGCGAGATCTTTCGGAGCTGGGAGGCGTTTCCGGAGCATGTGAGATTTCTCGGTTCCTCAAATGGTCTAGATTCAAGCAATGTTCCGGTGTCAGAAGTTCTGAATCAGAAGGGAAGGTTCCAAAGTACAAGGGTGTCCAGAGTGAGATTGTCCGGTTCTTGAAAAGGTGTCCCGGACCAGGAAGGTTCTGGACCAAAGGGTCCTTTTTGGGTTTTCTCCTTTGGTTTTGAGTTGTTTTCAATAAAGGAAGGGGTTGGGATAGTACGGATGTTTATAAAAAGTTGAGAGGGATCCAGGAGAGACTTGGGAGAGATTTGAGATATGAAGAGAGATTTGGGAGAGAGAGAGAGATATAGAGAGAGAGAGGGGGAGAGATTAAGAGAGACTTTGTTTGTGACCTTTGTTCTTGTTTGGCCCCGTAATGCAAGGTTTGTAAACCCTATTATGCCTCGTTATGAGTGTTTTATGCCCCCGAAGGGTACGTAATAGTGCTTATAGAGTACTTACATCACTCACCCTGGTTAGGGTTTAGAATTTATGAACATGTGAAACTTCAGAGTGATACTTTGTATTAAGATAGAGAGTTGTACATTAGTAAACATAGAGTAAGCCCTAACATACAAGCACTAACTGAGTTTACCGGTTTGACTCATTGACTTTGTTGACTTTGACTTGACCAGAAATTGACGGCTGTCAAATCATCCCCCCGTTAGATGGAATTTTGTCCGGAAATTAGCGTTTCGCCCGAGACTTCAAGGGTTGGGGAAATAGATGCGGGTATTTTGTTTCATCTGGTCTTCATGTTCCATGGTGAACTCGGGTCCTCGTTTAGCATTCCATCGGACCTTCATAATGGGAATGCGACTTTGTTTTGTTCTTTTGATCTCCCGGTCCATGATTTCTACTGGTTCTTCTACGAAGTGGAGACTCTCATTGATTTCAATTTCGTCAAGAGGGATGACGAGAGTCTCATCGGACAAGCACTTCTTTAAGTTGGAGACATGAACGGTAGGATGAACATTATTGAGTTCTTGCGGTAATCGAAGTTTGTATGCTACCGGGCCAATCCTGGCGAGGATCTTGAATGGCCCGATATACCTTGGATTTAGTTTCCCATGTTTTCCAAAATGTATTAATCCCTTCCAGGGTGAGGTGTCTGACCTGGAATTCCAATGGCTTCCATCTGTTATCCGCATAACTCTTTTGTCTGCCTCTAGAAGCCTTTAATCGTTCTCGGATTTGGACAATCTTCTCAGTAGTTTCTCTTATGATTTCTGGGCCAGTGAGAGTGTTGTTGGGGATTTTCCCTTAGCTAGTTGCATGTCACCCACTTTAGCCCAACACAGTGGTGATCTGCACTTGTGGCCATATAGGGCTTCGAATGGAGCAACCTTGATGCTAGTGTGATAGCTGTTGTTGTATGAGAATTCGATAAGTGGTAAATGGGTATTCCAAGCTTTACCAAAATATATCACACATGCTCTTAGCTTGTCTTCTAGCGTTTGTATAGGTCTCTCACTTTTCCCCTCAGTTTGTGGGTGGTAGGTTGTACTCATGCCCAACCTAGTTCCTAGAGATTTTTGGAGTTACTGCAAGAACCGTGATGTAAATCGACTATCCCTGTCGAAGATAATGGATATTGGTATGCCATGCAATCACACGATTTCCTTAATGTATGTTCGGGTGAGTTTTTCCATCTTGTCGCTTCCTTTATTGGCATGAAGTGTGGGGATTTGGTCAATTTGTCAACGATCACCCAAATGGTATCGAGACCACCCACTGTCTTTGGTAACTTGGTTACAAAATACATTATGATCCACTCCCACTTCCACTCGGGTATCTCTGGTTGTTGCAACGAGCCCTAGGGATTTTCGTATTTTATCTTGACCTTGGCACAAGTCTGTCACTTACTCACAAAGGTAACAATTTTGGCTTTCATGTTTGGCCACCAATAAAGTTTCTTAAGGTCCAAATACATCTTGTCTGAATTGGGATGTATGAAGTATCGAGTTTTGTGTGCTTCGTTCATGACGACGTCCCTGAATCCACTGAATTTCGGTGTCCAGATCCGATTCATGAGATAACGAACTCCGTTGTCCTTGACTTCTAGGTTCTTATCCATTCATCTTAAAGCCTCTCCTATCACATTCTCCGGTTTCAAATCTTCCAACTGGGCCTCTTTGATTTGTATGGACATGAGTGAATGGATTGTCGTAGTTAATGACTTTACTTGGTGGCCCGAGTATTACTTTCGACTGAGGGTGTCCACTACCACATTAGCCTTTCCTGGGTGATAACGAATCTCGCATTCGTAATCGTTCAGTAGTTCTACCCATCGCCTCCGCCTCATGTTGAGCTCCTTTTGGTTGAGAATGTGCTGAAGGCTTTTATGATCGGTGAAGATAGTACATTTTGTTCCGTAGAGGTAATGCCTCCATATCTTTAGGGCAAATACTACTACTCCCAGTTCGAGGTCATGTGTGGCATAGTTGACCTCGTGCGTTTTTAGTTGTCTCGAAGCGTAGGCGATGACCTTTCCTCGTTGCATTAACACACATTCAAGACCCTGGCTCGATGCGTCGTAGTGGACCACAAAGTCTTCCGTTCCTTCTGGTAGGGATAAAATCGAAGCACTGCACAGGGCCTGTTTTAGCATTTGGAATGCGGTTTCTTTCTTTTCTCCATAGTGGAAGGTTACACCCTTTTGAGTCATGGTGGTAAGTGATTTGCCGATTTTGGAGAAGTTTTGGATGAACCTCCTTTTGTAGCCAGCGAGGCCTAAGAATTGACGGATTTCTGTAGGAGTCTTTAGGACCGACTAATTTTCGATCGCCTTGATTTTGGAAGGATCCACATGTATTCTTTTCTTGCTAACCACATGACTGAGGAAACCCACTTCTCGAATCCAAATTTTTCACTTTGAGAATTTTGCATATAATTTCTCCACCCTCACATCTTTAATACTTGTCGTAGGTGTTGGTTGTGCTCTTCCTTACTCCTTGAATAGACCAGGATGTCATCTATGAAGACAATCACAAAGTTGTCTAAGTAAGGCTAGCACACTCGATTCATTAGATCCATGAAAACCATGGGTGTGTTTGTTAATCCGAAGGGCATCACTACGAACTCGTAGTGACCGTACCGGGTTCTAAAAGCCGTTTTAGGAACATCCTCCTCCCAGACCTATAGTTGATTGTATCCTGACCTCATATCAATTTTTAAGAAGTAAGTTGCTATTTGGAGTTGGTCGAAAAGGTCGTCGATTCGAGGTAGAGGGTATCGGTTTTTGATTGTAATCTTATTCAATTCACGATAGTCGATGCACATGCGAAACGATCCATCCTTTTTTTTCATGAACAAGTCCGGTGCTCCCTAAGGAGTGAAGCTCGGTCTGGTGAACCGTTTGCTTAGCAGTTTGTTCAATTGGCTGGATAATTCTTGCATCTCGACTGGCGCTAGGAGGTATGATGTTTTGGCTACGAGGGTAGCCCCAGGGATTAAGTCGATTTGGAATTTGACTTGTCGTGCGGGTGGAACTCCGGGAAGGTCTTCTGGAAACATGTCAGGGAAATTACAGACCTCTGGAATGTCCTCGATGTCTTTCACCTCTTGCTTCTTATCCACTACGTGGGCTAAAAAGGTGTAGTATTCCTTACGAAGATACTTTTTGGCTTTGACGCAAGAGATGATTTGTAGGTTCGTACTAGGTTTGTCGCCATAAACGACAAGAGTTTTGCCACTTGGCAGATTAAGGCGAATGACCCTTTCGTAACACAGAATGTCGGCACGATTAGCACTTAACCAATCCATGCATGATGTCGAAGCTTTTTATTGAAGCAGGCATGAGATCGATTTTGAATGAATGGTTGTCTAGAGTTAGGGTACACCCTGTGTATATATTGTTAGTGCTCTCTGCCTTTCCATTTGCCATTTCTACAACATATGTATCTTTTAATGATTGGGGATTTTTTTTAGTAATTGTTTGAATCGGTGGCTAAAAAAACTTCTCTTTGCTCCACTATTGAATAATATGCATGCATATGAGTTATTGAGGAGAAATGTACTGGTAACCACCATGGGATCTTCTATTGCTTCCCTGTGCCCTAATGCCAAGACCCTTCCAAAACCGTCGAAATTTGTGTTTCTTACCTTTGGGCAGTCCCTTTTGTAGTGCCTAGTTTAATTTGTCTAGTTTAATTTTTATTATGATTTTTAGTGGTCTCTAACTAGTGCGAAAATTTCCATATTCACAGACTGGTCCGAATTCGTTTATGAAATAATAGGTAGTTTTGTAAAAACCGCCATAAATTGTAGAAAACCGTATAAACATGTGCAATTAGTTATTAGAAATGTATAAACCTGAACTATTTTCATATTAAATTGTTTTGAAAAATATTAAGTTTAAGACGGTCAAAACAGTTTGTGAATTGCCCTAACTTTTATGTTGAAGGCTGTTGGTTGAGTTAGAATGTATTTTAGTGTTGTAACTTGTATTCTCCCCCTTAAAACTTGAAGAAAACATGAAAAGATAGGGGTATGAACTCACCTTGAGTGATTTCTTGTAGACCAGAAGGTTGAGGATGAAGGATTTCAATTCAAAAACACTTGAGCAACACTTGAGGTTTTGATGATATGAGTCTTAGACATTATTTTATGAAGACGTGTTCTAACTCTTCAAGTTTGGCATAAAATAAGAGTTTAGAGGGTTTAAGTCATGAAAATGAGAGCTGGGGGAATTTTCCAACGTTAAAAACTCCTAAAATCGCAAAAAGGTCTGAAATGGCCAAAAATCCAGAATGGAGTCCGAGTCTGCGAGTGTTTCGAGGCCAAAATCATTTCCAGAGAAGGAGTTCCGAAGCTGGCATTCAATTTCCGGAGTCATTCAGCAGCTTCCAAAGTCACCCGACCCTTCCGAGATGCGAAGCTTCCGACATACGAGTCTTTCCGGAGCGAGATCTTCCGGAGCATGCGAGATTTCTCTGTTCCTTAGATGCTCCAGAGTCAAGCAATGTTCCGGAGTCAGAAGTTTCGAATCTGGATGGAAGGTTCCGAAGTACAAGGGTGTCCGGAGCGAGATTGTCCGGTTCTTGAAAAGGTGTTCCGAACCTAGAAGGTTCCGGACCAAAGGGTCCTTTTTGGGTTTTCTCCTTTGGTTTTGAGTTGTTTTCAACAAAGGAAGGGGTTGGGATAGTACGGTTGCTTATAAAAAGTTTAGAGCGATCCGGAAGAGATTTAGGAGAGATTTGGGAGAAATTTGAGATACGAAGAGAGATTTGGGAGAAATAGAGATAGAGTGGGAGAGATTGAGAGAGACTTTGTTTGTGACCTTTGATAGTGTTTGGCCCCGTAATGCAAGGTTTGTAAACCCCATTATGCCTCATTATGAGTGTTTTATACCCCCAAAGGGTACGTAATAGTGCTCTATAGAGTCGTTACATCACTCACCCTAACTAGGGTTTAGAATTTCTAAACATGTGAAACTTCTGTGTGATACTTTGTATTAAGATAGAGAGATGTACATTAGTCAACATAGAGTAAGTCCTAACATACTAGCACTAATTGAGTTTACCGGTTTGACTCATTGATTTTGTTAACTTTGACTTGACCAGAAATTGACAGTTGTCACATAGAGGATAGGCTAGGTATTCCATATTTTAGGGCTAGAGTTGCCTGATTTGTGATGTCTTAGCCTAGGAAATGTTACTATCTGTTAATTGCCTGAGTATATGATGATTAGCAGTATGTAGCAGGAATCTCTTAGAAAGAGTTTGAAACGCGGGATAATCTAGGAGAGATACCTAGATGAGCATATGAGGAGCCTACTAAGAGAGTAGTTGTTATTCGTAAGAGATAGAGTACTTGTGAAGTAGGATCCTAGGATGAGGACTTGGGGTGACTACAGATTGGTGTGGAAGGTATTATTGGGCCCGTACTACTCAAAACACTAGATCTGTATGCGACCCAAGTAAGAATTCGTAGGGTACTAAGTAGCATGTAGGGGCAGGGAATCAAGTGTAAGTATGCTTGAACGAGTCTGTGATGATTTTTGTATTGTGTTTTAGAGACATCATGGTGAGTACATGCCACAACCCCGGGAGCAGTGGGACCAGTGATGAGGAGATACGTGGGATTATTGCGGAGGAGGTGGCCGCAGCCATTCGCGAGGCGTTACCAGATATGTTTGGGTCTATTAAGACTACACTAATTAAGACATTTGACGAGCGATACGCTATTTGGGTCTATTAAGACCACAGGGAGGTGACTCGTTATTTCTATAGGAGTTTAGCAACACGAAGCCACCAGAGTTTGATGGGACACAGGATCCGATTGCTGCTATGAGATGGATATTCGACATTGAGGGGTATTTTTACACGTGTTCGTGCCCCAAGCACTTGAGAGTTCAGTTTGCGCTAAACCAGCTTCGTTTGAGAGTGAAGGACTGGTGGCAGTTTGTGACAGCCAACTTTACTCCTGCAGATCATGCTGCAGTGACATGGGAGAGATTTACACAGTTGTTTCCGAGACGAGTATGTTCCCCCAATGGAGAGGGAACAGTTAGCCTAGGAGTTTCTCTCTCTCTCTCTCTCTCTCTCTCTCAATAAGAAGACATAAACTGTGACTGAGATCACAAGGACGTTCCATGAGAGGGTGTTGTTTTTCCCTGAGCATATATCTATTGAATAGGCACGTGTAAGCCAATATATGAGCATACTGAGGAGGGATATACAGGAGTTTGTGTCGAAATCATCATACCGGACATTGGCTGAGCTTCAGACCAATTCCAGGAGAAGGGAGATCGAGCTAGAATTGCAGACCAGAGAGGAGGAGGAGTCTCGGGGTAGAGACAGGAGACCGACACAGTCGCAACCGACGATGAAGCAGGAAAAGACCGCTGATACGAGAGTTAGGTGCCATACGGGTTATACTTGTGTCAAGTGTGGCAAGAGTCAAGAGGGATCATATCAGGCATGGATTTGCTACAAATTTTGCAAATAGGGGCACATGTCGAAGGATTTCCCCATGGGGTTTGCAGTTTGCTTTCACTACAACCAGATCGGCCATTGGAAGGCCGAGTGCCCTCAGCTCATTCAGGGATCAGCTCAGGCATCTACTCCGGCTGCTTTACATGCTACTAATAGTCGGCCAGTGAAGGCCGAGACACTGAGTACTCATGGGAGAGCTTTTCAGCTGACAACGGAGGAGGTCCGCGCAACACCTGATGTCATGGTTGGTGCGTATTTTCTTATTTTTGTTATTTTGAGATTTATTGTGCTTATATTGTGTTGTATATAGGTACTTTTCTTGTGAGTTATGTACCTGCTTTGGTGTTATTTGACTCGGATGCGAGTCGATCCTTCATGTCTTTAACTTTTAGTCATCACATCAGTATCAGACGTGAGTCGTTGAGTCAACCTCTGAGGGTTTCTATAGCCGACGAGCATGCGGTTTTTTCCATTGATGGATTCTGAGGATGTGTACTAGAGATTTTTGGTGTTGAGTTCCCGATAGATCTAGTGCCGATAGCGATGGGCGATGTCTGTGTCATAGTGGGCATGGATTGGTTGAGTCAGTTTGGAGCTATAATCGAATTTGAGTGTCAGAAGGTGACCATATGAGACCCTAGTGGGGGAGTGATTATGGTATATAGCGAGGGTACCAGATTTGTATCAGATTTCTACTCTGTTTCCAGGGAGTGATAGAGTCTATAGCAGGGTTGTATGGGCTTTCTGGCGTATGTGATGGATACATGGGTTGCTACAAAGAGGTCAAGTTCTATCTCCAAGGTTCTGATAGTGTGTGAGTTTCCGGATGTTTTCCCTGAGGAATTGTTGGGTGTGCCTCCCGAGAGGCAACTGGAGTTCCAGATTGATTTGGTTTCGGGTGTGGCACCTATTGCCAAGGCACCTTATCGCCTTGCACCACCTGAGATGCAGGGGTTATCCTCACAGCTCCAGGAGCTGCTGGGGAAGGGTTTTATTAGACCATGTAGCTCACCGTGGGGAGCACTGAACCTTTTTTTCATGAAAAAAGTTGGTTCACACCAGATGTGCATCGATTATGGGGAGTTGAAAAAGCTGACGGTCAAGAATCGTTATACACTACCGAGGATCGACGATTTGTTCGATCAGTTGTAGGGGCATCTTGGTTTTCCAAGATCGATTTGAGATCTGGATATCATCAGATGAGAGTTTTCAAGGAGGGTATCCAGAAGACAGCCTTTAGGAATCGTTATGGGCACTACGAGTTTGTGGTGATGCCTTTCGGACTCACCAATTCACCAAAAGCATTCATGGATCTCATGAACTGGGTGTGCAGACCCATGTTGGATTTGTCGGTGATCGTGTTCATTGATGATATTCTTATATACTCGAGGTCCAAAGAGCAGCACGAGGAGCATCTTTGGGAGATTCTTGGAGTGTTGAGGACAAAGTGGCTTTACGCCAAATTCTCCAAGTGTGATTTCTGGGACACCTCGTTAATCGGAATGGGATTCTGGTCGACTTGGCCAATATTGAGGCAGTTATGAGATGGGAGGTATCAAGATCCCCGTCCAAGATCAGGAGTTTTCTGGGTTTGGCGGCTACTACCAGAGTTTTATCAGAGATTTCTCCAAGATTGTTGTTCCTCTTACCAGATTGACCCGGAAGGGTGTTACTTTTTCCTGGGGGCCCGAACATCATGCCTCATTCAAGACTCTCCACCAGAGATTGTGCGAAGCTCCAGTGTTAGCTAGGGGTGTAAACGAGCCGAGTCGAGCCGAATACTACCAAGCTCAAAGCTCGGCTGGACTAAAATACTCAAGCTCGAAACTCGGCTCGAACTCAACTTGAGCCTTGATTTTAAGCTCGAGCTCGGGCTCATGAAATACTCGATAGTCTCGAGCTCGGCTCGGCTTGACTCGACTAACATTTTAAAAAAATCAAAATCACTAAATTGAGTAAGAAATATTAAACATTCCACATGTAAATGTCCAAACTACCAAAAAACCACTATTAATCACCGAATATCAATATAACATCAACCATATACGTCATAAATGATTAATTAAAAAGAAATGACATATATGTTATAAATGAACAATTATAAAGAAATGGCATATATGCAAATTACACTAAGCTCGACTAAGCTCACGAGCCTTACGAGCTGAGTATTTTTGTACTCGAGCTCGACTCGATAAGGTACTCGAGTAGCTCGAGCTCGGCTCGATTAAGGTCGAGTCGATTTCGAGTATTTTCCGAGTCGGTCTCGAGTTTCTCACGAATTGGCTTGTCTCACTTACACCCCTAGTGTTAGCCCTTCCCGAAGGAGTAGAGGACTTTGTAGTTTACTGTGATGCATCTATATCAGGGATGGGTGCGGTGTTGATGCAAAGGGGGTACGTGATAGCATATGCATCAAGGCAGTTGAAGCCTCATGAGATAAGGTATCCCACCCACGATTTGGAGTTAGGGACGGTGGTGTTCGCCCTAAAGATCTGGCACCACTATCTGTATGGAGTCCGATGTACCATACACACGGACTACAAGAGCATGAAGTACCTCATGGATCAACCCAACCTGAATATGAGATAGAGGAGGTGGTTGGATATAGTGAAAGACTACGACTGTGAGATCTTGTATCATCCGGGCAACGCTAATGTGGTAACCGACGCCTTGAGTCATAGAGAAGCGAGTGCTCTAATCCGAGATGTGTGCATGAGGATGATGGTGATGACTCCAGTCTTAGATACCATCCGAGAGGCCCAGGTGGAGTCTGTGAGACCAGAGAACCACAAGAGGGAGCAAGTGATCGGATAGGTTTTTGAGTTTGCGATGGATAGTCGGGGACTTATGACTTTCCGTAGGCGGATATGGGTGTCTTATACAGGAGGGAATCAACGTATATTGATGGAGGAGGCACATAGATCGAGATTCTCGATCCATTCGGGGGCCACTAAGATGTATTTTGATCTGAAGAGGGATTATTGGTGATCCTGTATGAAGAGAGATGTGGTGTGGATGGTTGAGAGATGTTTGACCAGTCGCCAAGTTAGGATGGAGCACCAATGTCCACAAGGACCTTTTTAGCCTCTGGAGATTCCCCAGTGGAAGTGGGAATAGATTTCCATGGATTTTATCACCAAATTACCAAGAACTGCGTGAGGTGGCGACGCGATATGGGTGATTGTGGATCAGTTGACGAAGAGTGCTCACTTTTTGGCTATTAGTGAGAACTCTTCTATAGAGAAATTTTCCGAGATTTATGTGAGAGAGGTGGTAGCACGGCATGGAGTGCCGACATTGATAGTGTCAGAACAAGATGTGTGCTTTACTTCCAGGTTCTGGAAGAAGTTTTATATGGAGTTGGGTACCCGGTTGCACTTCAGTACCGCATACCACACACAGACAGACAGGCAGAGTGATCAGATGCTTAAGGACATGCTGCGTGCATGTGTTATGGACTTTGGTGGAAGTTGGGACAGTTATTTTCCCTTGGCTTTGTTTTCGTACAACAAAAACTATCATTCCAGTATTGGTATGCCTCCATTTGAGCTTTTATATAGTAGGATGTGTCAGACTCTCATCTGTTGGGGAGAGGTGGGGAAGAGAGTAATGGGCGGCACTGAGATAGTGCTCAAGATGACTGAGCAGATTCAACAGGTCGGACAGAGGTTATTGATGGCCTAGAGTCGTCAAAAGAGTTACACAGACCGGTGACGATCCGAGCTAGAGTTCCAGGTTGGAGATTTGTCCTCCTGAAGGTGTCCCCATGGAAAGGGGTGATATGTCTCTAGAAACGGGGCAAACTAGGCCCTAGATACATTGATCCTTTCAGGGTGATCGCCCGAGTGGGTAAGGTAGCTTACCGCTTGGAACTACCTGCAGAGTTGAGCCAAATTGATAACACCTTCCACGTGGCATAGCTGAGGAAGTGTGTAGCCGATGAAATAGTAGTAGTACCTTTAGAGGACATTTAGGTTGATGCAAGCTTGATGTGACATCCCCATTTTCACAGCTAGAAAAGACTAATTTGTTTATGCTTTGTTTTACTAAATCAGAGTAATCTTTTGATTAAAAGAGTTGCAGAATTTGTTCCCAAAACAAAATATGATCAGAATTTATCAAAACATTTCTCGAAGAGAATGTATTTTCATTATATAACAAAATCTCGTGATGTAATGTTCCGATACAGACACATACGCATAAACAAAACTTACATTTATTTACACTAATGATTTACATCTCCATTAATCTCTAAGTGAAATATATCTTCGTATTGATACCTGTGATACAAAGAAAACTAATTGGGTCAGACTTGGGAGTCTAGTGAGCATATAGGGTTTTCAACCCACAATAATACATTTATTACTCAATCATCAAACAATCAACCCAAATACCTATCCCCATAACTCGTTTATTTCTTAAGGGTTTACCCTAAGAACCAACTATCCTTCATTCATTCATTCCTAAGGATTTACCTAAGGAACTGGCACACAGTCCATTTACTACCAAGGTTTATACGATAGGCACTACGTCACATAGCCACCAGGGTTCATACAATTGGCACTACTTGTCATAGTCACCAGGGTTTATACAATAGGCACTACGTCTCATAGTTACCAAGGTTTACACAATAGACACTACGACTCATAGTCACTAGGGTTTACACAATAAGCACGAAGTCACATCGTCACCAAGGTTTATCAAATACGCACGAAGTCGCATCGTCACCAAGGCTTACTCAATAGACACGAAGTCGCATCGTCACCAACTATTCCATCTACCCATGTTCTACCCAGCATTTTTGTAGATATAAATACAAACACAATTTAAATCATTTAACACCCGTATAAAAACATCAATTCCAAGCACATCTCAAATAGACAAATAATATATAACACATAGCACGTATTTCATAGCTAATATTTTATATTTATATGTTAGAAGAAAGTAACTATACACTCACTTGATCAAAAGTTGATCGGACAGCCCTACGGCTTGTAGAAGTAGTATTCTTCAGTGAAACCGGGAGATCTTCACAAAAACCGGGCTTCTCACGGGCAGAGCTGCAGCTTGAAAATTTCACTTCTCGGGATCTTCGGGCCTTCGGGACGCGCTTCAATGCTCAGGATCAATACTGGGGCTTCGAGGTATTTCTTGCATGCAAAACGATGCAAAAATGAGAGAGAAAGAAAGAAATGAACAAAGAAACTCCGTTGCACTTGTGTTCTATTTATAGGGGCTGAAACCCCGAGTTACGTTGGGCGTAACCCCATATTACGTTGGGCGTAATCCTCCGTCGACATGTACGCTGGGCGTACATCTAGGTACGCGGGGCGTATCGAGTGGATAGGATTGACGCGTCAAGGCTTCCAATATTATTAGATTTTATATTTAAATAAATATATTTTAATTATTTGAAAACTTCAGAAATTCATATCTTGCTCATACGAACTCTGTTTTCGACGTTCTTTACATCCACACATAGGCGAGACTATGTTCTACGACTTTCGTTTAGACACCATTGGCTAATTTCAACTTTATTTTTATTATATTATTTTTAGTAGGCCTGGACATGAAAACTCCGTTATAAATTCATAACTTCTTCATCCGACATCTGTTTTCGTCTGTCTTTCTACCGTTGCACTACCATTGATGAGATCTTCGATTCTCGTATAGATTGTTTCCGCTAGAAATTACTCGATCTAAAAATCGAATTTCGAGTTGCATACTACTAAGCTGAAACTTAGAAAAATCATAACTTCCTCATACGAAGTCAGATTTGGAAATTCTTTTTATGCACGTTCTAGGTTTAACAAACTCTACGAATTTTGTTTAGATCACTAAGGCTAAATATCACTCTAACGTAAATTCACTTTTTACGTCACACAACGTTGTGTTAATTCTGTCGCGAAACTTCGACATGTCATAACTTCTTCATTATAACTCGGATTTCAGCGTTCTTTATATGTACGGAACCCTTGTAACATATAATACAACTTAGTTAACATTATTCTTCAAAATAATCTTCCATCAAAAAGTCATTTTTGATGCTTATTGACCTTAAATTGACAAGCCCTAATCTACGAGCGTTACAATTATCTCCCCCTTAGGATGATTACGTCCCGGAATCATCAACGAAACAGGGCTTGAATTATGATTCCATACATTAACTTTCCATCCTAATTAATAACTGTGATGCTCAATCTTACATCTGCTTTTCATACTATGTTGGACTTTCAATCGTAACCTTCAATTTACAAAATAAATCCTTATTATGGACTCCTTCTTCCTCTTAGGATAAATACATTCCTTTATCTATTGTAACAGACCGATGGGTCGTGTCCCAATAACCTCTCATCGTAATCGGACTGAATTTGATATGACCACTAGGGTCGGAATAACAACCATCTTACCAGGTATTACCGAAACAATGGTAATGACATACTTGAATAAAATGGAATCAATTACTAGCTTCTTGGTAACCTTGTGACTTTCCCTGATCCATGTGCGAGTCCTGTGCTTCCGGTAGTATTGATCTCAACTACTATTCACACCTACTCATACTCATCCCAAGTATTGTCTCGCAGTCAACCAAGTCACCATACATAAATCATATAATCATTCAACACATCAGATAACAATACCAGGATTTATATTTATTCTTGAAACAATTACACAAAGGTTCAAGTTCACCCTATACTATGCCTCTAATAGGCTACACTTCCTGATATAGACTTTATATATTGATATGAAGTTTTCATCTTTTAATCCTCCCATCATTTTCTGCTTCGTCGAGGAGCATGTGGAATACCCTTGGTTGAGGCGGTGCATTTTTCTTTGGGCAGTCTCTAGAAACATGCCCTTCTTTGTTACACCCATAGCACACCTTTTTGTTATATGCACACTTATTAGCATAATGCCCTGTCTTCCCACATTTTTAGCAAGTCATTTCCTCGCTACCAAAGTCCGTTGGTAATCCATTGGCAAACTTGTTGACTTTGGAAAGTTTGGTTGGAATTAGGTATGGAATAAGCTTCATCTTCTCCGTAAATGTAACATCCTGAAAATACGAGCCAAAATTTTCATTTTTAAATACACATACTTAGCAAAACATTAGAAACAAAACATTCACCTATCATATCATTTCATAAAAGATGTGCGTGTCTGGAAACCAGTTTATAAAAACATAACAAAGTCAGAGTACAAATCCACAGGAAGATCTCATAGTGCGGAATACAAAGCATGTGTGTGATATGCTGCTACCGCAGCACCTCCTTCCCCTTTGAAGAAGAGGTACGTGAAACCAAAACTGAAAACTGTAAGCACGAAGCTTAGTGAGTTCCCCCATCATACCGCATACCATACAATCACATATCATACATATTGCTAGACATTTATGGGGTGCCCGACCTACATGGTACGACCATTCTGGGGTGCCGACCTACCTGTGTCAAGCCATTCTGGGGTGCTGACTACCCATGTCAATCCATTCTGGGGTGTTGACTACCCTTCGGTTCTAACGACCGAACCTTGGGGGCTATTTCACCCCTACTGCTACTATCACATATATCATAACATAACATATTATCAGACATATCTGGGGTGCCTGAACTACCCTTCGGTCCTATCAACCGAACTCGGGGACTGGTCCCCTCCTAGTACCTCTATCGCATATAACATAACAAGCCAACATTCAAACATATCATCACATACTATCAAACATATCTGGGGTGTCCGACTACCCTTCGGTCCTAACAACCGAACTCTACTATTCTCGCATATAACATATTATGCTAGCATATAACATATCAGGTAGTAGCAAACCTAGATGATATCACAAAGACAATCATCTATCATACGTCTCCTACTGGTGGGCCGGCATTGTGGCCTTAGACCCACCGCTAATGGAAGGTAACTTACCTCGAAAGTAGCTGCTGAAGTCTGCTTGTTGAGCATCTGATTGTTGGATCACAAATCCTCCGGCTATAAACCATAAACATAGGTTAGACACCCATAAATACCCTTAGGTGAAAAGACTGACCCTCCCTTGGCCCAAGGTCAACTCCTTGGTCAAAGTCAATGTCCATTTGACTGGACTCGCCGAGTCCTTTTCCTACTAACCCGGTCCTACTCAACCAGTCCTTCTTCCCACTCACTGAATCACCCTTAACTCATGACTTGGGACGACTGAACCAAC
The DNA here is from genome assembly GCF_052625555.1 of Lactuca saligna. Classification (NCBI taxonomy): domain Eukaryota; kingdom Viridiplantae; phylum Streptophyta; class Magnoliopsida; order Asterales; family Asteraceae; genus Lactuca; species Lactuca saligna. The sequence continues at coordinate 81,804,047 of NC_136423.1, read as the reverse complement.
TCGTGACCCGAATCGCCGAGTTTGAAGAACAACTCGCCGAGTTCCAGGCAATCTTCATAGGATTCGCCGAGTTGTTCATCCAATTCGCCGAGTCTAAGGCCATCTTCATGGAACTCGCCGAGTTCCTCCTTGGGACTCGCCAAGTCCCTATGACCCATTTCCCATACAGACCAATTCTGAGACATGCAACGCTTCCAAACCATAGATCCATGTTCCTTGAGCATGCTTATCACGTAAAGTTGCAAACTATACGTGCATGCATGGCCCTATAAGCTCAAAAGGCTAAAACCAAACTCTTCAAGAGGTCATAGACTCAATGGGGACCTCAATCACTTCAACCACAGGAACTTTATGCTACTATATCATCCAATAAGTCCAGATCTGAAGTCCTTTCGGATCATTAAGCACCACACATGGAGTTTGGTGTTTTACGGCTTGAAAACCACCAATTTGGGACAAAAAATGGTAACTAATGATCTAAAGATCAAGGTAGAGACTTTTCTACCAGAATGGAAGCTTCTCCCTGAGTAGAGTTCGGATCTACTCCTTTCCTTGCACTCTTCAACCACCTCTTTCTTCTTCTAAGCTCCAACCTCCTTCACAAGGCCAAAAACACTCTTAAGAACAATATGGGGGTTAGGGTCTCTCTCTACTGCTCTCTGGAAGTGTTAGGGACAAAGGAGGCCAAGATAGAGTGTTTAAATAGGGTGAAAACATCCAGATTAGGGTTTTTGCCCAACCAGGGCCTACTCGCCGAGTCCGGGGACCGACTCACCGAGTTCAGAGTCCAACTCCCGTACCTTGTCCCACTCCTACTCGGCGAGTTGGCCCATCAACTCGACGAGTCCAAGGCAACATACATTATTTTAATAAAGTAAATAACAAGGAGTACGTACCGGGAACCAGCTGCTACAAATCTCCCGCACTTATCTTAGACTTCGTCCTCAAAGTCTGCTGCTCGATCCTGAAATAGCTCGGGGTAGTGCTCCATCATCTCTTCCACCGGCTCCCAAGTCCACTCCGAACCCTTCCGGTGCTACCATTGCACCTTCATGAGTTCCACCCTTTTGTTCCTCAGCTCCTTCGACTTCCTGTCGAGGATTGCCACAGGCCGCTCGATGTAATTCAGGCTGTCGTTGACCTGAATATCCTCCAAAGGCACTACTGCCGAGTCATCCACCAAACACTTCCGCAACTGAGAGACGTGGAAAGTGTTGTGGATCTAGATGAGTTCAGCTAGTAGATCCAACCTATATGCCACCTTGCCCACCCAGGCTACAACCCTGAACGGTCCGATGTACCTTGGGCCTAATTTACCCTGTTTTCTGAATCGGATGACGCCTTTCCATGGAGACACTTTCAGAAGAACCATATCCCCAACTTGAAATTCCAAGTCTGAATGGTGCTTGTTGGCGTAACTTTTCTGCCGACTATGAGCAGTCTGTAGCCTACTCCGGACCTGCTGAATCTTCTCTGTCGTTTAGAGCACCACTTCAGTGCTTCCCATGACCCTCTGGCCAACCTCTCCCCAACATATCGGGGTCCTGCATCTCCATCCGTATAACATCTCGAAGGGAGGACGGTCAACACTCGCGTGGTAGCTGTTGTTGTATGAGAAATCAGATAAAGGAAGGTATCCCAACTACCACCGAAATCTAGCATGCATGCCCGTAACATATCCTTAAGTGTCTGGATGGTCCACTCACTCTGACCATCCGTCTGCGGGTGAAAGGCAGTGCTAAAATGCAGACAAGTGCCCAACTCATCATGAAACTTCTTCCAAAACCTGGAAGTAAAACGTACATCTCTATCTGAAATCACTGATACTGGCACCCCGTGCAGCGCCACTATCTCCCTAATATAGATATCGGCCAACTTCTCGGCCAAGATGCTCTCCTGAATCGGAATAAAATGGGTGCTTTTGGTCAATGATCCACGATGACCCATATAGAATCCACTCCTCGCGCAATCCTGGGAAGCTTTGTGATAAAATCCATCGTAATATCTTCCCATTTCCACAACGGTATATCCAACGGCTGCATCTTGTCGTGCGGTCTCTGATGCTCGGCCTTGACCTTCCTGTAGGTCAAGCATCGCTCGACGTACCAAGCCATATCTCGCTTCATGCAGGGCCACCAATAGTCCAGACGAAGATCCATATACATCTTCGTCACCCCGGGATGAATGGAGAATCGGGATTTGTGCACCTCCTCCATTAAGATATGGCGCATGCCTTCAAGGTATGGCACCCATACACTGGGGTGTAATGTCAATAATCCCCTGCTATCATAGTCGAAGGAGGAAACCTGAACCACTATGCGCTCACTCTTCCGATGTTCCTCCTTGAGGGCCTCCTGCTGGGCCTCCCTAATCTATTCCAAAAGCGGAGTCACCACTGTCATCCGCATGCAAATATCCATGATTGGTACCGCCTTTCGGCTAAGCACATCGGCCACCACATTGGCCTTCCCTGGGTGGTAAAGGATCTCACAATCATAATCCTTCACCACGTCCAACCACCGACACTGTCTCATGTTCAGATTCGGATGATCCATGAGGTACATCAAACTCTTCTGGTCCGTGTAAATGGTACACCGAACTCCATAGAGGTAATGTCGCCAAATCTTGAGGGCAAAGACCACCGCCCCCAACTCTAAATCATGCGTCGGGTAGTTCGCCTCGTGAGGCTTCAGCTGCCTCGAAGCGTAGGCTATGACGTGCCCTCTCTGCATCAGCACCGCGCCCAACCCTGAAATGGACGCATCACAGTATACCACAAAATCCTCTACGCCCTCGGGCAGGGATAAGATTGGCGACTCGCACAATCTCCGCCGCATAATCTCGAATGTTGTCTGCTGCGCGAGCCGCCCATCGAAAGACCACGGCCTTCCTAGTCAACCGTGTCAGGGGAACGACTATCTTGGAGAAATCCTAAATGAGTCTCCAACAGTAGCCTGCTAATCCTAGGAAATTTCAAATCTCGGATGGAGACTTCGGAACCTCCCATCTCATCACGGCCTCCACCTTGGCCGGGTCTACTGAAATCCCATCCTGGTTGACGACGTGCCCAAGAAAATGCACCTCGCGCAACCAAAACTCACATTTGGAGAACTTAGCGTACAAGCTCTCCCTCCTCAGAGTCTCCAAAACCTCTCTCAGATGCTCCTCATGCTCCTCCTGCATCTTGGAATAAACCAAGATATCATGGATGAAAACTATCACAGACCGATCCAGCATCGGTCTGCACATGCAGTTCATGAGGTCCATGAACGCGGCAGGAGCATTGGTGAGCCTGAACGACATCACCACGAACTCATAATTGCCATAACGTGTTCGAAACGCACTCTTCTGCACATCCTCCTCTCTGGCCCTCATCTGATGATAACCTGAACGCAAATCGATCTTGGTTCTCCAAGATGCTCCGTGCAACTGATCAAAGAGGTCATCAATCCTTGGAAACGGGTAACGGTTCTTCACCGTTACCTTATTCATCTCCCGGTAATCTATACACATCCGATGTAACCCGTCCTTCTTTTTCACAAACAGGATCGGGGCTCCCCAGGGTGAACTGGTAGGTATAATGAATCCCTTGTCTAACAGCTCATGTAGCTGTATAGATAAATCCTGCATCTCAGGAGGAGCCAACCGATACGGTGCCTTGGCTATCGAAGCCGCACCAGGGACTAGGTCGATCCTGAACTCTACCTGTCACTCCGGAGGTATTCTAGGAAGCTCCTCCGGGAACACATCAGCATAGTCTCGCACCACTGGAACCTCGTTCACCATCGCCTTACCTGCCTCTCAGGTATCCACAACATACGTGACATACCCCGTGTAACCCTGCAGAAGGTAGCACCTAGCTCTCGCTGCTAAACATACTGTGGGTCCACGCTGTGGCCTCTCGCCGTGGATCACCAACTCTCCCCCACTTGGGGTCCTGATCTGCACTAGCTGTTGTGCGCAATCTATCACAGCCCCATTAGAGCTCAACCAATCCATGCCTATAATTACCTTGTTCCCCCGTAACGGAATGGGAACCAAATCCACCAAGTAGCGCTCCTCGAATAATCTCAGAATTCAATCTCTAACCACCACTGATGCTCGCACCGATCGATCATCGGCGATCTCCACCTCTAAAGGGCAATCCAACATGCCTGAAGACTCAGTAAACTTCTTGCTAAGCGCAAGAGAAACAAACGATCGGGTAGCACCTGAGTCAAACAACACTTGAACAGGGACACCATTCACATGGAACGATCCTAAAGCATATACACAGAGCACTTATCAATAACATAACAGCATGAAAAAGAAATAGGGGAAAGAATCATATCAGTCACCACATCGGGTGCGGCGCGTGCCTCCTCGGTAGTCAGCTGAAATGCCCGGATGCTCACCACTAGAGCCTCTACCTTGCCCTGCCGGCCATCAGTGATCCGCAGGGTCGCTGGAGCTGGCGCGTTCACTGGTGTGGGTGTTGTCAACTGAGGGCAATTGGCCTTCTTGTGGCCCCTCTGGTTGCAGTGGAAACACAGAAACTCAGACGTCTGTATCACAGGTGCAGGGGCGATGCAATCCCTAGAAACAAAACATTCACCGATCATATCATTTCATAAAAGATGTGCGTGTCTGGAAACCAGTTTATAAAAACATAACAAAGTCAGAGTACAAATCCCCAGGAAGATCTCATAGTGCGGAATACAAAGTGTGTGTGTGATGTGCTGCTACCGCGCCAGCTCCTTCCCCTTCGAAGAAGAGGTACCTGAAACCAAAACTGAAAGCTGTAAGCACGAAGCTTAGTGAGTTCCCCCGTCATTCCACATACCATACAATCACATATCATACATATTGCCAGGCATTTATGGGGTGCCCGACCTACCCGGCACAACCATTTTGGGGTGCCGACCTACCCGTGTCAAGCCATACTGGGGTGCTGACTACCCATGACAAGCCATTCTGGGGTGCTGACTACCCTTCGGTTCTAGCGATCGAACCTTGGGGACTATTTCACCCCTACTGCTACTATCACATGTATCATAACATAACATATTATTAGGCATATCTTGGTGCCTGAGCTACCCTTCGGTCCTAACAACCGAACTCGGGGACTATTCCCTTCCTACTACCACTAACACACATAACAAATCATGGTAGCATATAAACATATCATCATATATTGTCAGACGTATATTGGGTGTCCGACTACCCTTCGGTCCTAACAACCGAACTCTACTATTCTCGCATATAACATATTATGCTAGCATATAACATATCAGGTAGTAGAAAACCTAGATGATATCACAAAGACAATCATCTATCATACGTCTCCTACTGGTGGGCCGACATTGTGGCTTTAGACCCACCGCTACTAGAAGGTAACTCACCTCGAAAGTAGCTGCTGAAGTCTGCTTGCTGAGCGTCTGACTGTTGGATCTCAAATCCTCCAGCTATAAACCATAAACATAGGTTAGACACCCATAAATACCCTTAGGTCAAAAGAATGACCCTCCCTTGGCCCAAGGTCAACTCCTTGGTCAAAGTTAATGTCCATTTGACTGGACTTGTCGAGTCATGGCATGGACTCGCCGAGTCCTTTTCCTACTAACCCGGTCCTACTCAACCAGTCCTTCTTCCCACTCACTGAATCACCCTTAACTCATGACTTGGGACGATTGAACCAACTCGTGACCCGACTCGCCGAGTTTGAAGAACAACTCGCCGAGTTCCAGGAAATCTTCATAGGATTCGTCGAGTTGTTCATCCAATTCGCCGAGTCTAAATCCATCTTCATGGAACTCACCGAGTTCCTCCTTGGGACTCGCCAAGTCCCTATGACCCATTTCCCATACAGACCAATTCTGAGACATGCAACGCTTCCAAACCATAGATCCATGTTCCTTGAGCATGCTTATCACGTAAAGTTGCAAACTTTACGTGCATGCATGGCCCTATAAGCTCAAAAGGCCAAAACCAAACTCTTCAAGAGGTCATAGACTCAATGGGGACCTCAATCACTTCAACCACAGGAACTTTATGCTACTAATTCATCCAATAAGTCCAGATCTGATGTCCTTTCGGATCATTAAGCACCACACATTGTCACACCCCAAAACCGGAACGGTAGAAACATTCTATGGTGAATGACATCATGTCAAGTATCACAACACATGCATTATAGTAATCAAAGTACAACAAAACATTGCATTAATAGTAATAGTTTTAAAAGATTACATTACAACAATTTAAAGTAATACAAGTAATAGAATAAATACAGCGTGGTACTAAGCTATCTTCATCAAAACCTCCGGGGATGTACCTGTCTAATGCTAACCTGAGAATACAAGTTATTTGAAAAGCGAGTATCAGCATTTTTACAAATGCTGGTGAGTTCATAAGCATTTAGTGACATTTCATGCAAATAACTTAAGAAAGTAATAGTTTAAGAGATTTCAGTGTATTAGAGTCCTTTCCAGAAAATCCTATATTTTCTTTAATAAAAGCAGCCTTCTACCAAGACTGGTCAGTGATGTGGGGTAAAAAGTAGTCTTCTCTAAATTGCTATCGTTATCAAAATATTGAATTTGATTATTGAGGAAAGCAACGACATCACGGAATATCATGTACCTCAGTAGTGAGGACTGCTGACTAAGGCGAATAACCATAGACTCCAGGAAAGTATCAAACAAACGACACGCCTGGTTCAGTCTAACAAGTGGAGACACAGACCCCAGAAGGTACCAAATGAAGGGTACAACTAGTAGGGTCTAATCAGTGAATACATACCGCAGACAATATCAAATGAAGTATACGTCTAGCAAGGTCTAGAACGGTGAACACAGTGAATACCGTGAATACAGTGGATTCTGTGAATACAGTGGACACAGACCCCAGATAGCATCAAATGAAAGATACGTCATATAAGGTCAACACAGAGATAACAGACCCCATACAGTACCAAATGAAAGATATGTCATGTAAGGTCAAAACAATGTGACTCTGAAAATGAATTACCAGCATACAGTGTAGATTGCCGGTGAAATACCGTTACCTTAAGGCCAAAGAATTATAAGGTAACCCGGGATACTCGTAACCATACTAACCGACACTAGAGAACTAGACACCCTACGAGCGTCTTGAGAATGTGACATTTGTCACCCCTTGGCTTGGTGAGTCGTGGACTGTAGCTAGCAGTCAGGGTGCGGGGGTGTCAATCTCGTATAGATCTATACACACAATGTCCGCTCTCCCTACAGGAGACTCTGGTTACCAACTAGACGACGGAGAAGGCCGTGTCCCAAAGATGCATCCCAAATAGTGGGTAATGACTTCCAAACAGTGGGTAGTGGGTTTCTAATGTAAGTGTTGATCTAGAGGTAGAGACTCTTAACTGAATTGACTGAAGAAAACTCGTATGTCTATGCTCGTATACCTAATATATAACTAATGAATCGAACGACCTTAAGATGGACATCCGATCCCACCAGACCACATCTCAACGAAGAAAAGGAAATAGGGCGGACAAGCCTTCCTAAGTCCTTCAATCATTATTTATATGCATCTATACAAGCATAAACATACCTCTAACTACGCTTGAGTGTGTATCAAGTGGTATCATACAATGAAGTATAAGTGTACAGTGGAACATCCGAGTCGTGAAGTATCCGAGTCGTGAAGTATAAGCGTACAGTGGAACATCCGAGTCGTGAAGTATAAGCGTACAGTGGATCATCCGAGATGTGAAGTATAAGCATTCAGTGTAGATAATCTAATCGTGAAGTATAGGTGTACCAATTATAAGTGTATCACGAAGCAGAGACGACAATAAGTGAAGTAAGAACGTCTATCAAGTATAATAGGCTACAAGTATAAGTGAAAGCGTTACCGAGTAGGAGTATAAAATAAGTATAAGCAAAGCAGCAGTATTTAACAAGTAAAAGTATATGTCAAAAAGGGAAATCTTTAATGAAAAGCCTTTATGTACAGAGAAAATCACAAATTGTATTCTTTTGTAAAATATGTTTAAAAACCTTAGAGGATCTTTCATAAACCAATTTAGAATGAAATTGGATAAATCAGTACAAGTAAAAGTTATGAAATAAGTAAAAATCATTATAGTGTCCCACTCGGTAAAACAGTGTAAAGTGGTAAAATCTTGTGCATGCGGGATATCAATCACATGTGATTGACATGATAACTGGCATATTTAACTTGTATTCCCCCCCCCCCTTTAAAACATTTAAAAACATTAAAAGGTTCATTCAGGGGTACGAACTCACCTGGTGTAAGTAGGTCCGACGAAAGTGTCGTTTGGGTGTTCGGTGTCACGCAAGGACTTGAACACACACAATGACCTATTTAACATATGATAACATATGTTCACATACAATTAGCATATTTAATACTAATTAAACAAATATACCCGCTCAAAGGAGCAGAAAACACTTTGGCTAAGTGTTTGGGTGTCCCGGGTAGCGTTTAAGGGTGTGAATGGCTAAGGAATGGAGTTTACTACCCAAGAATACCCCCTTAATACATAGTTTACAGCCCAAGGACTTCTCACCATGAGTTTACGGCCGTAAACTCATGGTGATGAGTTCTAGTGTGTTTAAGGCTTCTACTTGCATCATGGAATTATTCTAAGCACTTTTCCTCAAAGGCATGAATGGGTTTGAGGCTTCTAAGGGCATTTTCTATGAGTTTACAGCCAAGGAACCACTCCTAAGGGAGTTTACAGCCATAAACTCTCATCCTTAGAGTTTTGTGAAGTTTAAATCCCCTAATTCCTTTCTAGTGATTTCTAATGAAGTGTGATGCTATTTTGGAGGGTTAAAACTATCATTTGGATGTGTTTTGGGGAGTTTACGGCCTAGACACTTGCTTGGGCCGTAAACTCCTTTTAGTCCCTCCATTTCTTGTGTTTAAGCCCTTAAATCCTTCCTAGTATTTTATGGTAAATGTCTAAGGCCATTTGGGGAAGCAAAACCACACTTTTGGGCACATTTAGGGGTGTTTACAGCCTTGGTATACACCTGGGCTGTAAACTCTTTTTTTCCCTTCATTTCATTGTGTTTAATTGTGTTAAACCCAAGATACTAAGTCCCTAAATTATGTGTTAATCCCTAGGGTGGTTTGGGAGTGTATTTGGGACATTTAAACAAGGTTTAGAGGTGTTTATGGACTAAGCATGTGCTTGGGCCGTAAACTCTCTTTTATGCCCCAAAATTATTGTTTTAAATGTGCCACAGTCCTAGGCTAATTCTTCTATTTATTTCCAAGCCATTAGGGACAAGTTTGGGTCATTTTGGCCTTGTTTAAGGGGTTTACGGCCTAACGAGGAGCTTAGGCCATAAACTCCTTTCTAACAGCTTCTATGTCCGAATTTTGGGCTATAAACATGAATCAATATGTTTAGAATAAGCTAGGGTAAGCGGACTTACAATTTGGAAGTGTTTGGTTGTGGTTTCGGGGCGATAACGGGTCTAGAGAGAAAGTATAGAGAGAGAGTGTAAAAAGTCTCCAATAGACTCCACTCACCCTTATATAGGGTTTTGAGTTGGGACTCAGTGGGATTTTACCCGATACTGCCGTTAAACGGGGCTTTTGGTCGCACCCGATTTAGTGGTCGTAATAATAAGACTTGACATTTTCCAAATAAATGGAAATGTGTGTCCTGTGTTTTTATTTCCTTTTATCACGACTTAACGGCATGCTTATTGCAACCAAATGGAATGTTTACTAAGTTGACGCCCTCTAAGTAACGGAACTTTTATACAGTGGTATATTCCGTTAATGGTAACGAAGAAACGTAATGGAACAACTTGGGTTGTCACATCATCCCCCCCCCCCCCCCGTTAGAGGGAATTTCATCCTGAAATTCAGGTTTAGGCAAGGAAGTAGCTATGAGTGGCCAAGTAGAGGTAGGAGGGTACTTTGTCCTCACATTCCCAAGTGAACTCTAGTCTGTGTTTGTCATTCCGACAGACCTTCACGTACGGGGTGCGAATTTCCATCTGGTGTAGCTAGTGGGTTCCAACTGGTATATTTATGAAGTCAGGGTCCTCAATGGTTTCTATCAAGATGTGTGAGGCACAAAAAGTGTTGTCGGGAAATCACGTATCAAGTCTAAGAAATGGATCGATCGAATGTGAATCTTGTGGTATATCTGAAAGTAGTAGTGGTCTGAAAAGGGTTGGACCATGTCTCCATGAGGATTTTCAGATGGTCCTAAACTCTTGGAAGGGAGTAGAGATTTTCAGTACTAAGAACATAGTGTACTTCTATATCAAGATCAACACTGGCGTGATCGCCATTCCGAAGTTCCTAACGTTCTCACTTGTACTGGATGTGTAGTCCTTCAGGTTAGTCCTTAGGAAGCTCGGGTGGTCTTCAGTTCGTGTTTTCTTTCAACTAGCTGATAGAGACTTTCTAGATTTCCGTGAGGATTGCATGACTATGGTCATCGGTTTGCTATAGAGTGTCTATCCCAAACTCGTGCAAAATGGACCTGCACTAACGATGCTTGAGATACGGAAACCCTGAGGGTCGAGGAGATAGTGTTTCACTAAACGAGCATTGGACTATCTCGGGAGGTAGTTATATTATCTCTACGTGAGATAGTATTCGTGGAACACCTAATAGTCCAAGGAATCTCTAAGACTGTGGTTCATTCTAGCGTGGAAAGTGCATGCTCCTGCATAACCCCTCGACTAACACCAAGGCTGGTGTCGAGTCCATAATCTCTTCGGAATTAGGGTCATAAGGCTTAACGCAACTACGTTCGCACTTTATCAAGTATTCTTGGCTGCGAAGGTTATCCTGTGGTTCTCGGTATCCTAGTGTTCACTTCGGAAAGTGTAATTCATCGTCTACAGGGCGACAACGATTTCCTCCTTGCGAGAGGGTGGAGGATGATAAGCACCACTTGACTATGACTGATGGACGAGGTGTCTGAGTAGTTAGAGCATCTACTGCAACTACTCTTCCGAAGGTTCTGAATTTTCTCGGTCTAGGTCAAATCTAGTGGGTATATGGTTTCATCACTCGGAACTTACCCGTTCGACCCGCAGTGACTCTCTTGACTTCGGCTCCTATGTTATGGAATATGGTGAAAGTGTTTTGCTAAGAGATCCGTGGTAGAACTCATGCTTGGCTTAACTGCCAATACTTGATGTATGCCAGCATATACCTGGTTATAGCGGTCAGCCTCGTGAGTTCTATTCTCTGGGTTCACGAAGCTGATGTGCGAGGTGCGAAGGATCTCCCGGGGGAATCTAAGAGGTATGCTTCGGATGGTTGTCATTTTCTGGAGTATCTGCAGTGTTTTTTTTTCGCCTCGGTGTTTTATCTGACTACGAGGGGTCGGTCGACAGTGTATGGTACCATCCCTTGGGTGCTTCGAAAGGTTTGAGATAAGAGAGACGATTGACGGATCGTATTAAGTTTGATTATTTGTGTTAGATTTAGGTTCGGAAGAACCTTTCTTTGCCGACATGGCTATGGAGAAAGTTCTTTTTACACAGAACTTAAGGATATACACACGGTTGCACGAAATCAAACCATGATCAATAGAGTCGTCGAAGTTGACACACTCCGACATGATACAAAGTGAAGATCGATAGAGTCATGTGCCGAACAGGCACACAAGTTCTAGGCATCTCGGGGTTTCGTCCTATGAATCACTACTGTGGATACCTGGACTGATAGAGTTGATGCGGAAATATAAAGAGTTCTAAGTGTTTCCGTATAGAGTATCTTTCCATGAATGAATTCCCACAAGGCATTTCTATAATCACCTCACATATACTAGTCATGTATATTTAAAGTGGGGAGGACTGTTGACTGAGCGACCCCGCCCTAAATCCACAACCAAACGAGGAACAGGAAATGAGGCGGCATTCGCTCACTCTAGGTCTATCCATCTTAAATATACATGGTCGTAACGTACATGTTTAGCCACTATAGTTTTACCTAATGAATTTTAAATTTTATAACAGTGCTGCGACTTTCGCCTTACTAGAAAGAATTTGCATTTGAATTAGTCCTTTATTGTTCTTAGCTTAGTTATCCAAGATCGAGAAACGTACCAAAAATCTAAAGAGTTCCTTGCCGCTTCTCCCTAAGCAGTAGTGTCAGGCTTCTTCTGTGTCTTTGTCTTTCTCTTCGGTTGGGCAGTCCTTCTTGAAGTGTCCCATTTTACCACATAGGTGGCAAACTGTACGGGTCGCCACATTGGTGATTGATGTAATGAACTCAACCGGGGTTCTGCAGATGCGAGCAGTATGTCCCAACATGTAGCACCTAGCACAATAGAGTTCCCGGCAGGCACCATGATGATGGTAGCTACACTTGCTGCAGTGGGGAAGGTCTCCTAGATACGGTCTTCTTGGATTCGGGAGGGAAGGGTTGATAGGGGTATAGATTGCCTCAGCTCATTGCCCATCGAAAGGTCCTTGAGCCGAGGTACTTCCCACCTCTATCTTGAGTTTTCTCTTTAGTAGGTTTGAGTGAGGTTCTTGGTTGGGTGAGTATGGAAGTGTTGGTTGTTGCTGTCCATTCTCAGGATCGGAATTCCCGACAGGGCCCTTGCTAACATTGGCGGCGTTAGCATTTAGGTGAGCCATAACAGCTGCTACGGCTGCTGAGATGGCAGCTTGGAACGTAGCTTCATCGAATAAGAGAGTAGGTTTCTTGCTTGTGGATTGGTTACGCTTCTTCGGTGGCATGGTTTTCCCTACATGAAAAGGAATACAAGGCAATGAGAGACGATGGTTAACCCTGGACATTTCTGTCCCGATCGCATTATGCATAAATTTTCCCGTGCCTCAAGTATTGGTTGTTTGAACGTCGACCTACATCCCTATAATGTAGTCTTGGTAATCGAGTTAGGAGTGTGTGAATATCGAAAAAGGCCATAAGATGCGAGTCGTTCCTACTAAGTTACCTTTATACTGGGAAGGTTCCACTCTCTGGCCTGGAGAGATTTGAGAACGGCTCAGAACGAAACTGCAGAAAGAGAGGCTCATGAAGGCTCATGGCTGAACACTTCTCAATAAAGGTGTGGGGACCTACCCTAATCGTGTGTCTGGCAACGAGAATCGACGATTTACCTAACACATAGCGTGAGTAGTGTAACCACTAACTCACTAAATTGTATTATTTATGGGTGTATTAGCGTGACGAACACGAGGAAAAAGACACTTCTCGGGTCCCATGTACCGGTTCCCGCTGTCTGCCTCGTATCTTCGACTGGAACTGGCGTTGGTTTCCTTCGGGTAGTTTCCTAGGGTTCTCTTCTCGTATGGACATATTGAATTTCTACTCCGCCTTTCTTTTGATTCCAACTCCAGGTGTCATCACTTCATGATGGATGACTGGGAATCTCCGAAGTTTAGGCGAGTTTCTCACCGATGTCCCTAAAAGAACATGGGCACTTGGTGTATTCAATAGTCTCGACCCAGTTCATTTATTTTCAAACAAGAAATCTTCTCAATGAACCTCTTCGGGGTCGAATTCAACTCTTCTGTTATGCACTGAAGTGGGTAGGGTTTTCTACAGGATTCGTGCGAGAATGGAAATGTCTAAAGAATCTTAATAGATTATTAACATTTCGCTGTGTGATCCATATCGAGTCCTGCTACGATTACACAGGGTGTACAAATCATATATAGCTTAGATCCGATAGGCCTTCGAATATGTGATACTACTCTAAAACCACATCCCAACGAGGAAAAGGTAATAGAGCGAAACCACACATTCTTAGCCTATGGGGTCCTTATTATATATAACCTTAGGAGTATACCCTCTGTAGTTGTAGGTATATCAATAGGGATCCTTTTAGTTATTCACGCAAGGTTGTTTATGATTCCTAAAATAACCCTATGGTATTTTAATTCTTGTTTGCTTTCTTATCTTCTGAATAGGAATTATGGGATTAATGTGGATCTTTTAGCGTTCTAAGATACTCCTATAGTATTTTAACTTTATGTTTGGCTCTACCAATCCTAGTTGGTAAGTTTCAGACCTGTTGCACACCACTATCACTCCCGAGCTCACGTTCATCGCACCTCGAATAAATGTAGTTGATCAGGTTACATTTATTCCAGCTTACGATTACATACTGCCCAGGTATGACTATAGGGTTCAACATCCGAAGACTTTTATTATTGTTCTTCCTGTGATACTTTTGTTCCAGTGCTTAGATTCTGGATGTTATTATACTTTGGTAAAATATGGTTATATTTTAAAGTATAATTCTTGGTCAGAGTGTTTTATCCCTTTTGCGTTTATAGGTTGTATATCTTTTATGATTTGATATACTTTGCTCACTATAAACAATGCTCTGATACCAATCTGTCACACCCCAAAACCGGAACGGCGGAAACGTTCTGGGGTGAATGACGTCATGTCAAGTATCACAACACATGCATTATAGTAATCAAAGTACAACAAAACATTGCATTAATAGTAATAGTTTTACAAGGTTACATTACAACAATTTAAAGTAATACAAGTAATAGAATAAATACAGCATGGTACTAAGCTATCTTCATCAACAGCTCCAGGGATGTACATGTCTAATGCTAACCTGAGAATACAAGTTATTTGAAAAGCGAGTATCAGCATTTTTACAAATGCTGGTGAGTTCATAAGCATTTAGTGACATTTCATTCAAATAACTTAAGAAAGTAATAGTTTAAGAGATTTCAGTGTATTAGAGTCCTTTCCAGAAAATCCTATATTTTCTTTAATAAAAGCAGCCTTCTACCAAGACTGGTCAGTGATGTGGGGTAAAAAGTAGTCTTCTCTAAATTGCTATCGTTATCAAAATACTGAATTTGATTATTGAGGAAAGCAACGACATCAGGGAATATCATGTACCTCAGCAGTGAGGACTGCTGACTAAGGCAAATAACCATAAACTCCAGGAAAGTATCAAACAAACGACACGCCTGGTTTAGTCTAACAAGTGGAGACATAGACCCCAGAAGGTACCAAATGAAGGGTACAACTAGTAGGGTCTAATCAGTGAATACAGACCGCAGACAATATCAAATGAAGTATACGTCTAGCAAGGTCTAGAACGGTGAACACAGTGAATACCGTGAATACAGTGGATTCTAATGAATATAGTGGATACAGACCCTAGACAGCATCAAATGAAAGATACGTCATGTAAGGTCAAAACAGAGATAACAGACCCCAGACAGTACCAAATGAAAGATACGTCATGTAAGGTCAAAACAATGTGACTCTGAAAATGAATTACCAGCATACAGTGTAGATTGCCGGTGAAATACCGTTACCTTAAGGCCAAAGAATTATAAGGTAACCCGGGAAACTCGTAACCATACTAACCGACACTAGAGAACCAGACACCCTACGAGCGTCTTGAGAATGTGACATTTGTCACCCCTTGGCTTGGTGAGCTGTGGACTGTAGCTAGCAGTCAGGGTGCGGGGCTGTCAATCCCGTACAGATCTATACACATAATGTCCGCTCTCCCTACAGGAGACTCTGGTTACCAACTAGACGACGGAGAAGGCCGTGTCCCGAAGATGCATCCCAAATAGTGGGTAATGACTTCCAAACAGTGGGTAGTGGGTTTCTAATGTAAGTGCTGATCTAGAGGTAGAGACTCTTAACTGAATTGACTAAAGAAAACTCGTATGTCTATGCTCGTATACATAATATATAACTAATGAATCGAACGACCTTCAGATGGACATCCGATCCCACCAGACCACATCTCAACGAAGAAAAGGAAATAGGGCGGACAAGCCTTCCTATGTCCTTCAATCATTATTTATATGCATCTATACAAGCATAAACATACCTCTAACTACGCTTGAGTGTGTATCAAGTGGTATTATACAGTGAAGTATAAGTGTACAGTGTAACATCCGAGTCGTGAAGTATAAGTGTATAGTGGAACATCCGAGTCGTGAAGTATAAGTGTACAGTGGAACATCCGAGTCGTGAAGTATAAGCGTACAGTGGAACATCCGAGTCGTGAAGTATAAGCGTACAATGGATCATCCGAGATGTGAAGTATAAGCATAAAGTGTAGATAATCGAATCGTGAAGTATAAGTGTACCAAGTATAAGTGTATCACGAAGCAGAGACGACAATAAGTGAAGTACGAACATCTATCAAGTATAAGAGGCTACAAGTATAAGTGAAAGCGTTACCGAGTAGGAGTATAAAATAAGTATAAGCGAAGCAGTAGTATTTAACAAGTAAAAGTATACATCAAAAACGGAAATCTTCAATAAAAAGCCTTTATGTACAGAGAAAATCACAAATTGTATTCTTTTGTAAAATATGTTTAAAAACCTTAGAGGATCTTTCATAAACCAATTTAGAATGAAATTGGATAAATCAGTATAAGTAAAAGTTATGAAATAAGTAAAAATCATTATAGTGTCCCACTTGGTAAAACAGTGTAAAGTGGTAAAATCTTGTGCATGCGGGATATCAATCACATGTGATTCACATGATACCTGGCATATTTAACTTGTATTCCCCCCCCCCCCTTTAAAACATTTAAAAACATTAAAAGGTTCATTCAGGGGTACGCACTCACCTGGTGTAAGTAGGTCCGACGAAAGTGTCGTTTGGGCGTTCGGTGTCACGCAAGGACTTGAACACACACAATGACCTATTTAACATATGATAACATATTTTCACATACAATTAGCATATTTAATACTAATTAAACAAATATACCCGCTCAAAGGAGCAGAAAACACTTTGGCTAAGTGTTTGGGTGTCCCGGGTAGCGTTTAAGGGTGTGAATGGCTGAGGAATGGAGTTTACTACCCAAGAATACCCCCTTAATACATAGTTTACGGCCCAGGGACTTCTCACCATGAGTTTACGGCCGTAAACTCATGGTGATGAGTTCTAGTGTGTTTAAGGCTTCTACTTGCATCATGGAATTATTCTAAGCACTTTTCCTCAAAGGCATGAATGGGTTTGAGGCTTCTAAGGGCATTTTCTATGAGTTTACAGCCAAGGAACCACTTCTAAGGGAGTTTACAGCCATAAACTCTCATCCTTAGAGTTTTGTGAAGTTTAAATCCCCTAATTCCTTTCTAGTGATTTCTAATGAAGTGTGATGCTATTTTGGAGGGTTAAAACTATCATTTGGATGTGTTTTGGGGAGTTTACGGCCTAGACACTTGCTTGGGCCGTAAACTCCTTTTAGTCCCTCCATTTCTTGTGTTTAAGCCCTTAAATCCTTCCTAGTATTTTATGGTAAATGTCTAAGGCCATTTGGGGAAGCAAAACCACACTTTTGGGCACATTTAGGGGTGTTTACAGCCTTGGTATACACCTGGGCTGTAAACTCTTTTTTTTCCTTCATTTCATTGTGTTTAATTGTGTTAAACCCAAGTTACTAAGTCCTAAATTATGTGTTAAGCCCTAGGGTGGTTTCGGAGTGTATTTGGGACATTTAAACAAGGTTTAGAGGTGTTTACGGCCTAAGCATGTGCTTGGGCCGTAAACTCTCTTTTATGCCCCAAAATGATTGTTTTAAATGTGCAAACACTCCTAGGCTAATTCTTCTATTTATTTCCAAGCCATTAGGGACAAGTTTGGGTCATTTTGGCCTTGTTTAAGGGGTTTACGGCCTAAGGAGGAGCTTAGGCCGTAAACTCCTTTCTAACAGCTTCTAAGTCCGAATTTTGGGCTATAAACATGAATCAATATGTTTAGAATAAGCTAGGGTAAGCAGACTTACAATTTGGAAGCGTTTGGTTGCGGTTTCGGGGCAAAAACGGGTATAGAGAGAGTGTGTAAAAAGTCTCTAATAGACTCCACTCACCCTTATATAGGGTTTTGAGTCGGGACTCAGTGGGATTTTACCCGATACTGCCGTTAAACGGGGCTTTTGGTCGCACCCGATTTAGTGGTCGTAATAATAAAACATGACATTTTCCAAATAAATGGAAATGTGTGTCCTGTGTTTTTATTTCCTTTTATCACGACTTAACGGCATGCTTATTGCGACCAAATGGAATGTTTACTAAATTGACGCCCTCTAAGTAATGGAACTTTTATACAGTGGTATATTCCGTTAATGGTAACGGAGAAACGTAACGTAACAACTTGGGTTGTCACACACATGGAGTTTGGTGTTTTAGGGCTTGAAAACCACCAATTTGGGACAAAAAATGGTAACTAATGATCTAAAGATCAAGGTAGAGGCTTTTCTACCTGAATGGAAGCTTCTCCTTGAGTAGAGTTCGGATCTACTCCTTTCCTTGCACTCTTCAACCACCTATTTCTTCTTCTAAGCTCCAACATCCTTCACAAGGCCAAAAACACTCTTAAGAATAATATGGGGGGCTAGGGTCTCACTCTACTGCTCTCTGGAAGTGTTAGGGAGAAAGGAGGCCAAGATAGAGTGTTTAAATAGGGTGCCATCACCCGGATTAGGGTTTTTGCCCAACCAGGGCCTACTCGCCGAGTCCGGGGACCGACTCGCCGAGTCTAGAGTCCAACTCCCGTACCTTGTCCTACTCCTACTCGGCAAGTTGGCCCATCAACTCGCCGAGTCCAAGGCAACATACATTATTTTAAGAAAGTAAATAGCAAGGAGTACGTACCAGAAACCACGTGCTACAGTAAAGCTTGTAGCGTATTCAATGACGCTCAATTTTCCCTTCTTCAGATTCTGGAACTCATTTTTGATTTCCAAAAGATCTTACTCAGAGCTGTATTACATTTCCAGTTGCACCACAAACTCTTCCCAAGACATCTTGCTAGCTTCCCCCTTGGGAATCGAACCAGCCAGTAACTTCCACCAACTTAGTACTCCTGATTTTAACAGAGGAATTGCAAGAGCAGTCTTCTGTCTGTTGCTACACTCGGAACTTTCAAACATTATCTCCATCTCAGAGATCCAGTCCATGACGTGCACCGGTGTCGGGATCCCAGAAATACACGGTGGTTTGGATGCCATGAAATCCTTTTACTTGCATCCACGTCCGTCATTTCCTCCATCCTGGTTGTTTCGGCAAACTATTGGTGGGTTGGCTTGACCAACGATCCCACTATAGTTCCCTCCTTCCGAGTGCTCTCCATTCAATTCGGGCTCCTCCACTTGAATTGACAGTTCTTCACGGTTCTATTGAAGCAACCGTTTGGTCTCCTCCATTTGACGATCCAACATCACTTGCATCATTGCTTGTACCCTGCCATCGTCATTGGCTCAGGTGCTGTAGCTACAATAGGTATTTGCTCAATCACTGGTGGTTGATTCCTGTTCTCATTTGCGTTTCCAACTCTGCTTCTAGTTCTTTCCATTCTTTATCTATACACCGAATAAGGTGAATTTAGATCCTCATTCATGATAGATACATATATCATCCTTATCACTCCGAAACATTTACATGCTAGTTCTAATATCGTAGACCTATGCTTAGAATCCTAAACACATAAGGTTTCTCGATCCGGTCGGCAACAGACCATAGATCTGAACAAATAATATCATATATGGAAACATATAACATTTAGCACATAAAAGCGTTTTAGGCATCTTTCCTAAAATATACTAGTTCTTGTGTCAATTTAGGTGTACTACCTAACATATTTTAGACATTCTCCATACGATAATTACTTAGCATTCTAAGTTTAAGATTAAAAATGTCCTACAAATTCCTAGTGCGCTTAAACTAATGCTCTGATACCAACTATGACATCCCCATTTTCACGGCCAGAAAAGACCGATTTGTTTATGCTTTGTTTTATAAAATCAAAGTAATCTTTTGATTAAAAGAGTTGCGGTATTTGTTCCCAAAACAAAATATGATAAGAATTTATCAAAACATTTCTCAAAGAGAATGTATTTTCATTATATAACAAAATCTCGGGATGTCATGTTCCGATACAGACACATAATCATAAACAGAACTTACATTTATTTACACTAATGATTTACATCTCTTTTAATCTCTCAGTGAAATATGTCTTCGTATTGATACCTGTGATACAAAGAAAACTGAGTGGGTCAGGCTTGGCAGCCTGGTGAGCATATAGGGTTTTCAACCCACAATAATACATTTATTATTCAATCATCAAACAATCAACCCAAATACCCATCCCCATAACTCCTTTATTTCTTAAGGGTTTACCCTAGGAACCAACTATCCTTCATTTATTCATCCCTAAGGATTTACCTAAGGAACTAGCACAAAGTCCATTTGCAACCAAGGTTTATACGATAGGCACTACGTCTCATAGTAACCAGGGTTCATACAATTGGCACTACGTCTCATAGTAACCAGGGTTCATACAATTGGCACTACGTCTCATAGTAACCAGGGTTTATACAATAGGCACTACGTCTCATAGTCAACAAGGTTTACACAATAGGCACTACGTCTCATAGTCACCAGGGTTTACACAATAGGCATGAAGTCACATCATCACCAAGGTTTATCAAATAGGCATGAAGTCGCATCGTCAACAAGACTTCCTCAATAGGCATGAAGTCGCATCGTCACCAACTATTCCATCTACTGATGTTCTACCCAATATTTTTGTAGATATAAATACAAATACAATTTAAATCATTTAACACCCGTATAAAAACATCAATTCCAAGCCCATCTCAAATAGACAAATAATATATAACACATAGCACGTATTTCATAGCTACTACTTTATATTTATGTGTTAGAAGAAAGTAACTATACACTCAGTTGATCAAAAGATGATCGGACAGCGCTACGGCTTGTAGAAGTAGTATTCTTCGGTGAAACCGGGAGATCTTCACAAAAACCGGGCTTCTCACGGGCAGAGCTTTGGCTCGGAAATTTTACTTCTTGGGATCTTCAGGGATTCGAGATGGGCTTCGAGGCTCGGGATTAATACTGGGGCTTGGGGTATTTCTTGCATGCAGAACGATGCAAAAATGAGAGAGAAAGAAAGTAATGAGCAAAGAAACTCTGTTGCACTCGTGTTCTATTTATAGGGGCTGAAACCCCAAGTTACGTTGGGCATAATCCTCCATCGATATGTACGCTAGGCATATATCTAGGTACGCGGGGCGTACCGGGTGTATAGGACCGATGCGTCAAGGCTTCCGATTTTATATTTAAATAAATATATTTTAATTATTTAAAAACTTCCAAAATTCATATCTTCCTCATACGAACTCTGTTTTCGACGTTCTTTATATCCACACGTAGGTGAGACTATTCTCTACAAATTTTGTTTAGACTCTGTCGGATGATTTCAAATTTATTTTTATTATATTATTTTTAGTAGGCCGGGACAGGAAAACTTCGTTATAAATTCATAACTTCTTCATCCGACGTCCGTTTTCGTCTGTCTTTCTACCATTTCACTACCATTGATGAGATCTTCGATTCTCGTATAGATTGTTTCGGTTAGAAATCACTCGATCTAAAAATCGAATTTCGGGCTGCATACTACTAAACTGAAACTTAGAAAAATAATAACTTCCTCATACGAAGTCAGATTTGGATGTTCTTTTTATGCACACTCTCAGTTTAACAAACTCTACGACTTTCTTTTAGATCACTAAGACTAAATATCGCTCTAACGTAAATTCACTTTTTACGTCGCACAACGTTGTGCGGTTCTGTCGCGAAACTTCGACAGGTCATAACTTCTTCGTTATAACTCGGATTTCAGCATTCTTTATATGTACGGAACCCTTGTAACATATACTACAACTTAGTTAAGATTATTTCTTCAAATAATCTTCTATCAAAAAGTCATTTTTGACTTTTATTGACCTTAAATTGACTAGGCCTAATCTACAGGCGTTACACCTTAACTATATTGAGAGAACGATAATGAATTTGGATACGAAGGTGAAGGTCTTAATGAATAAAGAGGTGCTCCTGGTTCATGTCCAGTGGAAACATCAGAAGGGATCCGAGTGAACTTGGGAGCTGGAGTTCGAGATGCGCGAGCAGTACCCAGAGTTGTTTCTAGAGCATGACTTCGAGGGTGAAGTTTGATTCTAGTGGGGGAGACATGTAACATCCCGATTCCTAGGTATAATACTTATATAATTTTCATGATTTTGATTGAGCAACTCGATGAGTTTGAGGCTCCAACTCAACGAGTATAGAGGGTTTTGTCCGCGTGGGTTTTATGACCGACTCGACGAGTTGGAAGGACCAACTCGACGAGTTGTCTCTATGGAGGAAACCCTAAATTTTTGGGGTTGTGTCCTATTTAAAGGACCTTAAGCCCTCATTTATGCCTCCCATGTCACCTTACTCCCCTGTGTGAAACCTTAATCATTTAGATAGATCTAAGATAGAAAGAAGAGCTAACTTTAAGCATTCTAGTGCACTTTTGCAAAAGAAGAGAAGAGTATCAAGGCTTGGAACGAGAAGGGATGGTTGGATCTAGTGTTATTTCATCTATAGCTTCTGTTGGAGCTAAAAAGTCTCCACCTTGCTCATTATTTTGATTAGATCTCGTTTTTATGGAGTAGTAGGGCTTTTACCATCTTTCCTTGAGACTTTGAGTGTGCTGAGCTTGCCAAGAGATTGAGACTTCAGATCTAGACCCTATGAGGTCCCTAGAGCCCAAAGGTCCCAGCTTTATCTAGCTAGAGAAGAGCTTTTATGCTTAAGACCCTAAATGGAACTTATTTTGGCATTTCAAGCCCTAAGTGCCATGCATGGACGTAAAGCTTGTAGCATTACGTGGTATCTCAGCCTTGGGAGGCTAGATCTAGAGTTTGACCTTGTAAATCTTCCTTAAAACATCTGAATGAGAAAAGAGTCTGAAAGGACTCGACGAGTCGATGAGCTGACTCGACGAGTCGACTAGGGTTTTCCCCGACGAGTCTGGACATGAGTAACTCGGTGAGTTGATGAGAAAACTCGAGGAGTTAACTTGGAATTTCTGAACATTGTTGAAGGAAGGAGGGAACTCGATGAGTCACACAGATTCACTCGACGATTCGGGTCAACATGGACTGTTGACTCGAGTGTTGACTTCTATTGACTTTAGGGTTTGGTCAAGACTGGGATTATAAAGACCATGGAGGGGTAAAATGGTCTTTTACAAATCCCAAGAGCTAGAGAGAGAAAGTAGCTTGTATTATTAGAGTAATGATTGAAGTGTTAATTAGAGATAATTATTGTATGTGTTAGGTGGAGGCTAGATCGGTGATTTGTGTATGAGGTTTATTTTCTTGCTTACGAGATGAGTCTTCTCACTATACTTACCATGAGTGGTAACTTTGTGTGACCGGAGGTTCTTGTATGCTTTATTGAGTATGGTGATATACTGCATTACGTCTTTGCGATTTATGATGTGTATTATTCTGAGCTTTATTGAGTTAGGACCAGGGGGTCCACCCGAGTTATGGGACCGAAGGGTTCCACTAAGACACATTGACCGGAGGGTCTTATTCGATATATAGCCATGAGAGGCTAATGAGATGTGTGTTGTATTTTGGGGAACTCACTAAGCTTCGTGCTTACCGTGTTATGTGATATATCTTTTAGGTACTTCTCAGGATCGCGGGAAGGGACCGACTTGATTGTACACACGAGATGGAGTTATGTTTTTGAGGATCCTGGATTTTATTCATACAATTATGAATATGTGTTTTTGATAATTTGACAATTATGGATTTTGTGAAATGTGGATGAAATTTATGTGATTTTAAAATTAAAAATTTGTTTGAAAATTTACAGTGTTACGATACTTTTGATGATAAACCCTTTCCATAGGTAAATCCTGATTTACTCAAGCATTGTAACTAAATGCTTCTTCCTCATTTGGTTTATCATAGAATTGAAGTATTATGAAATGCCATTCTCTAAAGCCTCACATGCAAATCTTGTAGTAAAAAAGGCCCTACACCAAGTTTCTGGTTGTGTTGCCATTAGATATGTATAACATGAAAGTGTGATGTTCTTCATCTTGCTTTAAAATCTCCTTCTACTGTACTTTTAGTAGAATTCCAAAATAGATTCTTTAGTTCCAATCATGTGTATCTTTTCCTAAAATTGGAAAATGTATGTCTTGCACATTGTCTATGTTCAACATGTGGAAGGAATTGTGCCACAGACTGCAATAGTCCTTGTAATATGATAACAAATTAATAAGTAAATCATTTGTATAATTTTTTATTGGAAGGCATAATATACATACCTTGTGTTGGTCTGAAATAACAACTAGCCCATTACCACCACCAAGATCCAAGTCATCCACCAATAACTCAATGAACCAAGACCAATTGTCTTTATTCTCAACTATAACCACCGCCCAAGCTATTGGGTATACATGATTTTCTACATCTCTACCAGTAGCAATCAATATCTCACCTTGTAACATCCCAAAATTCAAACCCGAAAATTTCATTTTTGAATTGATAATTTTTAAAACATTTACCATAACATTGTCAATAAAGCAACACATTACAAAATCATAATGTTGTGTCCCAAACCATGACATCATAGATAATGAAAATTAGAGTACAATCCCAGAAAGTCCGATGTGGAATCTTGTGTGTGGGTGTGTGATGCGATGCTACACCACCGGCTCCTTCCCCTTAGAAGAAGAGGTACCTGAAACCAAAACAGAAACCGTAAGCACAAAACTTAGTGAGTTCCCCCATCATACCACATACCATACAATATCATCGGTATCATTCAATCGGTACACATCATCGGTATCTTTCAACCGTTAATCATCGTCGGTATCTTTCAACTGGTAACCATCATCGGTATCTTTCAACTGGTATCTTTCAACCGATAACCATCATCGGTATCTTTCAACCAATAACTAGGGACTATTCCATCCCCTACTACTAGCATACGACATCAAGATATAAGCATACAATCAGGCATGTTCGGGTACTGATCTACCCTTCGGTCCTAAGGACCACTGTCAGGGAAACTGATCCCTACTATACACATAATATATCATATCGATAAATCTCATAATCAAGGAACATAACCCGACCAAGATAATTATCACAAAGACAATCATCTCCTAAATATTCCTCTTTGGTGGCTGACATTTTGGCCTTAGAACCTCCCCTACTAGAAGGTAACTCACCTCGTACGAGTAGCTGTTGATAATCTGCGCGGGAAACCTCTGTCTGCTACTGCTCCGGAAATCCTCCGGCTATAATCCCCACAAAACACTCAGTCAGAATCTGATATCTACTCTTAGAGTAAAATGACTATTTTCCCCCAAGCAAGTCCAAGTAAAAGTCAACTTCCAGTTGACCCGACTCGCCGAGTTGGGCCATCAACTCATCGAGTCCCTACCCTTTACTCGTCCTTATCCATGACTCGACTCGTCGAGTTTGGCAACGAATCGACGAGTTCCCCTTCTTTACGAACATCAATGAACCTTCATCTGACTTGTCGAGTTGTTTGTATGAACAACGCATCGAGTTTTCCTTCAACTGATGAACAAGTCCTGACCTTGACTCTCCTAGTTTTATGAAAAACTCATCGAGTTCATCTTCATACATAAGAAGATTGCCTTGGACTCACCGAGTCTGTTCTAGCACTCGTCGATTCCCATGAACTCCAGGTCTAAAACTAAGTCCAATGCATTGGATCACTCCTTCTATCCTCCTACAACCCTTTTAACACCCAACTGGATTCTTTTGACTCTCAACAGATATGGGACTCAAAGCCTTGGACTCGTTGAGTCCCAAGAACGGACTCCCCGAGTCGATAACAACCACACCCTAAATCCTTGATTTCTGATGCACAACACTTGTGCAAATGATAGATCCAATCCCATAAGCTCGATCTAGCACGTAAAGTTACGAACTTTACGTGCATGCATGGTACTTTTGATCCAAAAAGGCTCTAAAATGGCTCTTTTGTTGCATGGGGCCTTCCTTGGGTGCAAAAGCAACCCAAATCTGCCTTGTGGCTCTTCCTAGGTGCTAGATCCGAAATCTTGACCCCCAACCATGTTTGCAAATCATGGTTGGTCACCTCACATGGCTTAAAAGCCCTAAATCTTCCCCCAAAAGGGATCTAACAATCAAGCAAGCAAGGTACAAACTTTATACCTTTCAAATACTGCAAATGATGAACCAAACTCGAATCCTTCAGTCTCCTCTTGATCCATCTATTCTCTTCCTTATTCCTTGAGGTCAAAACCCACAAAAATCACTCAAAACACTTAGTTCTTGCACCAAAACACTTAGGGTTTGCTATGGAGAGCCTTTGGGAGCATTAGGGACGAGTGGTGGCCAAAAGAGATGATTAAATAGGGTGCAAACCCTCAGATTAGGGTTTTGTCCGGTCAAAGGCTACTCGTCGAGTCTGGCCGCCGACTCGACGAGTCCATCACTTAAGTCTTGTGTCCAATCCCACTCCTACTCGACGAGTTGGGCCTTCAACTCGCCGCCTCCCAGGCCAAAAATGCAAAATACAACAAAATAAATTACATACTAGGAACCGAGTGTTATAAATCTCCCCCACTTATTTCAGACTTCATCCTCAAAGTCTGCTGCTCGTTCCTGGAAAAGTTCTGGGTAATGCTCCATCATCTCATCCACCGGCTCCCAAATCCACTCCAAGCCCTTCTGGTGCTGCCATTGCACCTTCACTAGCTCCACCCTCTTGTTCCTCAGATCCTTCGACTTCCGGTCGAGGATCTCCACTGGCCGTTCAATATAATTCGGGCTTTTATTGACCTGAATATCCTCTAAGGGTACCACCACTGAGTCGTCCACCAGGCACTTCCGCAGCTAGGAGACGTGGAAAGTGTTATGGGTTTGGATGAGTTTGGCTGGTAGATCCAACCTATAAGCCACCTTGCCCACTCTGGCAAAGACCCTGAATGGTCCAATGTACCTGGGGCCAAACTTGCCCCGCTTCTCGAATCAGATGACGCCCTTCCATGGCGGCACCTTCATGAGGACCATATCCCCGACCTGGAACTCAAGATCTAATCGGCTCTTATTCGCATAACTTTTCTGCCGGTTCTGAGCAGTCTGAAGCCTGCTTCAGACCTTCTGAATCCATTATGTCGTCTTGAGCACTACCTCGGTGCTCCCGATTACCCTCTGGCCAACCTCGCCCCAACATATCAGGGTCTTGCACTTCCACCCGTACAACATCTCGAAGGGAGGACGATCGATACTCGCATGATAACTATTGTTGTACGAGAATTCAGCCAACGGAAGGTAAATATCCCAACTACCTCCAAAGTCCAAGACACACGCCCGCAACATGGCCTCCAAAGTCTGGATGGTTCGCTCACTCCGACCATCTGTCTGCAGGTGGAAGGCGGTGCTAAAATGCATACGAGTACCCAGCTCATCATGAAACTTCTTCCAAAACCTAGAAGTGAACCGAACATCTCTTTCTGAAATCACCAACACTGGCACCCCATTCCGTGCCACCACCTCCCTGATATAGATGTCGGCCAGCTTCTCCGCCGAGATGCTCTCCTGAATCAAAATAAAATGAGCGCTCTTGGTCAATCGATCGATGATGAACCAAATCGAATCCACCCCTCTCGCGGTTCTGGGAAGTTTTGTGATAAAATCCATCGTAATGTCCTCCCATTTCCATAGCGGAATATCCAACGACTGCATCTTGCTGTGTGGCCTCTGGTGCTCGACCTTGACCTTCCTACATGTCAAGCATAGCTCCACGTATGATGCTACATACCGCTTCATGTAGGGCCACCAATAGTCCAGGCGAAGATCCCTATACATCTTCATCGCCCCGGGGTGAATGGAGAATCAAGATTTGTGCGCCTCCTCCATCAGAACCTGGCGCGCACCCCCGTGGTACGGCACCCACACCCTACGGTGTAGTGTCAGTAATCATCGGTTGTCATAGTCGAAGGAGGAAACCTGTCCCACAATCTGCTCACTCTTTCGATGTTCCTCCTTTATGGTCTCCTACTGGGCCTCCTGAATCCGCTCCAAAAGTAAAGTCACCAATGCCATCCTCAGACAGATATCCCTAATCTGCACTGCCTTGCGGCTAAGCGCGTCGGCCACCACGTTGGCCTTTCCCGGTGGTAGAGGATCTCACAGTCATAATCCTTTATCACATCAAGCCACCGACGCTGCCTCACATTCAGATTTGGCTAGTCCATGAGATACCACAGGCTCTTGCGGTCCGTGTAAATCATACAACGAACCCCATAGAGGTAATAACGCGAAATCTTGAGGGCGAACACAATAACCCCCAGCTCCAAATCATGTGTCGGTTAGTTCACCTCGTGAGGCTTCATCTGCCTTGAAGCGTAAGCAATGACATGCCCTCTCTACATCAATACTACGCCCAAACCCGAGATAGACGCATCACAGTACACAACAAAATCCTCCATGCCCTCTGGCAGGGCTAAGATTGGCGCCTCACACAATCTCTATCTCAATGTCTCGAATGCAGCCTGCTGCTCAGGCCCCCAAATAAAGACCGCGACCTGCCTCGTTAGCCTGGTCAGGGGTATGACTATTTTGGAGAAATCCTTAATGAATCTCCGATAATAGCCAGCTAATCCTAGGAAACTCTGAATCTCAGATGGAGACCTCAGAACCTCCCATCTTATCATGGCCTCCACTTTGGCCGGATCTACCGAAATCCCATTCTGGTTGACAAGGTACCCAAGAAACTGCACCTCGCGCAACCAGAACTCACACTTGGAGAACTTAGCATACAAGTTCTCCCTTCTCAAAATCTCCAGAACCTCTCACAGATGCTCCTCGTGCTCCTCCTGCGTCTTGGAATAGACCAAGATGTCATGGATGAAAACTATCACAGACCGATCCAGCATCGGCCTGCACACACGGTTCATGAGATCCATGAACGCGGCAGGAGCATTAGTGAGCCCGAAAGGCATCACCACTGTAACACCGTGAATTTCAAGGTAAAATTTTCATTTTTATTTAATCAAATTACTATTAAAACACTTGTTTAAAATCTCATACACATTTGAATTACAAAAACATAGTTCCATTTTCACTTAGAAGAAAACCAGGATCCTCCAGAATTCAACTCTTTCTTTGGTGTGTACAATCGAGCCGGTGCCATCCCGCGTTACTGAAGAACTTGAAACAACATACATACAACACTGTAAGCACGAAGCTTAGTGAGTTCCCCAATATACACCTTACGCACATACGCCTTTCCAGGCCCTGACCTTCCGGTCCACTGCACAAAGCCTTCCGGCCCATGAGATAATCGCCTTCCGGCCCATAAGATATTTGCCTTCCGGCCCATAAGATAATTGCCTTCCGGCCCATAAGATAATTGCCTTCTGGCCCATAAACATATATAACACATAATACATTTACTCTAACACATAAAGCACATATATCATATATCAACCTGCCTTCCGGCCCGAAACATACACAGCATATAATACATTTACTCTAACACTTAAAGCACATATATCACATATCATACCTGACCTTTCTGTCACATAACACTTTGCCTTCCGGCCCATATAAACATGCATATCACGCGTAGCAACTAACTTCCATTTATAGTATAAATACATAACGCATAACATGTTCGACCTTCCGGTCACACAATCAAACCCTTCCGGGTACAGTATAGTGAGAAGACTCACCTCGCGGACACTAGAAGATAGCAACTCCTGAAATCCCTTGCACTTGATCCTCCGAGCTACAAGCTCCCTGTAACATCATATATCTCTTATTAATACTTCTATCTTCCACGTTAACTGACCCTAAGAAATCACACCGGTCAACTCTGGTCAACAGTCCACTGTCAACTCGACTGGACTCGGCGAGTTCCCTGGCGACTCGGCGAGTCTGGTCGTCCTTCAATCCTCTAAGATTCCCCTTCTACTCGTCGAGTATCCTCTTTGACTTGACGAGTTACTCCTGGAAGAATCACGGGGCCACCCCGACTCCACTCGCTGAGTCTGAAGAACAACTCGGCGAGTCCCAGTGAATCTTCAAGCTACTCGCCGAGTCTGATCATCCAACTCGGCGAGTCCACGCCATGCAGTCGATCAAACTGCTTCCTGAGATACATATTTTCCCGAATATACAAACATGGGACCTTCTGGACCTCTAAGGGTCCTAATACAGGGTTATAAACGTTGGATAACAACACAACAATCCATCTAATCTCCAAATGGGTTTCACAAACCCTAAATCCGTGCACACATTCACATAACAGAAAATAATCCGAAAGGTTACCTGAATCATGCACTCTCAGTGTCCCCAAGCCTCAAAACGTGATTCCCTTGCTGTCCCATTAGCCAAAACCTTCTCCTTCTTGGACAATAACTTCCTCAAATCACCAATGATCTTCAATCCTTGTTCTGGATGCCCACAACCGATTTAGGATCCTTCTCAGTCGGCCAAAAGGCGAACAATGACGGCATAAGATCCCTTATATACGTCCCAAACTGAACGGCTAGGGTTTTCCGCCGAACAACATCGACTCGCCGAGTCCATACTGGACTCGTCGAGTCCAGTCGCGAACCCGCGACCAGATCTGCGATCCTACTCGGCGAGTCAGGCTCCAACTCGCTGAGTCCCCCCTTTAAGACACCCTAAAATGTGATTTAACAATACTTTGAGATTTCGGGCTGTTACAATTCTCCCCCACTAGAATCAAACTTCGCCCTCGAAGTCTCACTCTGAAAATAGTTCCGGATGCTGCTCCCGTATCTCACGTTCCGGCTTCCCTAGTCACTACCGATCTCTTCCGAGGCTGCCACTGAACCAATACCAGAGGTACCTCCTTGTTCCTCAGAACCTTGATCTTCCGATCCCTGACAGCCACTGGTCTCCCAGCGTAACACATGCTCGCATCCACCTAATTGTTCTCTAGTGGAACCACTGCTGACTCATCGGCTATACACCTTTCCAATTCCGACACATAAAAAGTGTCATGGATCCATCCCAACTCCGTTGGCAGCTCCAAACGGTAGGCCACCCTTCCTACCTTCGCACCTTCACGAAAAGGCCCAACATATCGGGGCCCCAACTTGCCCCTCTTCCTGAATCAAATCACCCCTATCCAAAGAGAGACCGTCAGAAGTACGAAGTCGCCGACCTGAAACACATGCTCGCAACGGCGTCTGTCCGCATAACCTTCCTGTCAACTCTAGACGATCTTTAACCTCTGATTAACCTGTTGCATCTGCCCTGTCGACTAAAACACGATCGCTGTACTGTCCACCACTTCCTGCAACCGAGAATTACCCAAGATGCGACTCTGCTCTAAATCTCAATGATCACTCGACCCATAAGGGTTATGAAACTCTGAATCACCGGTTCCCCGATCCTAAGCCCACTTTATCCATATCGGAACAACTGAGGGACCCATTCTCAATTCTCAGGGCAACTCTCACGAGTTCTCCTCTTGCAATCGTGTACACATGCTGCACTAGCCCCCAACATACCTTTCTCTTCCCTTACCTAGGGAAATCCGCTTGACGACCTTGTCACTATTCCATATATCGCACCCGTTCTGGATCTGCTCGCAGGGATTCTCGGGTCCATGCGTTACCTCTCCTCAGCAAATGTGGATCCGACACCACCTCCTATGCAACAGCTCAAAAGGGCGGCATACTAATGCACTAATGATGGCTGTTGATATGAGGCAACTCAACCAAGGATAATTACGTACCGCGGCTTCCTTCGAAATCTAATGCACATGCTCGAAGCATGCCTTCGAGTGCTTGGATCGCTTACTCTCTCTAAAGTGTCCTCCGATGTCATCATGATAAACTCCTTTCCCCATATTCCTCCTCAAGACTAAGTACTGAATCAGCTTTTGGCTCCACGACTGAGCCCCCCAACGGTCACCCATATCACGATCCAAATATCCCACTAACTTTCTCCCCGTGACCACTATCCCGACCCAGTGACACGTAAGTCACAAAATCCTCTTTTCCTCATGCGAGAAAACACAATCCAACCGAGGATCGTCTCACTCTAATCTCTGATTTCTGCTGCGCGTATTCCTTGCATATCTCACCTCATCCCCCGACAGAGACGGAGACCCCTATCTCGCCCCTGACCCAATATCCAAGCTCCAAAGACTCAATACCGGGGCTACCCAAACTCGAAACTCTTCCACTTCATACACTGCTCGAAAATATTCCAATATCAAAATTCTCTTGCCATTTAGTGAGTACTGCGACTCCACACAGTATCACAACACCTTCAGAATAGTGGGTACTTCGGCTCCCCGCAGTATCACAACGCCCTCTGTCTTGTGAGTACTGCGACTCGAATACCCATCACAGACTATGTAGACAATCAACATAACAACCGCCCATTTTGCGAAAATTCGCTCTCTCAAATAATCCCCCTGCATGCCCATGCTCGAAGGCTCCCACGAGATCCGCAGATACTTGATATGCCACACGTCGATTCAATTCAGGATTCACGAATAACTCCGAAATAAAGATGTCATACCCGGATATCTCAGAATACCTCAACCGAACATCACAAGATCCTGCCCCAAGCATCATGTAGATACAATAATACATCTCCTCGGAATCCCATAAATAGATCTACATTTTTCCACATCACAACTTCGGTGTATATAATTTCTCGATTGGAAAACGAGGAAACGTTGACGCTACGAAATATGCTGATAATTCTCCGAAACCCTTCTTCCGACGCTCAAAATCCAAACAAGGATGCGCATACCGACCCAAACATTCTTTATCTACTCGTAACGACACCAAACACCTGTCATGGATACATTCGTTCTCCTCCTCGAGTACTTCCCGCATTAATTCGCTCCGACCCTCTTCCTCGATCACCGACACCTCTGGTCTCATGGTTTCTTACGGCATATCTCTATACTTCACTTATCACCACTCTTGACAAATCCTTGCTTTCTTACATACTGCACCCGGTTCTCCCCCACTAGGGTTCGAACCATCACCAATTAGCACACACTCAACCCACAACTATTTTTTTCCACCATCGAAATCGCACCTGCTCCGAGGAAGTGCTACGCAACGCCCGATAATTCCCCCTTAAGGGAATCAATCGACCCCTATACTCTGAACCTCTGATGAACCCTTAAGAACTCCTCATCACGACTGTCTCTAATCGTTCCAAATCTCATACCAATCCAATACTAAGCATCTCAACTGCCCAATAACATCCCTGGCTCGTAGACTGCACCGCAGAATCGTCGTTCCTCTAGCCTCAACTCATCAACCAATGTTCCAACACCGGAAATTGTCCCAAGGACAGGGACCCACTCTCAACATAGACGAAAACTCTCTGCACTGCAAAACTCGACTGAACTCCCCACTGCTACCACTACAACACATCCCAATATTCCCAATTGTGTGTAGTGTGGTCCTCGACTACCTCAGTCCCCACTGACTGTCTGCTCACGATAAATCACTGCCTCGCGGCACACATGCTTCCTGATACTCTGGGGAAAATCATCACCGATAACGACTTGCAGGGTGCACCCCCAAAATTCAAAACTGCAACGTCAGGCCTTTCGTATCTTGCACACAACGTAAATAGCAATACCCACCTAGAAGGTGACCTCTCCCTTATCGACTGATTGCTTAACTCAGATCGAAATTTTCCTCTCCCTTTAACTTCTTACCAAAATACTCTGATAGGCACTCGCCTTTCCTCTCGAAGGACGCCTCTCCACACTCAATCATGGTCTGCAGGCCTAGGACCCATCGTGCCCGATCTCTACCTCATCAA
This sequence comes from Lactuca saligna, assembly GCF_052625555.1. Lineage (NCBI taxonomy): Eukaryota > Viridiplantae > Streptophyta > Magnoliopsida > Asterales > Asteraceae > Lactuca > Lactuca saligna. Next base: position 81,770,370 of record NC_136423.1, on the reverse strand, counting down.
TCATGACCCGATAACAAGATAACCACAAGCATCATTCATTACGAACCATGGTACTCATCCCATGACATCCCTTCTCAATCTGCTCCAGTGTATGGTTCCCGAACCATAGTATCACTCCTCAATCTGTTCCGACGTATGGTACTCGAACCATAACATCACTCCTTAATCTGCTCCGATGTATGGTACTCGAACCATAACATCACTCTTCAATCTGCTCCGATGTATGGTACTCGAACCATAACATTACTCTGTAATCCGCTCCGATGTATGGTGCTCGAACCACAACATCCATCCTCAATCTGTCCCGATGTATGGTACCCGGACCATAACATCACTCCGCAATCCGCTCCGATGTATGGTATTCGAACCATAACATCACTCCTCAATCTGTTCCTTAGGACCTCTAGAATACTCCCTGTATCAAGTATGGGTCCTCTGCTTTCAGTAGTACGGGCCCATACTACCTGCCACATCTACCCATACTTTCCACACGGACCATCCCAGAGCTCCTAAGTAGCTGCTCGACCTGCTCTTTCACCAATCCCATCGCACGTGCTCGCTCCCCAGCGAAACCCTCTACTCTTTCATCGCACTTATCCGGCTAGGTTTACTCCCTAGTCTCTTCCGTCGTCCTCCCACTTCTTTGCTATCAGCTGCTGAAGAGCTCCTAATGATGCCAGTCATCTACCTCCTGAATATCGTCATACTCACTTAGTAGCTAACTCCCATCATCGAGAGTTCCACAAAGCACAAAGCAAGCAGCATTCGAGCATCAAAGTATACATAGGACTCCCTCTTTATGATAACTCCACCTTCTCGGCTCGTCCTCGGAGTACCACTGAACTCCGTAGCTCTACCCCTTGCGCGTTCTAACTGGATACTCTCTTTCATCACATATTCAAAAGCATAACGCACATATAACAACAAACCCTAGGCTAAGGCATCACAAATCAGGCCATTCTAGTCCTAAGATATGAAATACCTAGCCTGTCTCTAACATGCAATAATATCTCATAAGTGCATAATAAATATTTCATAATTCAAAAGTAAGGGTATTTTGGGAAATCACCGTCTGGCTCTGGCTGATTGTACACACTGCTCTTTCTTGCTTTCTCTTTGAACTCTTATTCGCTTTTTAGAAAACTATTTATTTGAAAACTTTCTCTTACTTCCTCGGTTTGAGTCCAGATTTACCCGTAGGCGCGTCCGAATCCCTCAAACCAAGGCTCTGATACCAATTTGTAACACCGTGAATTTCAAGGTAAAATTTTCATTTTTATTTAATCAAATTACTATTAAAACACTTGTTTAAAATCTCATACACATTTGAATTACAAAAACATAGTTCCATTTTCACTTAGAAGAAAACCAGGATCCTCCAGAATTCAACTCTTTCTTTGGTGTGTACAATCGAGCCGGTGCCATCCCGCGTTACTGAAGAACCTGAAACAACATACATACAACACTGTAAGCACGAAGCTTAGTGAGTTCCCCAATATACACCTTACGCACATACGCCTTTCCAGGCCCTGACCTTTCGGTCCACTGCACAAAGCCTTCCGGCCCATGAGATAATCGCCTTCCGGCCCATAAGATATTTGCCTTCCGGCCCATAAGATAATTGCCTTCCGGCCCATAAGATAATTGCCTTCCGGCCCATAAGATAATTGCCTTCCGGCCCATAAACATATATAACACATAATACATTTACTCTAACACATAAAGCACATATATCATATATCAACCTGCCTTCCGGCCCGAAACATACACAGCACATAATACATTTACTCTAACACTTAAAGCACATATATCACATATCATACCTGACCTTTCTGTCACATAACACTTTGCCTTCCGGCCCATATAAACATGCATATCACGCGTAGCAACTAACTTCCATTTATAGTATAAATACATAACGCATAACATGTTCGACCTTCCGGTCACACAATCAAACCCTTCCGGGTACAGTATAGTGAGAAGACTCACCTCGCGGACACTGGAAGATAGCAACTCCTGAAATCCCTTGCACTTGATCCTCCGAGCTACAAGCTCCCTGTAACATCATATATCTCTTATTAATACTTCTATCTTCCACGTTAACTGACCCTAAGAAATCACACCGGTCAACTCTGGTCAACAGTCCACTGTCAACTCGACTGGACTCGGCGAGTTCCCTGGCGACTCGGCGAGTCTGGTCGTCCTTCAATCCTCTAAGATTCCCCTTCTACTCGTCGAGTATCCTCTTTGACTCGACGAGTTACTTCTGGAAGAATCGCGGGGCCACCCCGACTCCACTCGCCGAGTCTGAAGAACAACTCGGCGAGTCCCAGTGAATCTTCAAGCTACTCGCCGAGTCTGATCATCCGACTCGGCGAGTCCACGCCATGCAGTCGACCAAACTGCTTCCTGAGATACATATTTTCCCGAATATACAAACATGGGACCTTCTGGACCTCTAAGGGTCCTAATACAGGGTTATAAACGTTGGATAACAACACAACAATCCATCTAATCTCCAAATGGGTTTCACAAACCCTAAATCCGTGCACACATTCACATAACAGAAAATAATCCGAAAGGTTACCTGAATCATGCACTCTCAGTGTCCCCAAGCCTCAAAACGTGATTCCCTTGCTGTCCCATTAGCCAAAACCTTCTCCTTCTTGGACAATAACTTCCTCAAATCACCAATGATCTTCAATCCTTGTTCTGGATGCCCACAACCGATTTAGGATCCTTCTCAGTCGGCCAAAAGGCGAACAATGACGGCATAAGATCCCTTATATACGTCCCAAACTGAACGGCTAGGGTTTTCCGCCGAACAACGTCGACTCACCGAGTCCATACTGGACTCGTCGAGTCCAGTCGCGAACCCGCGACCAGATCTGCGATCCTACTCGGCGAGTCAGGCTCCAAATCGCTGAGTCCCCCCTTTAAGACACCCTAAAATGTGATTTAACAATACTTTGAGATTTCGGGCTGTTACAATTCTCCCCCACTAGAATCAGACTTCGCCCTTGAAGTCTCACTCTGAAAATAGTTCCGGATGCTGCTCCCGTATCTCACGTTCCGGCTTCCCTAGTCACTACCGATCTCTTCCGAGGCTGCCACTGAACCAATACCAGAGGTACCTCCTTGTTCCTCAGAACCTTGATCTTCCGATCCCTGACGGCCACTGGTCTCCCAGCGTAACACATGCTCGCATCCACCTAATTGTTCTCTAGTGGAACCACTGCTGACTTATCGGCTCTACACCTTTCCAATTCCGACACATAAAAAGTGTCATGGATCCATCCCAACTCCGTTGGCAGCTCCAAACGGTAGGCCACCCTTCCTACCTTCGCACCTTCACGAAAAGGCCCAACATATCGGGGCCCCAACTTGCCCCTCTTCCTGAATCAAATCACCCCTATCCAAAGAGAGACCGTCAGAAGTACGAAGTCGCCGACCTGAAACACATGCTCGCAACGGCGTCTGTCCGCATAACCTTCCTGTCAACTCTAGACGATCTTTAACCTCTGATTAACCTGCTGCATCTGCCCTGTCGACTAAAACACGATTTGTGTGACATCCCAAAAATCACGGCCAGAACATAAATCTGGTCCTCGCTGTGTGTGAAGTCGCCGACCTGAAACACATGCTCGCAATGACGATCTTTAATCTTCAAGCACCTTCACAAGAGGTAGCGCCTAGCCCTCGCTGCCGAACATAAATCTGGTCCTCGCTGTGTGTGACATCCCAAAAATCACGGCCAGAAAAGACCGGTTTTGTTTATACTTTATTTCAAAATCAGAGTAACCTTTTAATAAAAGAGTTGCGGAATTTGTCCCAAAACAATAATATGATAAAGATTTATCAAAAGCATTTCCTTAGAAATGTATTTCATTAAAAGACTCCGGATGTCATGTTCGATACAGCACATAAGTATAAACAATACAATATAAGTCTTACTACATTATTTCATATCTACAGGCCTATATCCGTAATCCCTTATCCCAACACGTCACAACTATGCTCGAGCACCACTACCTGTAATACATAAAACTGCGTGGGTCAAGCTTGGGAGCCTGGTGAGCACATAGGGTTTCAACCCACAATAAATAAGTTTATTAATTTCATCAATCAACAATAACCCGATTACCCGTTCACGTTATCCTCACCTTACATCCCTAAACACCTATCATAAGGGACTTAGCCAAAGGATCATCATCGGGATGGACACTACTACTAAGGGGGTTCCTCAACAATAAATGTCCTAAAGGAAACCATGTGGGGGATGGAGTACACCGATGAACACATCGTTCACAAACCCATATAGGTTGCGAGCCTGCTAGAGTTCCACTGGACTGTCTAGAAGAGTCTGTGGTCGTCATTCATACTCCGCTAGATGACTGGATCAACAACAACATCGAGGCCTCTCATCATTTTATCACACATCACCTATTACATCTACCCATTTTTTACCCCAACATTTTCGTAGATATAAAATACATATACAGTTTAAATCATTGAAAACATGTATAAAAACGTTCATCCAGTATAGATAGCAAGTATTCAGATAATATGCACATATAGCACGTAATTTATATAAAATACTTCATATCTATGTGTAAGCTGAAAGTAACTATGCACTCACCTGAGTAGCTGGTGACTCGGTGCTTGGACAACACTTCATTACTCTTAACACACTTTTCCTTCGGCAAAACCTAATATCATTGCCACTATGGTTTAGTCTAATATTCACCGCGACTAATTAATAGTCTAGCTATTATTACTATTATATAAGCATTAAATGATATTTATATAACCCATAATAATAGCCCAAGTACTTATTATACGGTCCTAATAACATTACTATATTAAAACATAAGCTATACTAAAGATAGCTAAGGTACAGCTCACTTACAGCGGGTTTCCTTGGAAAGTGGGCTGTGCTGGAGCAGCGTTTCTGAGCCGAAAGGCTCTTTTATCGGGACTCCAGGAACCTTAGGGCTTCCTTCGGGTGCTAGGGAGTGTACCTAGTCTTTAGGGGGGCTTAGGGAGCTTAGACAAAGTGTGTAGAGAGAGAAAGAAGGTTTGAGAGGTGTGAAGAAATGGCAAGATACGACACCTCTATTTATGGGGGTGCTGAGTGATGGAATCGTCGAGTAGGAGGACCTACTCGCCAAGTTGGGGCATGTGGCAGCCTTCTGGTGGTGCCACGTGTCCATTTCTGGTGGTGCCACGCCACCCCCTATGACATATTAGCCTTCAAACTTAAAAAAATCATAATTGTCGCATGCGAGCTCTGTTTTCGACGTTCTTTTTTTTCAACGCGTAGGTAAAATCAAGATCTACAACTTTCATTTAGACTCCGTCGACTACCGATCTCAAATTTAACAGTAGGAGACGTTTAGACTGTTAAATAACCGCGAAGAATTCGTAACTCCTTCATACGGACTCTGTTTTCATCTTTCTTCTTACTGTTGAGCTCCTATTAATGAGATCTTCAACTCTCATTTAGGTTGCATAAGCCAAAAACCGCTCGAACTAAAATTCGGGTTTTGGGTCGTGCACTGCTAAGCCGGATCTTAGAAAAATCATAACCTCTTCATACGAAGTCAGATTTGGGCGTTCTTTTTATGGATTTTCTCGGTTTAACATATTCTAAGAATGTCATTTAGATCACTAAGGCTAAAAAGTCATCCATCGTAAATTCACTATTTACGTCTCCTAGTGTCGTGTCGGTTTTGCTGTAAAACTTCGGTGGGCCATAACTTCTTCGTTATAACTCGGATTTTGGCGTTCTTTATATCCCCGGAATCCTTGTTTCGACCAATAAAACTTTATGTAAAGATATCGGACTTATCTCACACTTTAGTTTTGACACTTATTTGTATTCTTTATTAAATATATATTTATAATAAAGTAATAAGCACACAAATACACATAATTCACATATAATTAAAATATTTCATCTTTATTACATGAAAAATAGTTAAAATAGTTGACCTAGACTATTACACCGTCTAAAAATGCTTAGCCCCGAAACACGGGCATTACAATTCTCTCCCCCTTAGGATGATTCCGTCCCGGAATCATGCATCAGCAAACAGCTGTGGATAGCGAATCATTATGTCACTCTCTGTTTCCCAAGTGAGATTTGAACCATTTGAATGTTTCCATCGGACTAGCACTAAGTCGACCATCTTGCATCATAACTTCTTCGTCTTATGGTCAATAATTGCCTCAGGCTCTTCGATTAACCTCTTATTCTCATCCATTCTTAACTCCAAGATTGGAATTATGTCGCGAAGTTCTCCCGTTAACTTCCTTAAATAACACACATGGAAGGTGTTATGAATACGATCGAGCTCTTCAGGCAATTCCAGTTTGTAAGCTTGGTTCCCAACCTTCTGAAGAACTTTGAACGGTCCAACAAACCTTGGACTCAACTTTCCTCGTTTCCCCAATCTTATAAGTCCCTTCCATGATGAGACTTTAAGCAAAACTGAATCCCCAACTTCGAAGTTCACCAGTCGTCTTTTCTTGTCAACATAGCTCTTCTGATGATCCTGAGCTGCTAACATGCTTTCCCTAATCACCTTTAGTTTCTCAACAGTCTCATGGACTATCTCGGAGCCCATAAACTACTTCTCTCCGGCTTCAAGCCAACAAGATGGCGTACGACACTTCTGTCCGTACCAAGCTTGGTAGGGTGCCATCTTGATGCTCGAGTGGAAACTGTTGTTGTAGGAAAATTCTACCATAGGTAAGTGCTCGTCCCAATTCCCTTGGAACTCAAGGGTACATGCTCTCAACATAGCTTCCATGTAACAACGCAAATTTTCAAATAAATTTTTAATTTAAAATAAAGTGATTTCATTCAACCAATAGCATTTATTCCATGTTTCATATCAAATACATATATAAAACCCCCAAGATCTCAAATAGCAGCAGTGTGTATGCATCATGTCGGCGCCTTCCCACGGTCCTCGCTAGTACCTGAAACACATACATAACAACTTGTAAGCATAATTGCTTAGTGAGTTCCCCAGTATACGACTTACACAAATACGCCTTTCCAGGCCCTGACCTTCCGGTCCACAACACATCGCCTTCCGGCCCGTAACATAATCGCCTTCCGGCCCATAACATATTGCCTTCCGGCCCGTAACATATTGCCTTCCGGCCCATAACATATTGCCTTCCGGCCCATAACATTTACAACACGTAATACATTTAATCTAACGCACATAGCACATATATCATATATCATACCTGACCTTTCTGTCACATAACATATCGCCTTCCGGCCCGTATAAACATACATATCATACATAGCAACTACCTTTCTATTTATAGCATATATAACATACATCGTATTCGACCTTCCGGTCACACAGTCAAACCCTTCCGGGTATAGTATAGTGAGAAGACTCACCTCGTGGTAATGAAAACTATCAACTCTTGAAATCACTCGCACTCGATCCGCCGATCTGCAGACTCCCTATAATACCATATACCCTTATTAATACTCTTATCATTCGAGACAACTGACCCTAAGAAATTATATGCAGGTCAACTCCGGTCAACGGTCAACTGGACCGGACTCGTCGAGTGCAAAGGTGACTCGACGAGTCGAGACGTCCTCTCCAACTTTCCCTGATGTTCCCTTTCTACTCGTCGAGTATCCCCCTTGACTCGACGAGATCCTCGTGGAAGAATCGCGGGGCCACCCCGACTCCACTCGCCGAGTCTGAAGAACAACTCGACGAGTCCCAGTGAATCTTCAAGCTACTCGCCGAGTCTGTTCATTGGACTCGGCGAGTCCATGCCATGCAGTCGATCAACTGCTTCCTGAAATACGTATGGTCCCGAAATACACAATCATGGGACTTTCTGGACCTCTAAACATCCTATTACTGGGGTATAAACGTTTGGGTAACAACATAATAATCCATCTACTCACCAAATGGGTTTCATAAACCCTAAATCCGTGTACACATCAAAATAACAGGAATGATCCGAAGTATTACCTGAAAAACGTACTCTCTGTGTCCCCAAACCTCAGAACTCGATCCCCTTGATCTTCCTTTGGCCAAAACCCCTTCCTCTTCTTGCCCAACAAATTCTTCAAGGTTCCAATAGCCTCTAATCTTGCTCTAGATGTCCACAGACGCTTAGGGTTCTTCTCAATCGGCTAAAAGACGGACAATGACGGCATATGGGGCGTTATATACGATCCAAAACCAAACGGCTAGGGTTTCTGCTGAACAGCGTAGACTCACCGAGTCCATAATGGACTCGTCGAGTCCAGTCGCGAACCCGCGACCCAGTCTGTGGTCCTACTCGGCGAGTCTGGCTCCAACTCGCCGAGTCCCTTCCAAAAATGCCCCAAAAATAGTTTTAAAGCAATACCTGAAATTCCGGGCTGTTACAACTCTCCCCCACTAGAACTAGACTTCGCCCTCGAAGTCTCACTCTGCGAATAACTCCGGATGTTGCTCCCGCATCTCACGCTCCGGCTCCCAAGTCATCTCCAATCCTTTCCGATGTTGCCACTGAACCAACACCAGAGGTACTTCCTTGTTCCGCAGAACCTTGATCTTCCGATCCCTGATAGCTACCGGTCTCTCGGCGTAGTTCAGGCTCGCATCCACCTGAATATCCTCTAACGGAACCACTGCCGATTCATCGGCTATACACTTCCTCAACTGTGATACGTGAAAGGTATTGTGAATCTGTCCCAACTCTGCTGGCAACTCCAACCGATAAGCTACCCGACCTACCCTTGCAATTACACGAAATGGACCTATGAACCGGGGCCCCAACTTGCCCCTCTTTCTGAACCGGATCACTCCCTTCCAAGGAGAAACCTTCAGGAGAACGAAGTCGCCAACCTGGAATTCCAGCTCGGACCGACGTCTGTCCGCATAACTCTTCTGTCGGCTCTGGGCGGTCAATAACCTCTGCCTAACCTGCTGAATCTGCTCTGTCGTCTGGAGTACGATCTCTGTAATGCCCATCACTCTCTGTCCCACCTCTCCCCAACAAATGGGAGTCCGACACCTCCTACCATACAACAACTCAAAAGGTGGCATACCAATGCTCGAATGATGGCTGTTGTTGTAGGAAAACTCAGCCAAGGGTAAATGCGCATCCCAGCTACCCCCGAAGTGTAGCACACACGCTCTAAGCATGTCTTCCAATGTCTGAATCGTCCGCTCGCTCTGACCGTCTGTCTGGGGATGGTATGCGGTACTAAAATGCAGTTTAGTACCCAGCTCCTCATGGAATTTCTTCCAGAACCTGGAAGTGAAGCGTACATCACGGTCTGAAACAATCGAGATCGGCACTCCATGCCGAGATACTACCTCTCTCACGTATAACTCCGCCAACTTCTCCGCTGATGAACTCTCACTAATGGCAAGGAAATGTGCACTCTTCGTCAATCTATCCACAATCACCCAAATTGCATCGACTCCCCTGGCAGTTCTCGGCAATTTGGTAATGAAATCCATAGTAATCTGTTCCCACTTCCACTCAGGAATCTCCAAGGGCTGCAACTTACCATGCGGTCTCTGGTGCTCGGCCTTAACCCTACGGCAGGTCAAACACCTCTCAACGAACCATGCGACGTCTCTCTTCATACAAGGCCACCAATATTCCTTCCTCAAGTCCAAATACATCTTCGTAGCACCGGGATGGATCGAGAATTTCGATCTATGAGCCTCCTCCATCAAAGCAGCACGCATACCGCCCACGAATGGTACCCAAATCCGACCCTGAAACGTCAGAAGTCCTCGTCCATCCTTAACGAACTCTGAAATTAACCCAACGACCCGCTCTTTCTTCTGCATCTCGGATCTCACAACCTCGGCCTGTGCCCCACGAATAGCATCTAATACTGGAGACATCACCGTCAGTCTCAGACATACGTCTCGCAATGGAGTGCTCTCCGCCCTACGACTCAATGCATCGGCTACCACGTTAGCCTTGCCTGGGTGGTATAGGATCTCACAGTCATAATCCTTAACCACGTCCAACCATCTCCTCTGACGCATATTTAGGTTGGGTTGATCCATCAAATACTTCAAGCTCTTATGGTCCGTGTATATAGTACAACGAACCCCGTACAGGTAGTGACGCCAAATCTTGAGAGCGAACACTACTGCCCCCAACTCTAAGTCATGTGTGGGATATCTCGCCTCGTGAGGCTTTAATTGCCTCGATGCATAAGCTATCACATGGCCTCTCTGCATCAACACTGCACCTAGTCCCGAAATCGATGCGTCGCAATATACAACAAAATCTTCCATCCCCTCCGGGAGAGCTAATACCGGGGATTCGCACAGCCTCTGACGAAGTGTCTCGAAGGAAGTCTGTTGCTCGGGTCCCCATGTGAATACAACACCCTTCCGGGTCAATCTGGTGAGCGGTACCGCGATCTTGGAGAAGTCCATAATAAACCTCCGATAGTACCCCGCCAACCCAAGGAAACTCCTGATCTCGGAAGGTGACTTCGGTGCCTCCCAACTCATCATTGCTTCCACCTTGGCCGGATCGACCAATATCCCTGCCTGATTAACAACATGTCCAAGAAATTGGACCTCCCGCAACCAGAAGTCACATTTGGAGAATTTTGCATATAGCTTCTCCGACCTCAATACCTCAAGGACCTCCCTCAAATGTCCCTCATGCTGCTCTCTAGTTCGCGAATACACTAGGATGTCGTCGATAAATACAATCACAGACCGATCCAGCATCGGCCTGCATACCCTGTTCATGAGGTCCATGAACACTGCCGGGGCATTGGTGAGCCCGAAAGGCATCACCACGAACTTGTAATGCCCATACCGCGTCCTGAATGCTGTCTTCTGGACGTCCTCATCCCGCACTCTTACCTGATGGTACCCTGATCTCAAATCGATCTTGGAAAACCAAGATGCCCCTTGCAACTGATCGAATAGATCATCGATCCTAGGTAACGGATAGCGGTTCTTGACCGTCACCTTGTTCAACTCCCGGTAATCAATGCACATCCGGTGTGAACCATCCTTCTTCTTGACGAACAGAATCGGTGCTCCCCACGGCGAGCTACTCGGCCGAATAAATCCCTTCCCCAGCAACTCCTGGAGTTGCGAGGACAACTCTTGCATCTCTGGAGGTGCAAGACGATAAGGCACCTTCGCAATAGGCGCAGCCCCCGGAATCAGATCGATACCAAACTCTACTTGCCTCGCAGGAGGTACTCCCGGCAACTCCTCAGGAAAAACATCTGGAAACTCGCGCACCACTGGAACCTCCTCCACTGTCCTCGGTCTCTCAAAAGCCTCCCGCGTATCCATCACATACGCCACAAAACCTTTACATCCCTGCTGTAGGCATTGCCTCGCCCTAACGGCCGAACAGAAAGCTGATCCCGAACGGATACCCTCGCCGTATACCGTAAGAACTCCCCCCACTAGGGTCTCGTATAGTCACCAGTTGACGCTCGCAGTCGATGACAGCGCTGAATCGGCTCAACCAGTCCATGCCCACGATGACACAGACATTCCCCATCGCAATAGGAATTAGGTCAATCGGAAACGCAACCCCGAAAATCTCTAGTACGCATCCCCGAAGAACCTCCGTGGCACAAACCACCCTCTCGGCCGCTATAGAAACGCTCAGAGGCCAACTTAACGGCTCACGAGTAATGCTGATATGCTGACTAAAAGCTAAAGATACAAAGGATCTACTCGCACCCGAATCAAATAACACTAGAGCAGGCATAGAGTTCACAAGAAAAGTACCTACACATACATTAACATAAGCATAACATTTCGACTTTAAAGTAAATACGTGGATTACAGCATACCTGCCACAACATCGGGCGCAGCGCGGACCTCCTCCGCAGTCAGCTGAAAGGCTCTCCCGCGAGCCCTCGGGGCCTCGACCTTCTCCGGTCGAGTCTCAGTAGTCCTGGTAATCGGTGCAGATCCCTGACGAAGCTGCGGGCACTCGGCCTTCTGATGGCCTGTCTGGTTGCAGTGAAAGCAAACCATAAACCCCTTAGCACAATCCCTGGCGATGTGTCCCTCCTTGCCACACTTGTAGCAACCACCAGCTCGACACGCCCCCTCATGACCCTTGCCGCACTTTCCGCAAGTGCGGCCCTTCGGACCTCCCATCCTCGAATCAGCGGACTTGGTCCGCTTGGCTGCCGGCTGAGACTGAGCCGGCCGCCGATCCACCTGCCGAGACTCGGCCTCCTCCCTGGCCTGGGTCTCCAACTCGATCTCGCGCTTCCTGGCGTTCGCCTGAAGCTCAGTGAAAGTACGATAGGTGGAGTTTGACACAAACTCCCGGATATCCCTCCTCAAAACGCCTAAATACCGGCTCATCCGTGACTGCTCTGTAGACACCAGCTCGGGGCAGAACATCGCCCTCTCGTGAAACTTCCGTGTGACCACCGCAACGGAATCAGTACCCTGCTTAAGGGTCAAGAACTCCTGAATCAATCGTTCCCTCTCCACTGGGGGAACGTACTCGTCCCTGAACATCTCAGTAAACCTCTCCCATGTCACCGCTGTAATCTCCGCCAGAGTGAAGTTCGCCGTCACGAACTTCCACCAATCCTTCGCTCCCAGACGGAGCTGGTTCAAGGCGAACCGTACCCTCAGGTGCTCCGGGCATGAGCAAGTGTAGAAGCACCCCCCAATGTCGGCGATCCACCTCATCACAGCAATCGGATCCTGCATCCCATCGAACTCAGGGGGTTTCGTGTTGCTGAATTCTCGGAACAGCAACGAATCGCCCCCTTGCGGCCTGGCAGCAGCCACGGCTGCGGTAGCGGCAGCGGCTGCAGCCTCAGTCAGTGCGGCGTACCGCTCCTCGAACGTCTCCATCAGTGTGGTCTTAATAGACCCAAACATCTCCGGGATCTCAGCCCGGATCGCTGCAGCTACCTCCTCCTGAATCATCTGACGAATATCCTCGTCGCTCACACTGCTCGAACTCGCCCCATGACGTGTGGTAACCATTATGTCTCTGAAATACACCATAAAATTATCAGAGACTCCATCAAGTACAATTGTACTCGATAACGCAACCCTACTCAGTCTCCGATATCCAGGGATTCTTACTTGGGTCTTCCACCGACCCGGTGTCTTCGGTAGTACGGGCCCAATACTACCGACCACACCGTATCAGTATTCGTCCCAAATCTTCCTCCCCAAACCCCGAATAGTGAGTACTCAACCTCTAGTATGCACTATCTACCTGCACGCTATCGAATATCTCATATAAGCAAACTCCCTAGACTAAGGCATCACAAAACAGGCCATTCTAGTCCTATCATGAATACCTAGTCTTCTAGCATGCATAACAATTCATAATTCAGTGCATAACATAACATTGTAAGGTATTCTGGGGATCTTTACCATTCGGGCGCTGGCTGATCGTACACACTGCTCTGTTCTTGTTTACCACCTTACCATTTATAAAATTTATGTCTTTATTATTTTTAAAAGATGTTTCCTCAAATCCTCAATTTGAGTTCAGTTACACCCGAAGGTACACCCGAATCCCTCAAACCAAGGCTCTGATACCAATTGTAACAACGCAAATTTTCAAATAAATTTTTAATTTAAAATAAAGTGATTTCATTCAACCAATAGCATTTATTCCATGTTTCATATCAAATACATATATAAAACCCCCAAGATCTCAAATAGCAGCAGTGTGTATGCATCATGTCGGCGCCTTCCCACGGTCCTCGCTAGTACCTGAAACACATACATAACAACTTGTAAGCATAATTGCTTAGTGAGTTCCCCAGTATACGACTTACACAAATACGCCTTTCCAGGCCCTGACCTTCCGGTCCACAACACATCGCCTTCCGGCCCGTAACATAATCGCCTTCCGGCCCATAACATATTGCCTTCCGGCCCGTAACATATTGCCTTCCGGCCCATAACATATTGCCTTCCGGCCCATAACATTTACAACACGTAATACATTTAATCTAACGCACATAGCACATATATCATATATCATACCTGACCTTTCTGTCACATAACATATCGCCTTCCGGCTCGTATAAACATACATATCATACATAGCAACTACCTTTCTATTTATAGCATATATAACATACATCGTATTCGACCTTCCGGTCACACAGTCAAACCCTTCCGGGTATAGTATAGTGAGAAGACTCACCTCGTGGTAATGAAAACTATCAACTCTTGAAATCACTCGCACTCGATCCGCCGATCTGCAGACTCCCTATAATACCATATACCCTTATTAGTACTCTTATCATTCGAGACAACTGACCCTAAGAAATTATATGCAGGTCAACTCCGGTCAACGGTCAACTGGACCGGACTCGTCGAGTGCAAAGGTGACTCGACGAGTCGAGACGTCCTCTCCAACTTTCCCTGATGTTCCCTTTCTACTCGTCGAGTATCCCCCTTGACTCGACGAGATCCTCATGGAAGAATCGCGGGGCCACCCCGACTCCACTCGCCGAGTCTGAAGAACAACTCGGCGAGTCCCAGTGAATCTTCAAGCTACTCGCCGAGTCTGTTCATTGGACTCGGCGAGTCCATGCCATGCAGTCGATCAACTGCTTCCTGAAATACGTATGGTCCCGAAATACACAATCATGGGACTTTCTGGACCTCTAAACATCCTATTACTGGGGTATAAACGTTTGGGTAACAACATAATAATCCATCTACTCACCAAATGGGTTTCATAAACCCTAAATCCGTGTACACATCAAAATAACAGGAATGATCCGAAGTATTACCTGAAAAACGTACTCTCTATGTCCCCAAACCTCAGAACTCGATCCCCTTGATCTTCCTTTGGCCAAAACCCCTTCCTCTTCTTGCCCAACAAATTCTTCAAGGTTCCAATAGCCTCTAATCTTGCTCTAGATGTCCACAGACGCTTAGGGTTCTTCTCAATCGGCTAAAAGACGGACAATGATGGCATATGGGGCGTTATATACGATCCAAAACCAAACGGCTAGGGTTTCTGCTGAACAGCGTAGACTCACCGAGTCCATAATGGACTCGTCGAGTCCAGTCGCGAACCCGCGACCCAATCTGTGGTCCTACTCGGCGAGTCTGGCTCCAACTCGCCGAGTCCCTTCCAAAAATGCCCCAAAAATAGTTTTAAAGCAATACCTGAAATTCCGGGCTGTTACATTCCAGTGTTTGAATCGTTCTTTCGCTCTAGCCATCAGTTTGCGGATGGTAAGCAGTACTCAAACACAACTTTGTACCCAACCCCTCTTGTAGACTCCTCCAAAAGCTTGACGTGAAACGACTATCACGATCTGATAAAATTGTAAGAGGTACACTGTGAAGTCTTACAATTTCCTTCACGTAAGCATTTGCGAGCTTATCTATAGATCACTTCTCGTTGGCTACTATGAAGTGTGCACTCTTAGTGAAACGATCCACGACCACCCAAATCATGTTGTGTCCATTCTTCGTCCTGGGCAGTTTGCTCACAAAATCCATGGTGATGTCCTCCCATTTACCCATGGGTACAGGTAAAGATTCCAAACTCCCATACAGTTTCTGATGTTGTGCCTTAACCCTTGCACAAGTCACGCACTCGGCCACATACTTCGTAACATAGAGCTTCATCGTAGGCCACCAGTAGTAGGGTTTTAGGTCCCTATACATTTTAGTGCTACCGATATGAATTTAGTACATGGTCTTGTGTGCTTCTTCCATCAGAAGATCTCTTATTCCTCTTGTCGTAGGTACCCAAATCCGATCTTCGAATACCTTTAGTCCTTAACTGTTTATACTGAACACTAACATTTTGCCCAAATGTTCTTCCTTTCGGTTATTCTTCTCTAAAGCTTCTTCTTGAGCTTTCCTGGTGCTTTCCATAATCGTCGAGACGACTTCAATTATTAATGCTCTTGGCCTTTTCCTTTCAATATTGACTTTCTGACTGAGAGAATCTACGACAACATTGGCTTTACCAGGGTGGTAAAGTATCTCACAGTCGTAGTACTTGAGTAACTCCAGCCAACGTCGCTATCTCATGTTCAACTCCTTCTGATTAAAGAGATACTGGAGATTATTATGATCAGTGAAAAGCTTTCACTTCGTGCCATAGAGGTAATGCCTCTATATCTTTAGAGCGAAAACTACCGCTGCCAACTCCAAATCCTGATTAAGGTGGTTCTTTTTGTGCTCTTTTAATTGTCGACATGCGTATGCTATCACCTTTTCTCTTTAGGTCATAACACAGCCCAACCCGACTCCACATGCATCATTGTAAACCGCAAAGTCTTCAACTCCATCGGGTAGAGAAAGTATCGGTGCTTCACATAACTTCTTCTTTAGCTTCTCGAATGCCTCATTGTGTTTCTCACTCCACGTATATGTAGCTCCTTTATGAGTCAAAGTTGTCAATGGAGAAGCTATCGAAGAAAAGCCTTGGATAAATCGTCGGTAATATCTGACTAATCCTAGAAAGCTTCGAATCTCCGTGGGACTTTTCGGACATTCCCACTTCATCACAGCCTTGATCTTTGCGGGGTCAACCATTATCCCTTCTTGGTTAACCACGTGACCTAAGAACTGGACTTCTCATATCCAAAAGTCGCATTTGGAGAACTTAGCGTAAAGCTTCTCCTTCTTTAACACTTCCAACACTTCCTGTAGATGCTTGCCGTGCTCCTCCTGGCTTTTCAAGTAGATCAGAATGTCTTCGACGAACACTATCACGGATTTATTGAGGAATGGTTTACAAACCCTGTTCATCAAATCCATGAACGTTGCTGGAGAATTGGTTAGTCTGAATGACATGACTAAGAAATCGTAGTGTCCATATCTCGTTCTAAATGCAGTCTTCTCAATATCCTGCTCTCTTACCTTCAGTTGATGATATCCTGACCTAAGATCGATCTTTGAGAAGTAGCTCGAACCTTGCAGTTGATCGAATTGGTCATCAATCCTCGGAAATGGATACTTCTTCTTCACCTTTTCCTTATTCAGCTCTCGGTATTCTATGCACATCCTCATGCTTCCCTCCTTCTTCTTCAAAAATAATACCGGATCTCCCCAGGGTGATGAACTAGGTCGAATGAAATTGCTGTCCAACAGCTCCTGAAATTGCGTCATAAGCTCCTTCATCTCCGTCGGTGCTAATCGGTATGGTGCTTTTGCTATCAATGTTGTACCTGGTAATAAGTCTATCCGAAACTTTACTTGCCTATCAGGTGGTAACTTGGGAAGATCTTCGGGAAAGACTTCCGGATAATCACACACAACAAGTATATTCTGCACCTCTTTATTTTTCTTCTTAGCATCGATTACGAATGCCAAGTATGATGCACATCCTTTGGACAAACATTTTCTGGCTTTCATCAGGGAGATGATTCCAGAATTCACTATGCGTTTGTCCCCGTACACCATAAATGATTCCTTTCTGAGTGGGTTTACCCTTACTATCTTCTTTTGGCATTGAATCTCAGCATCGTTGGCGCTAAGCCAATCCATACCCAAAACTATGTCGAAACCGTTTAGCTCCTTGTGGAATTCGTTTCCGTTTAAGTCGATGATGATGTTCCTAATACGATTACTAACAGGTATGAATTTGCCACTGGCAACTTCTACAATCAGGGCATTATCAAGTTTTTCTATAGGTAATGCTAATTTCCCACCAAATTTATGCGACACAAAGGAGTAGTTGGCTCCAGAATCAAATAGTATATGTGCAGGCAAACCATTAACAAGAAAGGTACATGAAGCGACGTCTTCTGCCTCCTTCGTAGCCTCGAGTGTCATCTGGAAGCCTTTTTCCTTCGGCTTCGGTGGTATGTTGGGTCTTCCTAGCTCCTTCTTCTTCGAGCAATCCTTTGAAATGTGCCCCTCCTCGTTGCACTCATAACAGACCTTCTTAGTGAACGTGCAGTCATTCGCATAGTGCCCAGGCTTTCCACACTTCAAACAAGTGACTCCTCTATCACATTTCCCCTGGTTCTTCTTCTTGCACTTGTCACACCACTTCGCTTCTGATCCTCCTCCTCTCGAACCAGATTTTGAGAATTTACTCTTCTTTCCGGACCTCGAGGATCTGTCAAATTTCCTTTTCTCTCCCACCTCCTCTCTTTCCAAACCCTTCTCTTGTATTTGGGTCTCCACATTTTTAGCAGCCCGGATGGCGGTTTTTAGAGTGGTATTTTGCTTGACCATTGGACCAAAGTCTGCTGGTAATCCGAGGGAAAACTTGTTAACCTTGGAGTGTTCAGTTGGGACGAGGTGAGGAACAAGCTTCATTTTCTTAGTAAAGCTTGCAGTGTATTCAGTAACGCTCATTCTTCCCTTCTTCAGATTCTGGAATTCGTTGTTGATCTCCAGAAGATCCTACTCGGAGATGTATTGCATCTTCAACCGCACCAGAAAATCCTCCCACGACATCTTGCTTGGTTCACCTTTGGGAATTGAATCAGCTAGTAGCTTCCACCAGCTTAGTACTCCAGATTTCAATAGAGGAACCGCGAGAGCAGTCTTCTGCCTGTTGCTACACTCACAACTCTCAAACATCATCACCATTTCATAGATCCTGTAGTACCTGGTTCCTGGTACGTATTCTTGATTATTAACTCTCCTTATGTATTGCATTTTAACCTTGGACTCGGCGAGTTGAAGGACTAACTCGCTGAGTAGAAGCAGGTCTACACACGGGTTCAGCTCTGTCTACTCGGCGAGTAGGCCTGTGGGACTCAGCGAGTAGACCCTGTCTGAACTAAAACTCTAACCCGGGTGTTTGCATCCTATTTAAACGATCTAACCCAGCCTCCATTGTGAAGGTGGTTTGGAGCTTGGGAGAAGAAGGAGAAGGTTGAAGAGTGCAAGAAGGGAAGAAGATCTAGAATCTACTCTGTGAAGGGCTTCTATTCAGGTAGAAAAGTTCCTACCTTGATCTTTCGTTCATTGAACCCCCTTCTTGTCCCTAAAAAGAGGTTTTAAGCCCTAAGAACCTAAATCTCTATGTGTTTATGGTTAATGTTCTGCAAGGACTTCGGATTTGGACCTTTAGGACATCCAAGTAGCATAAAGTCTCTGTGGTTGAGGTGATTGAGGTCCCTATTGAGTGTAGGACCTCTTAAAGAGCTTGGAATTGCATGTTTGAGCTCATTGGGTTGTGCATGCACGTAAAGTTTGCAACTTTATGTGGTAAACATGCTCTAGGACCTTAGATCTGTGGTTTTGAAGCATTGCATGTCTCAGATCTGGCCTACTTGGGAAATGGGTCGAGGAATTCGGCGAGTCCCAAAGTGGAACTCGGCAAGTTCTATGAAGATGATCTTAGACTCGGCGAGTTGGATGAACAACTCGGCGAGTACTATGAAGATTGCCTGGAGCTCGTTGAGTTGTTCTTCAACTCGGCGAGTCGGTACTCGAGTCGGCCCCATAGTCCCGAGTAGTGAGTCAAGGGTGACTCAGTGAATGGGGAGAGGGACTTGGCAAGTAGGACCAGATTAGTAAGGGAAGGACTCGGCGAGTTGCTCGCGGACTCGGCGAGTCCAGTCAACTGGAAGTTGACTTTGACTTGGATTTCGACTTGGTCGAGGGTAAAAGGGTCATTTTACCCCAAGTACATCTAGCAGTGTTTGACTGATCGTTTTGTGGGAATTATAGCCGAAGGGCGTCCGCAGCAGCAGTAGATAGGTAGTTTCCGATCAGATCAGCAGCTACGTTGAGTTGAGTTACCTTCCAGTAGCGGTGGGTCTAAGGCCACAATGTCGGCCCACCAGTGGGAGTTATATGTAGATGATTGTCTCTGTGATATTCATCTAAGGAATTGCTACTACCTGTGTTGTATTTATGTGATAGTGACAGTAGGGGGAGATAGTCCCCAAAATATCCGGTCGGTAGGGCCGAAGGGGTAGTCATACCCAGCTATGTTAGATTCTGGTATTGTGATACATGTTATGTGGTGGTAGTAAAGGGGAGGAATAGTTTCCCCAGTATCCGGTCGAGAGGACCGAAAGGGAGACCAGCACCCAGATATGCTAGGCCGTATCCGGTCGAGAGGACCGAAGGAGAGGCCAGCACCTAGATATGCTAGGCAGTATCCTGTTGAGAGGACCGAAGGGGTAGGTCGGGCACCCAGATATGCCTGACAGTTTATGTATGTTATGTGATTATATGGTATGTGGTACAGTGGGGGAACTCACTAAGCTTCATGCTTACAGTTTTCAGTTTTGGTTTCAGGTACCTCATCAGCTAAGGGAAAAGAGTCGGCACGGTAGCAGCATATCACACACACTCTTGTTTCTGCAGTTATGAGTTTATTTTGGGAATGATACTCTGATATTCTGGTTGTTTACATGTTGTGGATTTCAAATTTGGGTTTTCGATGTGAAATGGTTTAATTAAACAATGTTTTAATTATTAGTGTTTTCTAAGTAAAGTTTTAAAAATGAAATTTCTGAACGTGAAAATTGGGTTGTTACAAGTTGGTATCAGAGCCCTGGTTTGAGGGATTCGGACACACCTTTGGGGGTGTTTGAACTCAAATCGAGGGATTAAAAGATTTTGGAAAGAGAAAATGTTTTCTAAAAGGCTAAGTAAAGGGTTTTAAGAAAGAACAAGGTGTGTGATGTGCGCGACCGGCCGAGCTCAAGTAAGTATTCCCCAATGTACCCATACAAGTTTATTTATGTTTATCAGTTTCTGTAGAACAGCATGCTAGAATAGGACTAAGGATCTAGGAGTGATGCCTTATGTGCCTGCTTTATGTGCTTCAGTATATGAAAGGGTTGCATGCTAGAGTTGAGTAGACAGCAGTAGGGTAGCCTGTTTAGGTTATTCCTGATAGTACGAGTTTAGCACTGTATGCTAGTTCAGTTTTCTCTACGAGGATAGAGTTGCTTGAGATTGTTTTCCTTATGTCCAAATGTTGTTTGCTTTGTGCTATGTGGGCTTTGAAGTGATGGGAGTTAACTGTTAGGTGAATACATTAAAGTCACATGTGATCAGGGTTGAATAATCTCAGAGTGTTGGATTTGACTCTATTGCGTATCTCTTGTTTGAGTCTTAACCGTTATAGAGATGAGTCCCTTACTCGAAGGATTATCCGAGCCTCATTACATGTGATTATATTCAGGTAATAGTTAATTGGCATCACCGAGAGGCCTTCAGCAGCTGAGGACTGGGTTGGGTGGAGTCAGAGGTTTCCTAGGGTAAGCCTAGGATAAAGAGTAACAGTGATCAGCGGTTGTGGAAGGGACCTGGTTGAGTTGAGGCGGTCTTTGGGGAAGGTACGAATAGATATGGAAGGTAGTATGGGCCCGTACTACTGAAAGCAGAGGATCCGTACCCGAACCGAGGAAGGCTAAGATAAGACCAGGGAACTTGTAGTGGGTGGGATCCCTCCAGGAGTATCAGTATCGCTAACAGTTGTTATTTCTTTGTATTTCAGAATGGTGGTACTACGTCCGAGGCCAGCAGTTGGCAGTTTAGGAGAGGGATCGGGTTCGGGATCAGGTTCCGAGCCAGGAGATGAGAGGCTGCACGAGTTCATCACGTCTGAGATCACCAGAGGCATCCTTGAGTCGACCCCCATTATCTTCGGGTCGATCAAGGAGGGGATATTGGATATGATGGAGGATCGCCTCCAGGCACTCAGGAGTGGCATGGCATCTGGCCAGTCGGGATCTCGCACACTGTCCTTCAAGGACTTTCGGGGTAGTGGTGCACCAGACTTTCATGGGGTGAAGGACTCCATAGCTACCAGACGATGGATTACAGACATCGAGTCTGCACAGTTGACTAGCTTCTGCCCCGAGGGGTAGAAGGTGAGGTATGCGGCAGGGTGCTTACGAGACCGAGCTCGAGACTGGTGGGAGTCAGTGGCTGACTCGTTGCAAGCCTCAGCGATTGAGGCTATGACCTGGTCAGATTTTGTGACCAGATTCAGGGCAAAGTTTGCGCCAGCTGTCGAGCTTCAGCAGCTGGCCAGGGAGTTTTTGGACATGAGACAGACGATGAAGACTGTGGCGGAGATCACCGCCAAGTTCCAGGAGAGGGCACTGTTGGTGCCCCAGTACGCGGGCGACGAGGACATGAGGAGGACCCGCCACCATGATATGCTCCGGGCTGATATCCAGGAGCACGTTAGTTTTTCAGCTTGCCCTACCTTGGACTCCATGATTTCCAGGGCGAGGGAGATGGATATAGATTTGGAGCACATCCGGAAATGGAAGGTGGAAGAGGGACAGTCAGGAGGGGCTTCGGGGAAGAAGCGCAAGGGATCAGATGTGGGGCCGAAAGGCCAACAGGGACGAGGCCGTTGCAGGAAATGCGGCAAGACGCACGAGGGGGCGTGCAGGTCGGGATCATCAGGCTGCTATAAGTGCGGCAAGCCTGGGCACTTTAGCAGAGATTGCACTGCTCCGGCAGTGGTTATTCAGGCGTCTGAGTTGTTGTGCTTCAACTGCAACCAGAGGGGCACAAGAAGGCCAATTACCCTCAGTTGACAATTCCAGCGCCGGTAAAGGCGCCAGCTCCAGCGACCCTGCGGATCATGGATGGCCGGCAGGGCAAGGCAGAGGCTCTAGTGGTGAGGAGTCGGGCATTTCAGCTGACCGCCGAGGAGGCACCCGCTGCACCCGATGTGGTGACGGGTATGATTCTTTCCTTCTCATTATTTATATGATGTTATGATATTGATATGTGCTCGGTTTACGTATCTATATTTTTTAGGATCGTTCCATGTGAACGGTATCCCAGTCCAGGTGTTGTTCGACTCGGGTGCTACCTGATCGTTTGTTTCCCTTGCTCTTAGCAAGAAGTTCGCTGAGACTTCGGGCATGTTGGATTGCCCATTGGAAGTAGAGATTGCCGATGATCGATCGGTGCAAGCATCAGCAGTGTTCAGGGATTGTGTTTTGAGGTTATTTGAGGAGCGTTATCTGGTGGATCTGGTTCCCATTCCGTTGCGTGGGAACAACGTGATTATAGGCATGGATTGGTTGAGCCCCAATGGGGCGGTGATAGATTGCACGCAGCAGCTAGTGCGGGTCAAGACCCCAAGTGGGAGAGAGTTAGTGATTCATGGCGAGAGGCCACAATGTGGACCCTCAGTCTGTTCAGCAGTGAGGGCTAGACGATACCTTCAGCAGGGATGCGCAGGTTATGTCGCGTATGTGATGGATACCCAGGAGGCGGGTAATGTGACGGTGAGCGAGGTTCCGGTGGTGCGAGATTTCGCAGATGTTTTTCCAGAGGAGCTTCCTGGGATACCTCCGGAGCGACAGGCGGAGTTCAGGACTGACCTCGTTCCTGGTGCGGCTCCAATAGCCAAGGCACCGTATCGGTTGGCTCCTCCTGAGATGCATGAGTTGTCTACGCAGCTACAGGAGCTGTTAGACAAGGGATTCATTCGACCGAGCAGTTCACCCTGGGGAACCCCGATTATGTTCGTGCAAAAGAAGGACGGGTCGCATCGGATGTGTATAGATTACCAGGAGCTGAACAAGGTAACAGTGAAGAACCAATACCCACTCCCGAGGATTTATGATCTCTTTGACCAGCTTCAGGGAGCATCTTGGTTTTCCAAGATCGATTTGCGTTCAGGTTATCATCAGATGAGGGTCAGAGAGGAGGATGCGCAGAAGACCGCGTTTCGGACGCGCTATGGCCATTATGAGTTCGTGGTGATGTCGTTTGGGCTCACCAATGCTCCTGCCGCGTTCATGGACCTCATGAATCGCGTATGCAGAACGATGCTGGATCAGTCTGTGATAGTTTTCATTGACGACATCTTGGTTTATTCCAAGACATAGGAGGAGCATTAGGGGCATCTGAGAGAGGTTTTGGAGACCCTGAGGAGGGAGATCTTGTATGCCAAGTTCTCCAAGTGTGAGTTTTGGTTGCGCGGGGTGCAATTTCTCGGACACCTTGTCAACCAGAACGGGATTCTAGTCGACCCGACCAAGGTCGACGCCGTGATGAGATGGGAGGTTCCTAAGTCTCCATCCGAGATTCGGAGTTTCCTAGGATTAGCAGGCTACTATCGGAGATTCATTCAGGATTTCTCCAAGATAGTTGTACCCCTGACGCAGCTGACGAAGAAAGTCGTGGTCTTTCGGTGGGGACCCGAGCAGCAGGCTGGGTTTGAGACGCTGAGACAGAGATTGTGCGAGGCGCCAATCTTAGCCCTACCAGAGGGCATACAGGATTTTGTGGTTTATTGTGATGTGGTGATCTCAGGCCTGGGCGGAGTATTGATGCAGAGGGGGCATGTCATTGCTTATGCCTCAAGGCAGCTGAAGCCTCATGAGGCGAACTACCCAACGCATGATTTGGAATTGGGGGCAGTTGTTTTCGCCCTCAAGATTTGGTGACATTACCTCTATGGAGTCCGGTGTACCATCTACACGGATCACAAGAGTTTGAGGTACCTCATGGATCAGCTGAATCTAAACATGAGGTAGCGTCGGTGGTTGGACGTGGTGAAGGATTATGATTGTGAGATCCTTTACCACCCGGGGAAGGCCAATGTGGTGGTCGATGCGCTTAGCCACAAGGCGGCACCGATCAAGGATGTTTTCATGAGGATGACTGTGGTGACTCCTCTATTGGAGCAGATTCGGGAGGCTCAACAGGAGGCTATCAAGGAGGAGCATCGGAAGAGCGAGCGTGTGGTGGGTCTGGTTTCCTCCTTCGATTATCATAGTCGAGGGCTATTGACACTACACCGAAGGGTGTGGGTGCCATATCGCGGAGGCGTGCGCCATATCTTGATGGAGGAGGCGCATAAATCCCGATTCTCTATTCATCCAGGGGCGACGAAGATGTATAGGGATCTTCATCTAGATTATTGGTGGCCCTGCATGAAGCAGGATGTAGCTTGGTACGTCGAGCGGTGCTTGACCTGCAGGAAGGTCAAGGCCGAACATTAGAGACCGCATGGAAAGATGCAGCCGTTGGACATCCCGTTGTGGAAATGGGAAGATATCACAATGGATTTTATCACGAAGCTTCCCAGGACCGCACGTGGAGTAGATTCGATTTGGGTCATTGTGGATCGATTGACCAAGAGTGCTCATTTTATTCCGATTCAAGAGAGCATTTCGGCCGAGAAACTGGCTGACATCTATATTAGGGAGATTGTGGCACGGCACGGGGTGCCAATATCTGTTATCTCGGACAGGGATGTGCGTTTTACTTTCAGGTTTTGGAAGAGGTCTCGTGATGAGTTGGGTACTCGTTTTCATTTTAGCACCGCCTTTCACCCGCAGAAAGATGGTCAGAGCGAGCGGACCATCCAGACTCTGGAGGATATGTTGCGGGTGTGCGTGCTAGACTTTGGTGGTAGCTGGGATACTTATCTTCCCTTGGTTGAGTTCTCATACAACAACAGCTACCACGCGAGTATCGACCGCCCTCCATTTGAGATGTTGTACGGACGGAGGTGCAGGACCCCGATATGCTGGGGAGAGGTTGGTCAGAGAGTTATGGGGAGCACCGAAGTGGTGCTGAAGACTACCGAGAGGATTCAGCAGGTTTGGAGCAGGCTGCAGACTGCGCAGAGTCGGCAGAAAAATTACGCCGACAAGCGTCGATCAGACCTGGAGTTCCAGGTCGAGGATATGGTTCTCCTGATAGTGTCGCCTTGGAAAGGCGTCATTCGATTCAGGAAGCGGGGCAAGTTGGGCCCGAGATTCATTGGTTCATTCAGGGTTGTAGCCCAGGTGGGCAAGGTGGCATATAGGCTGGATCTGCCAGCCGAGCTCAGCCAGATCCACAGCACCTTCCATGTCTCCCAGCTGCGGAAGTGTCTCGTGGATGATTCAGCGGTGGTACCATTAGAGGATATACAGGTTGATGACAGACTGAATTACATTGAGCGCCCAGTCGTAATCCTCGACCGGAAGTCGAAGGATCTGAGGAACAAGAGGGTGGAGTTAGTGAAGGTGCAGTGGCAGGACTGAAAGGGGTCCGAGTGGACTTGGGAGCCGGTGGAAGAAATGATGGAGCATTACCCCGAGCTGTTTCAGGATCGAGCAGCAGACTTCGAGGACGAAGTTTAAAATAAGTGGGGGGGATTTGTAGCACCTGGTTCCTGGTATGTATTCTTGATTATTAACTCTCCTTATGTATTGCATTTTAACCTTGGACTCAGCGAGTTGAAGGACTAACTCGCCGAGTAGAAGTAGGTCTAGACACGGGTTCAGCTCTGTCTACTCGGCGAGTAGGCCTGTGGGACTCAGCGAGTAGACCCTGTCTGAACTAAAACTCTAACCCGGGTGTTTGCATCCTATTTAAACGATCTAACCCAGCCTCCATTACCCCTAGCACTCCCAGAGATCTATAGAATGAAACCCTAGCCCCTTTGTGTCCTTGTGGGTGATTTTTAGCATTGTGAAGGTGGTTTGGAGCTTGGGAGAAGAAGGAGAAGGTTGAAGAGTGCAAGAAGGGAAGAAGATCCGGAATCTACTCTATGAAGGGCTTCTATTCAGGTAGAAAAGTTCCTACCTTGATCTTTAGTTCATTGAACCCCCTTCTTGTCCCTAAAAAGAGGTTTTAAGCCCTAAGAACCTAAATCTCTATGTGTTTATGGTTAATGTTCTACAAGGACTTCGTATTTGGACCTTTAGGACATCCAAGTAGCATAAAGTCTCTGTGGTTGAGGTGATTGAGGTCCCTATTGAGTGTAGGACCTCTTAAAGAGCTTTGAATTGCATGTTTGAGCTCATTGGGTCGTGCATGCACGTAAAGTTTGCAACTTTATGTGGTAAACATGCTCTAGGACCTTAGATCTATGATTTTGAAGCATTGCATGTCTCGGATCTGGCCTACTTGGGAAATGGGTCGAGGAACTCGGCGAGTCCCAAAGTGGAACTCGTCGAGTTCTATGAAGATGGTCTTAGACTTGGCGAGTTAGATGAACAACTCGGCGAGTCCTATGAAGATTGCCTGGAGCTCGCCGAGTTGTTCTTCAACTCGGCGAGTCGATACTCGAGTCGGTCCCATAGTCCCGAGTGGTGAGTCAAGGGTGACTCAGTGAATGGGGAGAGGGACTTGGCGAGTAGGACCGGATTAGTAAGGGAAGGACTCGGCGAGTCCAATCAACTGGAAGTTGACTTTGACTTGGATTTCGACTTGGTCGAGGGTAAAAGGGTCATTTTACCCTAAGTACATCTAGCAGTGTTTGACCGATCGTTTTGTGGGAATTATAGCCGGAGGGCGTCCGCGGCAGCAGTAGATAGGCAGTTTTCGATCAGATTAGCAGCTACTTTGAGGTGAGTTACCTTCCAGTAGCGGTGGGTCTAAGGCCACAATGTCGGCCCACCAGTGGGAGTTGTATGTAGATGATTGTCTCTGTGATATTCATCTAAGGAATTGCTACTACCTGTGTTGTATTTATGTGCTAGTGACAGTAGGGGGAGATAGTCCCTAAGATATCCGGTCGGTAGGGCCGAAGGGGTAGTCATACCCAGCTATGTTAGATAGATTCTGGTATTGTGATACATGTTATGTGGTAGTAGTAGAGGGGAGGAATAGTTTCCCCAGTATCCGGTCGAGAGGACCGAAGGGGAGGCCAGCACCCAGATATGCTAGGCAGTATCCGGTCGAGAGGACCGAAGGGGAGGCCAACACCCAGATATGCTAGGCAGTATCCTGTCGAGAGGACCAAAGGGGTAGGTCGGGCACCCAGATATGCCTGACAATTTATGTATGTTATGTGATTATATGGTATGTAGTACAGTGGGGGAACTCACTAAGCTTCGTGCTTACAGTTTTCAGTTTTGGTTTCAGGTACCTCATCAGCTAAGGGAAAGAAGCCGGTGCGGTAGCAGCATATCACACACACTCTTGTTTCCGTAGTTATTAGTTTATTCTGGGATTGATACTCTGATATTTTGGTTGTTTGCATGTTGTGGATTTCAAATTTGGGTTTTCAATGTGAAATGGTTTAATTAAACAATGTTTTAATTATTAGTGTTTTCTAAGTAAAGTTTTAAAAACAAAATTTCTGAACGTGAAAATTGGGTTGTTACAGATCCGGTTCATGACTTCCACCAGCATCGGGCTTCCGGACAGACTTGGTGGTTTGGATGCCATGAAATCCTTGTATTTGCATCCACGTCTGTCATTTCCTCCATCCTGGTGGTTTTGCCTAACTATTAGTGGGTTGGCTTGACCAACAGTCTCGTTGTATTTTCGTCCTTCTGACTGCCCATCATTCAGCTCGCATTGTTCAATTGGTACTATAAGTTCTTCTCGGTTCTATTGAAGTAAACGCATTGTTTCCTCCATTTGGCGATCCATCATTATCTGGATCATCACTTGCACTCTGGCCATCATCATTGGCTCAGGTGCCACTTCTTCGACAACAGGTATTTGTTGTATCACTGGAGGTTGAGGGGGTTGGTTCCTATTTCCATTTGCATTTACGTTTCCGCTATGGGTCCTTGCCATCTTGATCTATACACCGAATAAGGTGAATTTAGATCTTTATTTAGGATAGACGTTTAAATCCTCCTTATCTCTCTGAAACGTTTATATGCAGGTTCTAATATCGTAGTCGTGCGTTTAGAATCCTAAACACATAAGGTTTCCAGATCCGGTTGGCAACAGACCATAGATCCGAACAAATAATATCATGTCAGGCACAAAGAATTTAGCAAATAAAAGCATTTTAGGCATAGTTCCTAAAATAAGCTAGTGCTCACACCTCACAATCATCGCTTAGCATTCTAAGTTTAAGTCTAGAAATCCTACAAATTCCTAGTTCGCTTAAACTAATGCTCTGATACCAACTGTGACATCCCCAAAATCACGACCAGAAAGGACCAGTTTTGTATATACTTTATTTCAAAATCAGAGTAACCTTTTAATAAAAGAGTTGCGGAATTTGTCCCAAAACAATAATATGATAAAGAGTTATCAAAAGCATTTCCTTAGAAATGTATTTCATTAAAAGACTCGGGATGTCATGTTCGATACAGTACATAAGTATAAACAATACAATATAAGCCTTACTACATTATTTCATATCTACAGGCCTATATCCGTAATCCCTCATCCCAACACATCACAACTATGCTCGAGCGCCACTACCAGTAATACATAAAACTGAGTGGGTCAGGCATGGGAGCCTGGTGAGCACATAGGGTATTCAACCCACGATAAATAAGTTTATTAATTTCATCAATCAACAATAACCCGATTACCCGTTCCCGTTATCCTCACTTTGCATCCCTAAACACCTATCATAAGGGACCTAGGTAACGATCATCATCGGGATGGACACTAGTGCTAAGGGGGTTCCTTATCAATAAATGTCCTAAACGCAACCATGTGGGGCATGGAGTACACTGGTGAACACATCGTTCACAAACACCTATAGGTTACGAGCCTGCTAGCGTTCCACCGGACTATCTAGAAGAGTTCGTGGTCGTCATCCATACTCCGCTAGATGACTGGATCAACAACAACAACATCGAGGCCTCTCATCATTTTATCTCACATCACCTATTACATCTAACCATGTTTTACCCCAACATTTTCGTAGATATAAAATACATATATAGTTTAAATCATTGAAAACATGTATAAAAACGTTCATCCAGCATAGATAGCAAGTATTCAGATAATATGCACACAAACACGTAATTTATATAAAATATTTCATATCTATGTGTAAGCTGAAAGTAACTATGCACTCACCTGAGTAGGTGGTGACTCAGCGCTTGGACAACACTTCGTTACTCTTAACACACTTTTCCTTCGGCAAAACCTAGTATCATTGCCACTAGGGTTTAGTCTAATATTCACCACGACTAATTAATAGTCTAGATATTATTACTATTATATAAGCGTTAAATGATACTTATATAACCCATAATAATAGCCCAAGTACTTATTATAAGGTCCTAATAACATTACTATATTAAAACATAAGCTATACTAAAGATAGGTTAGGTACAACTCACTTTCGACGAGTTTCCTTGGAAACCGGGCTTCGCTGGAGCAGCGTTTCCGAGCCGAAAGGCTTTTTTCTCGTGACTCCGGGAGCCTTGGGGCTTCCTTCGGGTGCTAGGGGGTTTACCTAGACTTTAGGGGGGCTTAGGGAGCTTAGAGAGAGAGAGTGTGTGTGTGTAGAGAGAGAGAAAGAAGGTTTGAGAGGTGTGAAGAAATGGCAAGACCCGACACCTCTATTTATAGGGGTGTTGACTGATGGACTCGCCGATTAGGAGGACCTACTCACCGAGTTGGGGCATGTGGCAGCCTTCTGGTGGTGCCACGTGTCCAATTCCGGTGGTGCCACGTCACCCCCTATCGCGTATCAGCCTTCAAACTTAGAAAAATCATAACTCTCGCATAAGAGCTCCGTTTTTGACGTTATTTTTTTCAACACGTAGGTAAAATCAAGATATAAAACTTTCACTTAGACTCCGTTGGCTAATTCTCGACCGGTCTCAAATTTAATAGTAGGAGGCGTTTCGACTGTTAAATGACCGTGAAGAATTCGTAACTCCTTCATACGAACTCCGTTTTTGTCTATCTTTTCACCATTGAGTTCCTATTAATGAGATATTCAACTCTCATTTAGGTTGCGTAAGCCAAAAACCGCTCAAACTAAAATTCAGGTTTCAGGTCGTGCACTACTAAGCCGAATCTTAGAAAAATCATAACTTCTTCATACGAAGTCAGATTTGGGCGTTCTTTTTATGGATTTTCTCATTTTAACATATTCTACGAATTTCGTTTAGATCACTAAGGCTAAAAAGTCCTCCATCATAAATTCACTATTTACGTCTCCCGGTGTCGTGTCGGTTTTGTCGTAAAACTTCAGCGAGCCATAACTTCTTCGTTATAACTCGAATTTTGGCGTTCTTTATATCCCCGGAATCCTTGTTTTGACCACTACAAATTTATGTAAAGATATCGGACTTATCTCACACTTTAGTTTTGACGCTTATTTTTATTCTTTATTAAATATATATTTATAATAAAGTAATAAGCACACAAATACACATAATTCACATAGAATTAAGATATTTCATCTTTATTACATCAAAAAGAGTTAAAATAGTTGACCTAGACTATTACATCGTCTAAAAATGCTTAGCCCCGAAACCCTGGCATTACATTGTGGCCTTTCGCCCTAAACCACCAGCTTTCCCCCACTAGGGGTCCTAATCCGTACTAACTGTTGCGCGCAGTCAATCACTGCCCCATTGGGGCTCAGCTAATCCATACCAATAATAACCTTGTTCCCCCACAAATGTATGGGAAACAAGTCCACCAGGTAACGTTCCTCGAACAGCCTCAAAACACAATCCTGGTAGACCTCTGATGTTCGTACCGACCGGTCATCCGCAATCTCGACCTCTAGAGGGCAATCCAACATGCCCAAAGACTCCGGAAACTTCTTGCTAAGCGCAATAGAGACAAATGATTGAGTGGCACTTGAATCAAACAACACCTGAACTGGGATACCGCTCACATGGAACGATCCTAAGCAAGACATATAATATATCAAAATCACAGCGACATAACATAAAAGCATAAAATAGGAAATCATATTTGTCACCACATCGGGTGCAGTGCGTGCCTTCTCGGTTATCAGCTGAAATGCTCGGCTCCGAACCACTAGAGCCACCAACTTGGCCTTCCGGCCATCCACAACCCGTGCTATCGATGGAGTCGGCGCCACTACCGGCGCCGTTGCTGCTGTGAATCTAGGGCAATTGGCCTTTTTATGGCCTTTCTGATTGCAATGAAAGCAAATCAGGTATGATATCTGAATCACAGGAGTAGGGGCAGTACAATCTCTGCCAAAATGCCCAACCTTGCCACACTTATAGCAGCCTGAACCCGGCCAAGTGCGACAAGCTCTCTCGTGTGACCGACCGCATTTCCCAAAGTGGTCCCGCCCTGACTGGCCTTTCGGCCTACCATCGGATCCCTTGGGCTTCTTCCTCGAAGCCCCCATTGTTAGCCCCTTTGTTGCCTTCTTCTTCTGTATGTGCTCCAGATCAATCTCCCTCTCCTTAGCCCTGGCAATCATGGAATCCAGGGTAGGGCAAGCTGAGAAACTGACATGCTCCCGGATGTCAGCTCGTAGCATGTCATGGTAGCAGGTCCTCTTCATGTCCTCATCACCCGCATACTAGGGCACCAACAATTCCCTATCCCTGAACTTGGCGGTGATCTCCGTCACAATCTCCGTAGTATGTCTCATGTTTAAGAACTCCCGGGCCAGCTGCTGAAGCTCCACAACTGGTGCAAACTCCGCCCTGAATCTGGTCACAAAGTCTGACCAGGTCATAGCCTCAATAGCCGAGGCTCCAAGAGAGTCGCCAACCGACTCCCACCAATCTCTGGCCCTGTTTCTCAAACACCCTGTGGCAAAACGGACCTTCGACCCTTCCGGGTAGAAGCTCATCAGCTGCGCAGACTCGATGTCTGCGATCCATCTCCTATCAGCAATAGGGTCTTTCACCCCATGGAAATCCGACGCACCACTCTCTCTAAAGTCCTTAAAGGACAGTGTACGTGATCCTGACTGGCTGGCAGCCAAGTCACTCCGGAATGCCCTGAGGTGATCCTCCATCAGCTCAATGATCCCTTCCTTGATCGACCTGAAGATAACCGACGTCACATCAAGGATACCTCTCGTGATCTCGGACGCGATGAACTCACGTAACCCATCATTCACATACTCAGATCCTGCACCCGAGCCCGATCCTGACCCAGATCCTGAACCTCCCGCTCCATGACGTATGACCACCATTCTGAAAATAAACATACAAATGTTAGGGTCACATATACTTTTAGAGGTCTCACACACTTTCCAAGTTTCCAGATTCCATTCAGGCCCTCCTTGATTCGAGTACGGGTCCTCTGCTTTCAGTAGTACGGGCCCATACTACCTTCCACATCTACCCGTACTTTCCTTAAGGATTGCTTCGACTTCACCAAGTCCCTTTTACCGATACCCTTTCCACTGACCTCATCCTAGGCTTCCCTAGGGCACTCTACGACCTACCCTCCGCCATCAACTGCACTAGGAGTCCCTACCACCTCCCCTTAACTAGCTTGCGGATACTGTTACATATCTGTTCCTTAGCTAGTTGAAGATGGCCAGGACCCCCATAGCACAAAGCAAGTAGCATTCATGCATTGGGTAACCAAACCACACATAACCTACACATGCCATCCTATTTCTGACTAAACAGTCCTAGCATACAACCCATACAACAGGCATATAAGGCATCCTCCTAGATCATTAGCCCTAACTAGCATGCAATTCTCAGAGTCATATATCACGCACACAAGGCATCCTCCTAGATCCTTAGTCCTATTCTAGCATGCAGTTTTCTGAATCAAAACCATATAACATAACATAGCAAGTATGGGTATCTTGGGGAAAACCAACTTGAGCCCTGCCGGTCGCATGCATCACACACTTCGTCTTTCTTAAAATCCTTCCATTTGGATTTTAGAAAACCATTTTCCTTGTAGAAATCTTTTAGTCCCTCATTTTGAGTCCAGACACCCCCGAGGGTGTGTCCGAATCCCTCAAACCAGGACTCTGATACCAGCTTGTAACATCCCAAAATTCAAACCCGGAAATTTCACTTTTGAATTAATAATTGTTAAAACATTTTACCATAACATTGTCAATAAAGCAACACATTACAAAATTATAATGTTGTGTCCCAAAACATGACATCATAGATAATGAAAATCACAGTACAATCCTAGAAAGTCCAATGTGGAATCTTGTGTGTGTGTGATGCGATGCTACACCGCCGACTCCTTCCCCTTAGACGAAGAGGTACCTGAAACCAAAACAGAAACCATAAGCACAAATCTTAGTGAGTTCCCCCATCATACCACATACCATACAATATCATCGGTATCTTTCAACCGGTAAACATCATCGGTAACTTTCAACCGGTAATCATCGTCGGTATCTTTCAACCGGTAACCATTATCGGTATCTGTCAACCGGTAATCATCACCGGTATCTTTCAACCGATAACCATCATCGGTATCTTTCAACTGGTAACTGGGGACTATTCCACCCCCTACTACTAGCATACGACATCAAGATATAAGCATACAATCAGGCATGTTCGGGTACTGATCTACCCTTCGGTCCTAAGGACCACTATTAGGGAAACTGATCCCTACTATACACATAACATATCACATCGATAAGTCTCATAATCAAGGAACATAACCCAACCAAGATAATTATCAGAAAGACAATCATCTCTTAAATATTCCTCTTTGGTGGCTGACATTTTGGCCTTAGACCCACCCCTACTAGAAGGTAACTCACCTCGTACGAGTAGCTGTTGATAATCTGCGCAGGAAATCTCTGTCTGCTGCTGCTCCGAAAATCCTCCAGCTATAATCCCCACAAAACACTCAGTCAGAATCTGATATCTACTCTTAGAGTAAAATGATTATTTTCCCCCAACCAAGTCCAAGTCAAAGTCAACTTCCAGTTGACCCGACTCGCCGAGTTGGGTCGTCAACTCATCGAGTCCCTACCCTTTACTCATCTTTATCCATGACTCGACTCGTCGAGTTTGGCAACGACTCGACGAGTTCCCCTTCTTTACGAACATCAATGAACCTTTATCTGACTCGCCGAGTTGTTTGTATGAACAACTCGTCGAGTTCGCCTTCATCTGGTGAACAAGTCCTGACCTTGACTCGCCGAGTTGTACGAACAACTCGTCGAGTTCATCTTCAAACATAAGAAGATTTCCTTGAACTCGTCAAGTTTGTTCTAGCACTCGTCGAGTCCCATGAACTCCAGATCTAAAACTAAGTCCAATGCGTTGGGTCACTCCTTCTGTCCTGCTACAACCCTTCTAACACCCAACTGAGTTCTTTTGACCCTCAACAAATATGGTACTCAAAGCCTTGGACTCGTCGAGTCCCAAGAACGGATTCACCGAGTCGATAACGTCCACACCCTAAATCCTTGATTTCTGATGTACAACACTTGTCCAAATGATAGATCCAATCCCCTAAGCTCGATCTAGCATGTAAAGTTACGAACTTTATGTGCATGCATGAGACTTTTGAGCCAAAAAGGCTCTAAAATGGCTCTTTTTTTGCATGGGGCCTTCCTTGGGTGCAAAAGTAACCCAAATCTGCCTTGTGGCTCTTCCCAAGTGCTAGATCTGAAGTCTTGACCCCCAACCATGTTTGCAAATCATGGTTGGTCACCTCACATGGCTTAAAAGCCCTAAATCTTCCCCAAAAAGGGATCTAACAATCAAGCAAGCAAGGTACAGACTTTATACCTTTCAAAGACTGCAAATGATGAACCAAACTTGAATCCTTCAGTCTCCTCTTGATCCTTCTATTCTCTTCCTTATTCCTTGAGGTCAAAACACACAAAAATCACTCAAAAGCCTTAGTTCTTGCACCAAAACACTTAGGGTTTGCTATGGAGAGCCTTTGGGAGCATTAGGGACGAGTGGTGGCTGAAAGAGATGATTAAATAGGGTGCAAACCCTCAGATTAGGGTTTTTTCCGGTCAGAGCCTACTCGTTGAGTCTGGCCGCCGACTCGACGAGTCCATCACTTTAGTCATGTGTCTAATACCACTCCTACTCGATCAGTTGGGCCTTCAACTCGCCGAGTCCTAGGCCAAAAATGAAAAATACAACAAAATAAATTACATACCAGGAACCGAGTGCTACACACCCTTTACTTTCCCCTTCAAGAAACATCCATCAAGTCTTATCACTTTTTTGCATCCTTTTTTCCATCCATCCTTGAAAGCCTTAAAGCATAGATATAACCTCTTAAAATAGTCTATTCCACCAGGATTGACAGCTACCCCAACCTTGCATGTGCTCCCTAGATTAGACCTGAGGATTTCATATGCATAGTCCTAAACCCTAACATAGTGTTCCTCTAACTTTCCTTATATCATATCCCTAGCCTATGAACTCGATATTTGACATCGCCCCTTAGATACATTCACTAAAAACCTCCTTAAAACATCTTCTTTTATCTCATTCATTGTCATTTTGGGCTTCCTAATGAAATCTTGCAAGTAGTGCTTGGCTAACTAGTTAGAAGTAACTAAGCTACCAAAGTTGTAATTCCTAGCACAATGATGAGTCTTAACAATGGATTTAATTTGGAAAGTCCTTTCATTATACTTCCAAGTAGCTGTTACCCTAAAAGGACATGGCTTTTTATCACTAGAATTGTTGCCACACATAGCAATTACCCTAAGTCTATCACTTTCTCAAAGTAAATACCATAACCATTACAGACTGCATAATTTGTTAATGTAAACCTAAGTTAAGCATGTGACTCATAACATTAACCCAATTCAGGTCTCATTCCGCTCTAAAGTTGGTTTGGATTATGGACCCTAAACTCTACACCAATTTCTTCATCATTTACCTATGGTATGTGTCCATGCTCAACCTCATTTACATTAGGTTGATTATTATCATCCCCCGACCCGTCTATACCCCTCTTTAACATATTTTCATCACACAAAAAGTTAAGAAAAGGGTTGTTACAAAGGTTGGATGGTGGGTTGAAGGTTTCTTGTGAAAAATCCAAGCAATTAAAGTCAAAAACTTCATCATCTAAGTCTGAGTCTTCAACTTATACCTTCTCAGGTCCTTTTCCTTTCTCATTCTTAGTACTAGTTTTAGGTTGTTTGTCTTTGTGTTTATTAGTACCGGAAACAGAGGCCATTTGCTCAATGTACAATAAAGAACTTGTTACTGATAATGACGTGAGGAAAAAACCTACATACACTTCAATTTCATGTTCGAATGTACGTACCTTGCACTTGCAGTATGTCTCAGTAATAATTTCTCATGTGAAAATGGTGATTCTTCACAATCACTTTTCAAACCCCTCTTCCCAAACGTTTGTATACATGAAAACCCTTTTTGAGTTCTAAAAGTTGAACGTGTATGGAGAGGGAGATGATGGATGGGTGTTTCAAGGTAAGAGGTGACCGGTTGAGGTAGGGTACCATTTGTTAACCGACTATTAGTCTTAATTCGATAGCTCAACGACATAAAAATGGCCACAGTTACCGAAAATTAAATGGTTTTCCCAAATTTAATGACAAAATGTTAGGACTTTTATGGTATATGCCCCTTTTTCGTCTCTCAAACTCATACTCTTTCAATTTATTTAGTGTTTTAATCTACCATAACACGACATATTTACAAAGTCTAGTTTAAATCCTAAACTTGCGAACCCGACACAAACTCAATACGAAAATAAAATTGTTAACACGACACGAAAATTAAACAAAATCGAATTTGGATCAAGTTATCTCAACTCGTTTAAGTTTTGACAGAAAAATGAACACAACACATTTGCCATACCTAATAGTCGTTGGAGATGGTTTGAGGTGTAGGAATTACATTGGAAAAGAAAAAGATTTTAGGTTGGGGTGTGGTGTGGTGTGGTTTTATTTAAAGTTTATTTAACTTTTAATAAAATAGTTTTAATAACCTATAAAATGTTTAAAATGATATAAATGTTATTTTACACATGTAAATAACCAACTATATAAAAAAAAATTAAAATCATCGAGACCAAATAAATAACATATACTCTAATAAATTAATGTTTTTTTTTCCAGTTGTCGCACTCTTATTTAATTTGTCAAATGTTGTTTTATGATTATTTTGAAATAATTTTTTTTCACATGTCATTTTATAAGTTCTTCTATTTTTTAAATTTAAATAATATTTTAATATAATAATTGCAATAAATGTAGTAATAATAAATGGATATCAATATCATTAATAAACTTATCTTTTAATTTAAAAATTTTCAAAATTAAAAATCATTAGTTTTTTTGTTTATTTATTTAAATTATTTGTTTAAATTTAAAAGATAAAAAACATTTTTATGATAATAATTCATTATTTTTCTATATTCTTATAAATTCAAATTTCTCAAATATTTAGATCTTTATATTTTTTTTAATTAACTCATATAATACATGGATCTCACAACTAGTTGTCTCTAATAAATGAATGTTTTTTTACCACTTGTCACATTCTTAATCAATTTGTAAAAATATCATTTTGTGGTTATTTTGAATTAAATTTTTTTTCGTATGTTATTTTATGAGTTTTTCTATTTTATTAAATTTCACATAATATTTTAATTTAATAATTGCAATAAATGTAGTAATACATGGATATCAATTTTATTAATAAATTTACCTTTTAGTTTAAAAATTCAGAAAAATTAAAGTTCATTAGTTTTTTTTCTTTATTTAAATTATTTGTTTAAATTTAAAAGATAAAAAAATATTTTTGTTATAATAATTCATTATTTTCTATTTATGTTTAATCTTTTTTTTAAGTTAATCCATTTAATATATGGACTAAGTTTTGTCAAAAATAAATAAATTTGTGAAAACTTTTTAAAATTTTTGGCAAAACAATTATATTTGTGAAAACCATTTTTAATTTTGTTAGCGGATAATATTGCGAAAACATTTTCTTATTTTCAAATTAAAACGGTTGATTTTTAACCAAACCAAATAGAAAGCATCGTCGGGTACAATAAATAGCATAGCAAAACCGTCGTCAGTGTCACCAGCCTCCAGCCACCTTCGCAGCCATCCACTGCCGAGAAATTGTAGCCACCACTACCATCGCCATGATAGGTCGGTGACATGAACACCATCCATCGTCACAAACACTGAACCATCGCAAACCCTCTTCCGAATTGCGAAATCCGGCGCGACTGCTTTCGCATCCTCCTGGTGTCTAGCTCCACTGATTGTGAACTTCTGGAGACGAATCCTCTTGCCGCGAAACTCCAGTCACCTTTCATCTCAATCCTAACTCACCGGGACTCTAAAAGGAAGACGCTGCTGTTGCGAAGCTACAGTGATCGTAAAACCCTAGCCGCGGTGAAATCTGTCAAGTTTGAGAATTTTTAGGGTTTCTGTCGAGGTTTCTGCTATCGCTTGCGAAATCCTTACCAGTGAAGCATCTTCCAGTGCTTATTTTCTCATCCGGTGTCGATTTTTATCCAACTCGAAGGCAAGTACATCTGGTGTTGTATATCCATACATACATAATCATCACTTTCCCCCAAGCACTATTCTATTCGTTTAGAAAAACTAACAGTAAAATAGTTTTAAGTTGTTATGGAGATCGATCCTCCACATGAAAGCGATGGAAGCACCACCGGATCAAAGGAAAATGAGATGGCTGTGGTGTTCGACAGCTCAGGTATTGGTTTACCATATGCCCCTGAAGATTTCCCTCAACCTGGTGACAAATGGGGTTGGAAAGTGGGAAAAAGAGTTGGAGTTTCAGGACACTTTATAGACAGATATCTTTATCTCCCTGATCGTCTTCACAAAGAAAATAAGTTAGTAGGTTTCTCTGGTGTCACTTGTGGCAAAGGTTTCGCTAGCAAAGCTTCACTTGAAAGGTATTTAATGGAAACATTTCCAGGAATCGATATCAATGCGTTCTTCTCTTCCTTCACTTGGAAAATCCAAGCTGCAAACATCAAAGGTAACTCAATTTCATCTAAATTAATCATAACTCAATTCTCACACATCAAATTCCCAACCAAAATCATACAGGAAACAAAGAAATCATGATGGAAAATCCAATCAGCAATCAACAATTCGATCCAGCAGGGTGTAAAGCGGGAAACATAAACTGCTCAAGTCTAAGACTACTTGAAACAAACAACCCAATATACCCTTACACAATGCCATGTGACATCTGTTGTGTAGAGCCTTATTTCTGCCATGATTGTTGCTGTATACTTTGTTCTAGACCTGTGAATTCCTCCATTAGTGACTACAGTTTCATAAAATGTGAAGCCATGGTGAACCAGAGCCATGACTTCATTTGTGGTCACATTTGCCACATTGAATGTGGACTGCGGTCCTATATGGCTGGGACCGTGGGTGGGACCATCGGTCTGGATGCTGAGTATTCATGCAGGCGGTGTGATGCCAGGACTGACCTGGTCCCACATGTTGAGAAGCTTCTTAGGAGCTGTGAGAGTATTTGTGATTGTGATAAAGTTCAGAAGATATTAAATCTTTGTATTATTATTTTGAGGGGATCCACCAAAGCTAGTGCTATGAAGCTGTTTAATCATGTTCAATCTGCTGTTGCGAAGGTATTTTGTAAGAAATAGCAACCTACTTTTATATATATTTGTTATCAAATTTTTTTTTTGGGGGTAAATCTGTAAATGCAAGAAATAGCATATTACTTTTGTTATCATTTTTTTTTCATATATATATTTGTTATCATTGAAAAAAGGTTAATTTCATAAAAGACCTTATATTTTATGTTTTTTCCGGATTAAACCTTGTTTTTTATTTTTTTCATGAGAAAGACTTTTTTTCTGAAAAAACCCTCAACTTTGTCTTCTTTTCCGAAAAAAACCCTCAACCTTCTAAATGTTTCCAAATAAATCCTCGACTTTTTTAGTTTTTCTTGAAAGACCCTCACATTTTACAACTTTGTTTAGAGAAAAATGACTAAATGTATTTTATGAGATTAACCCTTTGAAAAACCTACCTAGTGCTATAATTGAGTACATCTTTCAAAATATAATGTTCTATTTTAAAATAAATATTTATTTGAAAGTATATGTTTGTTGTTATCAGCTTAAAGAAGGGAATAGTCATGACGATATATGGAAACGAGAAGACATGTCAGCTGTTACCACAGGTGCCTTGTATGTACTTTATTTATAAATAAAATAGAAACCGATGAGCCTATTGCTTCCAATTTCTTGTATGTACAAAAGACATAAATACCCTTCTTATCTTTATCGTTGGGAATACCATAGAAAGCTTGTCCAGTGTAATTTTATAATTTATCCTACACAAAAAAGTAGGTCAAGGACACTTCTGATTTCTTGTCTGTGCAAAAGACGTAAACACCCTCCTTATCCTTTTCGTCAAAATTAAAAAATCATACATTTTTGTCCCACCAAAAAAAGTGAAACAGAGTAGGTCTATGTAAAACACGTAAATACCCTTGAAAACATCATGATCTCACAATATTATTTTCTTTGATAAAAACTTCAATTTTGCATCATTCAGGAGATCTTTCTCAATATGAAACCGATACATTTGAAGTTTCAAATTTTGCTCCTTCACAACGACAAATTTCCTTCACAAATTTTGATTACCGAATAGAATCCATGGAGCTCGAGAAAAAGATCAATAAAACACTCGCCACACTAAAAAAGTCTCAAGAAACCGAGTATAAAATTGCCGAAAACGCCCTCACGGCTCAAAAAAACCATCTTTTAGATCTTTACAAAGAGCTTGAGAAACAGAAGGGCAAACTTGCCAATTGTTCCCCATCAACCGACCCGTCTTTAGTCCATGCTGTTTTCAAGAAAATGGAGGAGATAA
Organism: Lactuca saligna; assembly: GCF_052625555.1. Lineage (NCBI taxonomy): Eukaryota > Viridiplantae > Streptophyta > Magnoliopsida > Asterales > Asteraceae > Lactuca > Lactuca saligna. The sequence goes on along the minus strand of NC_136423.1, from coordinate 81,728,949 downwards.
AAACCGAGTTTAATAAGATAATTGCAATGCAAGTGATTGGTAAAGGGTTTGGGAAAACATCTAAATATGTATTGAAAGAGCATTTTGGGATGCATTCGGATAACTAAGAAGATTTGATTTGGTTTGATTGATCCTTTAATTTTGTCATTGGGTGTGTAGATTTTTGAACCAAATAACTTAAGAGAGATTGTGTATGTGAACTTAAATGTTGTAGTGAGTTATGGATGTGGTTGTAAAGGTTATATATTAAAATATGGATAATGATTTAGAGACACCCAAATTGATGGTTCTTAGGCTTGTTTCCTTTCTTTTGTCCAAATTCTGTGTTGATTTTAAGAAAATGATGATATGCCTTGGTGATAAGTAAAAATATATTAAGGGGAGGTTGTCATGTCAAATAGAAAAAGAAGAAAGAAAAATGTTTGCTTGAAAATTAGATTTATTTTCAGAACATTTTTTTTATTCAAATACAATTTATCTTAAAAATTAGAAGGTTGTTGAACGATTAAGATACAAATTAATTAGAAAAATTTGGTGCCAATATCTTAATTGAAAATTTAAAAGCCTATCAAGCAACACTAAGGTCGGTAGGAGTACCAATACCACACACCACAGTGAGGTGAGGTTTCACCACGGCATGGTGTGTGGTGGTGTGGTGATCCTCCTGTGCATGATCATTTTGATGCATCTGCTTCTCTTCTCTATCTCTTTTTACATGATTCTTGATATTGTACATCAACACCTATTGCTGTATATTTTGAGTGGAGTGATGTGATAATTTTCTACTGGTGAGAGTTGAGATGATGATGGGAAAATGACATGGGGATGAGGTAACAGACAAAAAATGAGACGACGAGAGGGTACACCCATCGGCCCAAGACAAATTTGTGCAATGTTACATCTTAAATGTGGAAAATCTGTGTGGGTTAGCTATGCAAAACACCTAACATGTAAGAATTTTTTTTTTCAATTAAAAAATATTATAATACAAACTTTTTACAAACATATTTTATACAATTATAGAAACGTTTTTTACAAACTTTTTTTGAAAACTTATTTTAGATCTTTTTATAATTTTTACGGACTTTTTAAAAAGTTGTAAATCACTGGGAATAGAACTTATTAAGGTAATTAATTTTTTGGGTTTTTTACATATAGGTAACTATCTTTTTTTTGTACACATCTAGGTAACAAACTTTTTGGAACTGTTCACATATGACCATTATGACCTGCTGTAGCAGGTTACATCCAGCTACAACAGGTCATAATGGTTATATGTGAACAGTTTCATCAAGTTCGTTACCTAGATGTGTACAAAAAAAATAGTTACCTAAATATGAACAAAACCAAAAGTAAGAGTAAATTACATGAATGGTCCCTATGGTATAGGGGAATTTGTGATTTGGCCCTAACTTATTCTTTTTAACTCGGATGGTCTCTATTGTTTATTTTTGTTGCACGCTTAGTCTTTGTCTTACCTAAAAAGACTATTATGCCCTTATTAATTTATTTTTTTTAATTAATTTTCTTATTTATCTATTTTTATATGTTTAAAAAAATTAATAGACCCCACATATCTGTATCTCATCACCGTAAATCTGAAACCACATTTGAGAAATTTAATTTGGGTCCCTCCGGTCACCATCCCATCTCACATCCTCTTCAACCTCTATTTTCTTTCAATTTTTAGTGACATGGAAGTCTTCACCATCCTTTTTTTTTTGGTCCTTCAACTCTTGCGAACAAACACCATAACCCATGGTCTATTCACTTTATTGGGTTGTGGTGTTGGCTCGCTGAAGTTGAAGGACCGAAAAAGAATAGATGGTGAAGACTTTGTTGTCATTAAATATGGAAAAGAAATAAAAGTTTATGATGATGAAAGATAGGATGGTGAGGAAATACAGATATGTGAGTTCTATTAGTTTTTTTACATATAAAAAAAATACATAAATAAAAAATTAATTAAAAAAAATAAATTAATAAGGAAACACTAGTCTTTTTCGGTAAGACATGGACCAAACGCAACAAAACAAAACAGTAGGAACCATCCGAATTAAAAAAATAAGTTAGGGACCAAACACATAAATTCCCCCAAACCACAGGGACCATTCGTGTAATTTATTCTTACTTTTGGTTTTTGTTCATATTTAGGTAACTATTTTTCTTTTGTACACATTTAGGTAACGAAGTTGTTGAAAGTGTTCACATGTAACCATTATGACCTACTGTAGTCGGAGGTAACCTGCTACAACAGGTCATAATTGTCATATGTGAACAGTTTCAAAAAGTTTGTTACCTAGATGTGTACAAAAAAAAGATAGTTACCTACATGTGAACAAACCAAAAAGTTAATTACTTTAATTAGTCTTATTCCCTAAATCATTTGTAGTCGTGAATTGTGTTTCCATCAGAAAATAACAGTTAAGTCGTCATTTCTACATTAAATGTTTTAGCCATTAATCTCTTTAAGTTAAAAAAAAACAACAGTTAAATCGTCATTTCTACGTTAAGTTCTAGAAAGATATATATTTAAAAGGATAAAATTAATGCCATTATGTTAAGAGGCAAATCATGATTCAAATTGCTTAAGAGATTGCCTCATGGTTTTGGACCTTAAACTTTTATTATATAATTTCACTTAGGGGAGGATAACATTCATATAGTTTTTAGGATTAAGCTTTTCCTTATTAGAGGACACGGTGTTGATGAAGGAAACTCAGCAAAGGCAATGCGGGAAGCATGGTACCGACGGGAACACCACCCCGAGTGGTACACTGCTGCTCCCATGTGGGTTTCTTTTTCGGATGTTGCTGTGTAAAATGTTAGTCATCTCATTTTGCAACCAACAAATCGACTATTTTTTCTATTAAATGCTTTCCTATTTATCTTTTTTTTTCCGTAAGAATATGCATTTAAAAACTAAGTTATATATCTTTGAAAAAGTATACATGATTATTGCATAAATAAATCATTAGTCATGAAATATAATCAATGAATGAGCACGAACCCATTTATAACATGTTTACCATGTGTGATTCGTAAACGATTTGCAATAAATATGTATGAAACAATTTTAAATGTACAAATTAAAAAAATAAATAAATAAATAAAAGTCGAAAAAATCCAACTATTTTAGGAAATGATGATCTGGTCTTTTGGTTATAAAAAAGGGGTTTGTTTCAAGTCCATTGTTTGTATAAAAATGGAACAAAACTTTATCAAATTCTTTATAATTAGTTGTTAAGGGTTTTTAAGTTTTAGAGTAAATTACACGAATGGTCCTTATGGTTTGGGTTAATTTGTACGTTTGGTCCCTAATTTACTTTTTTAATTTGGAAAGTCCTTATTGTTTGTTTTTGTTACGTGTTTGGTCCCTTCTATTTGTTTTTGTTAGACTATTATTTGATTAGGGAAAGATGATGGGATAGATAGGGTAAGGTGAGTGGAGTGGGGTTGGGAGTATGTTTATTTAAATAAATTAAAAAATCAATGGCAAAATAGTATTTTTAGGTAAGATAGGGACCAAACGTGCAAATTACCCTAAACCATAGGGACTATTCGTGTAATTTACTCTAAGTTTTATAACAGTTCACTTAGGACATCTACGACCCACCTCAAATCCATATTTTACATCATTTTTGTGTAAAGTCATCTTCAACTTCACACCATTTTTAGCACCATTTTAATGCAAATAAAGACTATATCTCTAAATTTTGTGTTATACTATTCCTTTACATCAAAATGGTGTAAAACTTTCATATGTCACTTTAGTGTCAACTTTAATATTTTTTTGAGTAAATTACACGAATGGTCCCTATGGTTTAGGGTAATTTGCATGTTTGGTCCCTAACTTATTTTTTTAACTCGGAAGGTCCCTACTGTTTGTTTTTGTTACACGCTTGATCCCTATCTTACCTAAAAATACTATTTTTCCCTTGATTTTTTAATTTATTTAAATAAACACACTCCCAACCTCACTACACTCACCTTACCCTACCTATCCCATCATCTTTCCCTAATCAAATAATAGTTTTTTTTAGGTAAGATAGGGACCAAACGCGTAACAAAAACAAATAGAAGGGACTAAACGTGTAACAAAAACAAACAGTAAGGACCTTCCGAGTTAAAAAAGTAAGTTAGGGACCAAACGTGCATATTACCCTAAACCATAGGGACCATGCATGTAATTTACTCTATTTTTTTATTCTAGTTAATAAAATTGATAGGTATATAATAAATATAATAATTATTCAGTTATAATGTTATGTTATATAATTAAGTTGATATTAATAATTTAATACTTATCTTAATATTTTGAACTTATTTTAAAATTTAATATTTTTTATTTAATAAATGTCATTATTGATAAAATAACACCCAATTCCAAATAATAATATACAAATAATTAATTTGGTTATAATTTTGTAATAATATGAGTGTTTACATAAAAAAGATATAACAAAATATATAAAATAATAATAAGTTGAGAGGTGTTTTTTTAATAATTTATGAGTTAAAAAGAAGAATATGCTAAAGAATATATTTTTGGTGTATAAAAGTTGATGATGAAATATTATTTGTACCATTTTTTATATCATTTTGATGTAGGGTTGGAGATGATGTTAGTTGTAATTGTGTTACATATAAAATTTCAAATCGTTGTTTATTACTATATATTGCAAAATTTAATAATTTTATGTTTTACACTTCAAAGTCACTCACTGTATTTATTATTTTTTATTGCTTTATACAACAAAAATACCAAAAAACCACAAGCAAAAGGATAGACAAAACTATAGCCAAAAAGCTGATTACGTCGTACCAAAAACCGAAACCAAATACAACCAAAGACACGGTTTTTTTTATTAAAAATCAAAAGTTTCGATTTAATTTAGATTTTAGACAACCAAAATATCAATACTTAAGTCGAAAAATTTTAGTGTATTCTGATTATACAATAGGAATAGGAAAACTGACTTAAATATTTAAATTTTAAGGGAATCCTTTCTTATAGCTACAACAATTCCCAAGTGCTACTACAATTTCCATTTTCCAATAAGAAAAAGCTGTTTAAAAGTGACAGTTGACTTGAACACCATAAACTTCATCAGCTACTTCTATTTGACGACATTTTCAATTATTTTAAGAGATCTCTTATTTTAATACATATAAACCAAGTATCCGGTCACCTACAGAATTGTCACTCATATAGTGAAATAACACCATATTTTAAGGTAAATAGAAAGAAATATTCCTAAATGAAGTCGAATAAAAAGTCCAAAAATTAAAAACCTCGACACCATTAATATACACAACATGATCAAACTCGGTTTTCATAATTTCATAAACAAAACATAAATAAGTCCACGAGCATGATCTTATACCACCTGTGTTTGAAACCTGAGTCCTCACTTACAGATTCTCACCTCGTTACTGTTAAGACAAACAACTGGAAGGGACTACAAATCATCATTGCTGTGATGTGTGTGATGCTTGCGGTGGGATCTTTTATATTTGCGGGTATGTTTTTTTGCTGACGTGGCGGGGAGAGGGCGTCGAATTTTCTCAACACTTGGTGGGAGTCCAAATATGCAATCGAAAGGGTTTTCCATCACAACGAAACCATTGTTCATCTGTATGTATTGTGAACAGGTCAGGACAAAACATGACATGACAACCTTGTACTGTGATTGACGTGCATTTTACTTTGACCGATATCAATAGGATAAAAATACAATTTTTACCCCATCCAAAAAATAAAACACAGTAGTTTAGGAACAGATGTCAATAAGACAAAAATTGCAAATTTTTATCCTTCCAAAACGGTGCGACTATGACAGTGATGTGACTGATGTCAATGAGACATGAACATTGAAATTTTTTCTTTTATAAAATATTAAACTGTTCTTTGTGCAGTAGGTGAAAAAGATACTGTGTGTTCCTGTTAAGTCCATTAAGTAAAAAAGAAACAGATACTCACAGGAACCGGTTTGCGTTTCGGAACAATGTTGTCATCATGATCATAGGATTCACGGGTATCGGGTTGTTGGGGATGGGGTGGACTTTCAACAAAGTTATTACGTAAACGCCACCTTGATTTTGGCATGTCCGATGTTGAATCATCGAAAACATGCTCACAGTAGAAACTTTTGGATATAAGTTTTGTTGTTGTTGGATGATTTGGATACCTTCTCAACATTCTACACATAGGAAAAACAAAAACAATATATTTTTTTTTTTTTTTGGATTTAGTACGAAGTAGAAATATTCTATATATTATCAAACATATTTGTTTAGGAAAATGATTCAAGTAACTCACATATTTGCCAACTCTTTTTGCATTCGGCTTCCATCCATGCAAAGAATTTGTTCAATGCATGAATTAACCGACTTCCTAAATCTCCATGTTGCAGTAATTGCAGCAGCTCCTAGAAAATCATTAATAAATTATAAATTCATATTATGAAAATAGTAACAAGATAAATAAAAAGATTCCATTGTAATCAGAATATAGCTATAACTGAGTTTCATCATAAAAAAACTTTCTCAATTTGAAGGAATTTCAACAATCTTTTTTAGCAGCTGTATCAACATAACATAGTACCAAAAAGTATCCTTTTATATGTTTCACAATCTACAAAAACTTATATATATTTAAACTATTTTGCTTGCTGGTGGCTGGGGGGGGGGGGGGGGGGGGGGGGGGGGTCACTTACCTCCTGCAAGGTTGATGCGAAAGAGCCTATGAAGATTTCCAGTAGCTGTGAGGAAAAACAAGTAACACCATTATAAGCTAAAATGCTTATAAACATATTATAATGTAATTTAAAGGAATATGGGAGAAATTAAATATCACAAAAATAAATTGAAAATATGTTTAGAGTGTTTACCTGACCATGCAATTGCAGCACCAACTCCTGCACCAACTGTGAGCTGTCTAAGTGTATTTCCCTTCCATGTCATAAGAAAGTTTGCTTCTTCAACTGATATCTTATCCTGAAAATATTTATTTATTAATCTGTAATCACACCTCTTTAATAATTAGTATGTAATCTACTAATGATGATATGCATATCCAGACTATGAATTTTCTTTTATTTTACACTCTGAGAAGAATGCACATTTGGTTTTATAAGGAAGAAGTATTATAAATAAATGGATTTACTTTGTCATTCCAAAAGGTATAATCGTATCCTATGATCATTTCCCACCTTAGCAAACTACACGTTTTGACAATTGATGTAAATCTTCCAATTCATCCGGTTGAAATTGGTAATGATTTGTCAACTTCAATCTAAATGCAGCATTTCTAATACAATCCCTTTAAGATAGTTATCGAAAGAACTTAAAGAAGTTCATGGAAGTAGCAACTGTGAAGCAATTGTGCATAAATTGAAAAGTCAAGTGGGGCTTTTTCCCCCTTTGATGTATTTTTCTAATCATTAGAAAGCAATCGGAATTCTCGGAGATAAAAGCAAGTGGAACACTCACTGATCCGAACTACATTATGAGTGTAAATTGTTTATGAAGAATTAACAAAGATTATAAACAAAGATAGAGTACTAGAAAACGAAATCACAGAAGGTAAACAGTAGTGCTATCCAATATTTCTTGAGTCTGTATAGAACGATGCAGATCATATGTGCAAATACACAAGTGTATAGAGTACCTTCTTGAAGCGGAGGACGTTTTCAAGGTCAATTAGGGATTCTGCCATTTCAATTTGCAAAGAAGCACCTCAGAAAAACAAAAACCCTCTATGGAATCCGTTGGGGAAACCGGAATTGCCCGATAAGCAAGGTACGGAGTGTGGCACTTGGAGTCGGGTCGGATTCAATATATGACCCGTTTCTAAAACATTTGTATTCATGATTTCATGTAAAAAATATGGAAAATGATTTAACAAGGTAATAATTGTTGGTTTTGTTTATAGATAAAACTTCAAAAATGGTTCATGTAGTTTTATAAAATCTGAAGTTTGGTCCCTAATTTACAAAAATCTTACGGATCATCTCTGTGGTTTCAAAACTTTCAATGTTTAGTCCTTCCGTCTAACTTCATCAGCTTTCTACCGTTAAGTAAGAGGAATTTTTGTCATTTCAATACCGAATGACCATTTATGAAGGTTTTATATTATTTTAAATAAAAAAACTAAAAATAATTATTTTTTTTTCTTTTTTCTCCATCTCCACTGAGTTCTGCTTCTCCAACTCCACTGAGTTTTGTTTCTCCAATGATTACAGGTGTTTCATTTCCAGATTCAAGATCCAAAAAAATCCAAGTCCCACTACGTAGATCTCCAGCTCCGGTAAATTCGAGTCATTGACAACCGACGAATTCAACAAACTTCTTTTTCTGTGAATTTTGGGTCTGTGAACTTAAAACAAAAGCGAAGAGTACTCTCTATTTCTCACTCTGTATTTATGTAGGAATCTTCTGGGAAGAATCGGGGTTGAAATTTTTATGGAATACATGGGTCCTAATGTTTCTTATCATGTTCCAAGGGTTGAACCATTAGAAGTAAATTCTCGTTCTATCCCTATTGCATCTGTAGCCGAATTATTTTTAGATTCAAAACGATCCATCACTCGTGAGGCCCCCTTGTAATTGAACCCATACCTTTGCTAGTTTCTTATAGAGCACATGTGACAGATTCCCCCAAATCAAAGTCTAAGATTATCAACGAGTTTTGAATCTATAGTTTATGTTTTGCATAACGATGATTCATTTTCAGCTTCCCCTTCAGGGTCTCCTAGTTCTTCTCAAAACCTACAAGTTGATGCTAATGGAAACGAAGTAAGAAGAGGTCGAGCTCTTGTAGTCATTTTCAACACAATCGATAGATCCGAGAGGAAAGACGTGGGGCCCGGATACTCCGAATACGTTGCAGATTCTAAAGAATTGAAGAAGATGAAGACAACAAAAAGACGACTTTCTTACAAGTGTGGGAAAAGGGAGGTGGGAAATGAAAGAATCTTGTTTGGTTTGTGATCCAAAATATTGTAGTAATTGTGTTCTTAAAGCAATGTGATCGATGCCCAAGGGTAGAAAGTGTGTTACTTGTATTTGTGAAGCGATTGATGAGTCAAAACGTCTTACTTTATGGAAGAATTCGAGGTTGTTATCTCGGTTGCCTAGTCCTTTGGAAGTGAAACAAATTATAGAAGCAGAATAAGAATGCTCTGCTAATCAACTAAAACAGAGAGAATGGAGAAGGGAGGTGTGGATTTGGCTTTCTTTTTTATCGAGAGAGAGAGAGAGAGAGAGACTTGCATATTAGATTTTATTTATATATTTATTTAAAAAAAAGTAATAGAAAACCTCATAAATGATACCTGGGTAGTAAAATGAAAAAAATGCCCCTTACTTAACAACTAAATGGTAACGGAGTAAGCCGGAATGACCAAATGTTAGAAGTTTTGAAACCATAGGGACGATCCGTGAGGTTTTTGTAAATTAGGGACCAAACTTCAGATTTTGTGAAACCACAGGGACCATTCTTGAAGTTTTGTCTTGTTTATATTTGGTCTTTTTTTTATACTTAATATATCATTAAAATTGTTTATGCTCACCTAAACTATTGCGACCTGTTATTGTATGTTACTGCTTATGTGGCTCTTACATGGCATTATATGGCATCTATGTGGCTTATTAAATGAAAGTCCTACGATATTAAGCTATTGTATGCTTCATTCTCATCAATTGTGCCCTAGATCGACATGGATGCTTCTTCTTCTTCTAAACAAAATGTTGAATTTTAACCTCAATATCTCTGTGATTGTGGGTTACCATCTCGCGTACGTACTTCACGAACTAAAGATAATCCATGAAAAAATTCAAATTCTGCCCTAACTCCATGGTAAATCAAATGCTTTTACTTTTTGGTTTAATGTTCTTCTTCTAACCAATTTGTTTATATTTTCCAAGAACGAAGGTCCAAAATGCAAGTACTAGGAATGGTTGGATCCTGAAACCCATGAAAATAACTTCAGTTCCACAAAAACAAGTGAAAAAGAATTATACAATTTAACCCTGAAAGTTTCTATATAGGAAAACGAGATCAACATAAGCAAGATGAATATGGAACAATAATATTTGGTTGTTAGACAAGAGTTTGAAAAATTGAAATGCAAGCTATTTACTCATAAAGTTGTAGTAACATCCCAAAATCTCATGCTAAATTTTTCTTTTTTAGAATAATAAAAGCATCCATTTAAAAAAAAAAAAAGAAATGCATGCAAGGAAACCATTTGTTCATAAACCATTATTCAGAAATCAAAGTTAATAAGAAGACAATGTGGAGTCTCAAATCATAAATTTGTTAATGTGTGTGTGTACAGTCCTGCCTTCGCAATCCGATAAGCACCTTCAAAATATTTAATACCAACACAAAGCTTAGTGAGTTCCCCAAAATATCTCATACAACACAACATATTAATAAACTATGGGTTATCAACAACCCTAGGACTATCAGCAGTCTTGAATATCACATACAACACACAATATAAACAATATAGGTTATCAACAACCCTGCGGACTATCAACATTCCAAGTGGGCTAACAACACTCTCTGTGGATTAATAGTACACCTCACGGGTTATCAGCAACCCTGGGGACTATCAGCAGTTCCATGGACTTACAGCAGCCCAGGATTTATCAACAACTCAGTTCACATATAGTAGTAATCAATAGCTAAGACCCAACTGGTCAAGGTATACTACCACACACGTAAGTATAGTGAAAAGACTCACCTCGTGAATAATAGCTAACACCCAACAACTTACACATTAGGTAGACAAGTACAATGAGACACCTAACAACAATAAAGAAGTACCCTCTCAGTCTACACTCTAAAATGTGACAACCGTCAATTTCTGGCCAAGTCAAAGTCAAACTAAGTCAACGATTCAAATCGGTCAACTCAACTAGTACTTGTATGATAGGACTTACTCTATGTTTACTAGTGTACAACTCTCCATCTTAATAACAAAGTGTCGCTCAGAAGCTTCATATGTTCAGAAATTCTAAACCCTAAGTAGGGTGAGTGATGTAAAGACTCTATAAAACACTATTACGTACCCTTCGGGGGCGTATAACACTCATAACAAGGCATAATGGGGTCTACAAACCTAGCACCACGGGACAAAACACTAACAAAAACTACAAACAAAGTGTCTTTCAATCTCTCTCACATATTCTCTCTCCCAAATCTCTATCAAAATCTATTTCAACTTTTTAAATACTCCCAGGCCATCCCGGCCCTTCAATTAGTTGAAAATCAATCGAAACAGGAAGTTATTGCGAAAAACAGCACTTTGAAAGCAAACCCCTCTCAAGAAGTAAAATTGTGACAACCCGAAATTTCTAGTTTACATTCTTCATTTTTATCAAAGTTAGCTTCGTTTTGCTACTTTATAATGAAGTTTTGGGTCTAAACGAGTGCTTAAAGCTTACAATAATTGAGATACGTGTCGTAGGATGGGTTAGTTTGGGTGTAGCATTGGAAAAATGGGCCAAACACACCAAATCAGGTGTGTGAGACCGCACACTAGTTTGTGCGGCCAGCCATCCACACATAGGCCAACCACACACACCTCCAACCTCACACACCCTCCTATATATACTATCCTTGGTCATTTTGATCATTTCTTACACTATTACAAAGCTAGGACTCGAAAATCCTCTCAAGTATCATCCGGAAAGGTAACATCTTTCACCAAAAACACCAAGAACACCAAAAATACCATGTTTTCTGGCAGCACACATGGCCGCACACACATTCTGGCAGCACACCTAGCCGCACACACGTGCTGGCAGCACACCTGGCCGCACACATGGCCGCACACAACACATATAGTGTGTATTCAGGCCATACACTCTCTTGTATAGCCTTTTAACCCTTCGTACAATCATTTATGGTTGTAACACTTCAATATAAGTGTTTACTAGTCCCTAAAGTGGTCCCAATTCAATACCTAGTTGTTCAAAACACTAATTATATTCATATATGTATCAATATGTGCTAAATAGGATTCGCGTGTGTACTCAAGTCACTACTTGATACATAGCAACAGATCCAACATTGTCATTAGAACCACTCACTACAAGTGAGTTCATACCCCTTTAATTAACCTTTGAAATACTTTTAAATGTTTTAAATGCTTTTATGGGGGGGGGGGGGAGGGAAACAAGTTGAATACTTATAGTTATTACATCAATCACATGTGATTAATAACTACAAAACCAATGATTTTACTACTATTCACACTGTTTATCAAAGCTGTTTTACTTCAAACTATTTTACTTATCAAATACTTTTACTTAAACTTTGTTATACTTATTATAAGTTGCATGCCCATATATGTATAGTTATATAAGCAATGTTTAAAAGGCTTAGGAAGGCCGCACACCCTATTTCCTTTTCCTCGATTTGGATGTGGTCTGGTGGGATATCGGGTAGCCGTCCGAAGGTCGTTTCAATATTAATTATATATCATGTGTACATATATAGTCATAAAAGTTCTTCCATGTTCATATATACTAGTTACATCATCTGTAAGTTACCATCAGGGTAACACAGGATCATACATATACTATTGTTAGATTAATGAGTCAGTTCATTCATGAGTCAATACTTATTACTATGAGAACATATACAACTATACTAGAAAGAGAACATATACAACTATACTAGAAAGAGAACATATACAACTATACTAGAAGGAGAACATATACAACTATACTAGAAGGAGAACATATACAACTATATTAGAAAGAGAACATATACAACGATACTAGTACGAGTAACATTACATTACATATACATGAATACATTAACCATTGTGATCTGTATCGGAGCATGACTTCAATGCCATGGCCCGTGTTGTAGCCAGAGTCTCTTGAAGGGAGAGCGTGAGTTTGCATATAGATCTATACTGGATTGACTATCCTACACCTTGCTGCTAGCTACAGCCGGACCTGCAGGTCTGCGGGTGCCAAACGTCATTTCATTTTACGACCTACATTTGTCGTTGTTTATCCAGTCGATAGTATGGTACAATTAATCACATGATACCTTAATATAAATCCGGTTTAAGGTAGTTAGTACAGCAGTAGTTCCTATAATACAACACTACAGTACTACATTAATTTACCCTTTACATATTTAGTGATCTTTTCACTTAAACATTAATGTACAAACTATATTTTGAGAATGATAGTTACACTTGGGAAAATTACACACTTTTACAGTAAATGAACATACAAAACAGTTACGCCTTGGTAGAAGGCTACTTTTAATAGAAAATATAGGTTTTTCTAAGACATTCAAACTTTTACAAATACTTACAAACATTCACGTACTTATATTACCAATGTTCACAAACTCGTGTTTATAAATGCGTTCAAACATTTTGATACAACCGCCGACACTAAAATACTTATGAACTCACCAGCTTTAATGCTGATAAACTCTTTCAAAATAACTTGTATTCTCAGGTCATCAGTAGACAGGTACCCAGGCCAACTTTTGAGAAGATGGAGGGCATTCAAGACTCATCTTATTATTTTGATTTACATTTTTGGTGTCTACAACTGTACGGAACATGCTTGTATTAAAATTATATATTTAATAAAATGGATGATGTTGTTTGCTTGTTTACTGTTATATTGTGTTGTGATACTATACATGACGTCCTCCGCCCCAGAACGTTTCCACCGTTCTTGGTTTTGGGGTGTGCCAGATTGGTATCAGAGCATTGTTCATAGTGAATCGAGTATATCAACCCATAAAAGATATACTAGCTATAAATACACTGGGATTAAAATACTCTGACCAAGAGTTTATACTTATAAATAATAAAATATTTAATTAAGTATAGAAGTCTGCATTCATACTAAAATCAGTGTCACTAGGACAATACAAAAGAATGACGATTGTTGAACAACACAGGTGGACTTAGAGACATATAGACAAAACTGGGAAGATATAGCCTGATCAACTATATTATCCGAGTGTTGACTAGCATGTGCCTAAGTGTAGTTATGTGGTTGCAACAAGTCTAAAATCTTACCAACAATACCACAATGAGAACAGTAGAACATAACATTAAACTTAAAATACTATAGGAGTATTTTGTACTACTACACGCTATTCATACACTAGATTCTTATACCTCTCATCTCGCGTAGATTTAATGGATGGATTCCACATTTCCGGAGACCCGTACTTTCCACCCAACGGAAATGCTGGATGGCTTGAGGCAGAGTCTGATGATGAGCATCAAATCCCTTTAGATGATCATCAAGCAGAAGGCTTTTCTAATGGATCTGACTCTGAGCCTGAAGTCAACAACCTACCGCTAGTAGGTCAAGCCCCAAACAACAACCCCCGACCAGTTTTCCTAGGGCCTACACCTTTGTGGGCAACCAACTTGAATCGCTAGAGCGATGAACAGGGTCAAACCTTATGTTACTTTGGGGACCGCAGTTTTTACAATCTCAACTTGAATCGAGTAGCCATCGACCGAGTCATGGAGATTGATGCCAATTCTAGTGTCAACACAGTCCACATTCTCCGTCTCGAAGAGGAAATGGAAAGGACCAGGAGAACCAATGAGACCCTGCAGCAACAGCTGGCTGCCTCCCAAGCCGAAGTCATAGAACTTCGAGTTCGTCAAAGGGATCATGAACGACACCTTCAAGAGGTGGTCCGTCAAGTGGGAGACCTTAGGGTTTGCCCGAGGAATTCCCATCGCCGTTAGAAGATGTCTAGTACATCTTTATCTTTGGGTTAAGGATTAGCCTTTAGTATCTGTGCTCTAAGTAGTACTTGCCTGTAAAATATTTCTAACTTTCAAGTACTCTAACTAGGAATCTAGGAACTGTCAAACTTTCTGTATGGTATGATGTAAGACCTACTCTTAGGTCGATTTTCCCTAAAACTTATTACATCGATAATACCAGTATTGTAGATAGTTATCTAATATGTGGGAAAAATCTGTACTTTTGTGTTTTCCCTAACTAATCTTCCTTGTTGTGATCTCAAACACTTATTCAACTGTTGAGCTATGGTTACTAGTCCATGTGTCACTCACACCTCTCTTACAATTGATTCTTACCATTTTGTTTATCTTTATAAACTTATAGCTGAAAGATGCCTCCTCGCAAATCTCCCAGGAATAACCCTGCACCTCCACCACCTCCTCCTCCGGTCATCGATAATGCAACCCTGAATGCTATCGTAGCTGCAGCAGTGGCAACTGCCATGACATAGTATCACTCTACTGATGCCAGCAGAGGTGGAACCCCTGTTGACTTTATTCCTGTTGAAATCCCTGTGCGCTCAAGAGAGTGCTCCTACAAGGATTTCACCAACTGCAAGTCGAAGTCCTTCTAGGGCACCGGAAGAGCTGTTGCCCTCTCGCAATGGTTCGAAAAGACTGAATCAGTCTTCGAAATCTATTCATGCCCTACTGCGAGCAAAGTCAAATATGCCGCATGCACCTTTGAAGGAAAAGCCCTGACGTGGTGGAACGGCCACGTTAAAGCGCTAACTCTTGTAGTGGCGAATGACATGGGATGGGAAACCATGAAAGACCTCATGATTGAGGAATACTGCCCGAGGGGCGAGATCCAGAAATTGGAGCAGGAACTTTGGAGCCTAACCATGAAGGGCTCCAACATAGTCGCATATACCGCCAGATTTAGCGAACTGGTGGCCTTCTGCCCCAATATGGTTCCCACTGAAGGGTAAAAGATCGAAAGGTACATATGGGGGCTAGTGCCTCCGTATCAAGGGAATGTCCTATCATCAAACCCCGCTACCTTCGATAGTGCCAAGCGACTAGCACAACGACTCATTGACCATGGAGTCAAAACCCCTGCAACAACAACAACCCTAGCCATCCCGGAACCCTCCAAACCCACTGACACTAAGCGGAAGTTCTGGGAGGAGAAGAAGAAACAGCGAGCTGCCAAAAAGCAGCAAATTGTGGCAGTGCATGCCGCAACAACCCCTGCTACTGCTACTGCTCCGGTGGGACAGTATGCTGGAAATTTGCCTAAGTGCAGCAAATGCAATTACCACCACAACGGCCCATGTCGTGAAATGCAGTGCACTAACTGCAACAGGAAAGGACACACAGTCCGTTTCTGTAAATCTCCGGCGAGGCCGATCACCCAAGTCCCCGGCTCCTGCGTGAGCCAGACCTGTTATGGATGTGGCGAGGCGGGCCACTATAAGAGGGACTGCCCCAAAGCAAAGAATGCTGGTGGAGCAGGGAGGGTACTAGCAATAGGCCATGGGGAAGCAGTTGCTGACCCGACAGTGGTGACTGGTACGTTCCTCCTCGATAAATCCTATGCATGCATTATGTTCGATAGTGGAGCGGAGCGAAGCTTCGTGAACCATAAATTTTCTCGCATGCTTAAACAACAACCACACACACTTAAAGAACTATTCACAGTAGAAATGGCTAATGGAAAAACCGAAAGTACAAATAGCATATACTTAGGATGTACCCTAACTCTAGATAACCATTCATTTCCAATCGACCTTATGCTGGTCTTGATTAAAAGCTTCGACATTATCATCGGCATGGATTGGTTGAGTCTTCGTCGCATCGGCATCATGTGCTACGAGAATGCAGTCCGTCTAAACCTCCCATATAAAGAAACTCTTATCGTCTACGCCGACAAATCCGGTGCGAGTCTTCGTATTATATCAAGTATTCAAGCACAGAGGTATCTACGTAAAGAATACGATGCATTCCTTGCTCACGTTGTCGATACGAGCCTCGAAACGAAAGAGCTAAAGAACATTCCAGTAGTGAGCAAATTTCCCGACATCTTCCCAAAAGAGCTACCAGGATTACCTCCGCTACGATAGGTCAAGTTCATAATCGACTTAGCCCCAGGAGCTACCCCAGTAGCCAAGTCGCCCTACCGATTAGCACCAGCAGAGATACAAGAACTATCTGGTCAACTTAACGAACTGCTCAGCAAGGGCTTTATAAGACCAAGAGTCTCGCCTTGGGGAGCACCGGTCTTGTTCGTTAAGAAGAAAGACGGATCATTCCGTATGTGTATCGACAACAGAGAACTCAACAAACTAACGGTCAAAAATCGTTACCCTCTGCCTCGCATAGACGATCTATTTGACCAACTGCAAGGGGCGAACTACTTTTCCAAAATTGATCTAAGATCCGGATATCACCAATTACGAGTACTAGAGGAGGATGTTCCAAAGACAGCCTTCCGAACTCGTTACGGACACTACGAGTTCGTGGTGATGCCGTTCGGATTGACCAATGCGCCCGCAGTTTTCATGGATATGATGAATAGAGTATGCCGACCTTACTTGGATCAGTTCGTCATTGTCTTCATAGATGACATCCTGATCTACTCCCGAAGTAAGGAAGAGCATGGCGATCACCTGCGACAGGTTCTAGGAACTTTACGAACGCAGAAGCTCTATGCGAAGTTCTCTAAATGTGAATTTTGGATCCGAAGAGTCGAATGCTTAGGACACATGGTACGCAAAGAAGGAATCCACGTGGACCCATCCAAAATTAAGGCCATTGAGAACTTGTCAGCACCGAAGACGCCTACATAAATTCATCAATTTCTAGGTCTCGCTGGCTACTACCGTAGGTTCATACAGAACTTCTCCCGAATTGCAAAACCTCTTACAACGCTGACCCAGAAAGGCGTGGCCTTTGACTGGGAAGAGAAACAGGAGAGAGCGTTCCAAATGCTCAAATGATCCTTGTGCACCGCACCAGTACTATCCCTCCCCGAAGGGATAGAAGACTTCGTAGTCTATTGCGATGCATCGAACCAAGGGCTCGGGTGTGTTCCGATGCAGCGAGGTAAAGTCATCGCCTATGTCTCGAGACAGCTGAAGACACATGAGGTCAACTACACGACCCACAATCTCGAACTAGGAGCAGTTGTATTTGCTCTGAAGATCTGGAGATATTACTTTTATGGAACAAAAAGCACTATCTTTACTGACCACAAGATTTTACAACACATATTCGATCTGAAGGAGCTCAACATGAGACAACGATGGTGGGTCGAGTTACTCAGTGACTACGAATGCGAAATTCGTTATCATCCGGGTAAAGCCAATGTAGTAGTTGATGCCCTAAGTCGGAAAGAATATTCTGGTCAAAGAGTCAAATCTTTGACTATGACTATCCATTCACACTTGTCCATACAAATTAAGGTTGCGCAGCTCGATGCTTTGAAACCTGAAAACATGGCAAGTGAATCCCTGAGAGGAATGGATAAGAACTTAGAGGTTAAGGGTGGCGGAGCTTATTATTTCATGGACCGGATCTGGACACCGAAACAAGGTGGTTTCTGAGACTTGGTCATGACCGAGGCGCACAACACTCGGTATTCCGTCCACCCAGGTTCATATAAGATGTATTTGGATCTCAAAAAGCTATACTGGTGGCCTAACATGAAAGCAGAGATTGCTACCTTTATGAGTAAATGCCTTACTTGCACAAAGGTCAAGGTCGAATACCAGAAACCCTCCGGTCTCCTACAACAGCCGGAGATCCCGGAATGGAAGTGGGAGCGGATCACTATGGATTTCATTACCAAGTTGCCCAAGACAACAGGTGGACTTGATACCTTATGGGTCATCGTCGACAGATTGAGTAAGTCTGCACACTTCCTTCTGATCAAAGAAACAGACAAGATGGAGAAACTTACAAGAACTTACATTAGGGAGATAGTACGACTGCACAGTGTTCCCATATCCATTGTCTCGGACAGAGATAGTAGGTTCACTTCTAGGTTCTGGCAGTCGCTACAGAATTCCCTAGGAACTAGGCTGGACATGAGTACAGCCTACCATCCGCAGAAAGACGGACAAAGTGAGAGGACTATTCAAACCTTGGAAGATATGTTGCGAGCCTGTGTGATCGAATTTGTGAAAGCATGGGATACTCATTTACCCCTTGTTGAATTTTCCTACAACAACAGTTATCACACAAGCATAAAGGCTGCTCCCTTCGAGACCCTCTATGGCTGTAAGTGCAGATCCCCTCTGTGTTGGGCTGAGGTGGGTGATACCCAGTTATCTAAAGAACGAGTTCCTAAAAGCACTCTCATAGGTCCAGAGATCATACGGGAAACGACAAAGAAGATCGTTCAGATCCATGAACGATTGAAAGCCTCCAGAGACCGACAGAAAAGCTACGCTGGTAAACGTAGAAAACCGTTGGAATTCCAGGTGGGCGACCGTGTTCTATTGAAGGTCTCACCCTGGAAGGGCTTGATACGCTTTGGAAAGCGTGGAAAGCTAAATCCAAGGTACATAAAGCCTTTCGAGATTTTTGCCAGAATCGGCCTGGTAGCTTACAAACTCAATCTACCGAACAAAATTAGTAACATACATTCTACCTTCCACGTATCGAACATGAAAAAGTGTCTGTCCGACGAGACTCTTGTAATCCCACTCGACGAGATCGAGATCAACGAGAGCCTCAACTTCATGGAAGAACCAGTAGAGATCATGGACCGAGAGGTCAAGCAAACGAAACAAAGCCATATCCTAATAGTGAAGGTTCGTTGGAACGCCAAGCGAGGACCCGAATTCACTTGGGAACGAGAGGATTAGGTGAAACTGAAATACCCTCATCTTTTTACGTAATTACGTGTAAATACTTATTTGCTTAAATTCTAAATCCGGGACGAAATTCCTTCTAAGGAGGGGATGATGTGACAACCCAAAATTTCTAGTTTACATTCTTCATTTTTATCAAAGTTAGCTTTGTTTTGCTATTTTATAATGAAGTTTTGGGTCTAAACGAGTGCTTAAAGCTTACAATAATTAAGATACATGTCGTAGGATGGGTTAGTTTGGGTGTAGCATTGGAAAAACGGGCCAAACACACCAAATCAGGTGTGTGCGGTCATCCAGCCGCACACAGGACAACCACACACACCTCCAACCGCACACACCCTCTTATATATACTATCCTTGGTCATTTTGATCATTTCTTCCACTCTTACAAGGCTAGGACTCGAAAATCCTCTCAAGTATCATCCGGAAAGGTAACATCTTGCACCAAGAACACCAAGAGCACCATGTTTTATGGCAGCACGCGGTTCTGGCAGCACACCTGGCCGCACACATGGCCGCACACACACATATAGTGTGTATTCAGGCCATACACTCTCTTGTATAGCCTTTTAACCCTTCGTACAATCATTTATGGTTGTAACACTTCAATATAAGTGTTTACTAGTCCCTAAAGTGGTCCCAATTCAATAGTTAGTTGTTCATAACACTAATTATATTCATATATGTATCAATATGTGCTAAATAGGATTCGTGTGTGTACTCAAGTCACCACTTGATACTTAGCAACAGATCCAACATTATCATCAGAACCACTCACTACAAGTGAGTTCATACCCCTTTAATTAACCTTTGAAATACTTTTAAATATTTTAAATGCTTTTATGGGGGGGATACAAGGTGAATACTTATAGTTATTACATCAATCACATGTGATTAATAACTACAAAACCAATGATTTTACTACTATTCAAACTGTTTATCAAAGCTGTTTTACTTCAAACTAAAACAAACTATTTTACTTATCAAATACTTTTACTTAAACTTTGTTATACTTATTATAAGTTGCATGCCCGTATATGTATAGTTATATAAGCAATGTTTAAAAGGCTTAGGAAGGCCGCACACCCTATTTCCTTTTCCTTGATTTGGATGTGGTCTGGTGGGATATCGGGTAGCCGTCCGAAGGTCGTTTCAATATTAATTATATATCATGTGTACATATATAGTCATAAAAGTTCTTCCATGTTCATACATACTAGTTACATCATTTGTAAGTTACCATCGGGGTAACACAGGATCATACATATACTATTGTTAGATTAATGAGTCAGTTCATTCATGAGTCAATACTTATTACTATGAGAACATATACAATTATACTAGAAAGAGAACATATACAACTATACTAGAAAGAGAACATATACAACTATACTAGAAGGAGAACATATACAACTATACTAGAAGGAGAACATATACAACTATACTAGAAAGAGAACATATACAACGATACTAGTACGAGTAACATTACATTACATATACATGAATACATTAACCATTGTGATCTGTATCGGAGCATGACTTCAATGCCATGGCCCGTGTTGTAGCCAGAGTCTCTTGAAGGGAGAGCGTGAGTTTGCGTATAGATCTATACTGGATTGACTATCCTACACCTTGCTGCTAGCTACAGCCGGACCTGCAGGTCTGCGGGTGCCAAACGTCATTTCATTTTACGACCTACATTTGTCGTTGTTTATCCAGTCGATAGTATGGTACAATTAATCACATGATACCTTAATATAAATCCGGTTTAACGTAGTTAGTACATCAGTAGTTCCTATAATACAACACTACAGTACTACATTAATTTACCCTTTACATAGTTAGTGATCTTTTCACTTAAACATTAATGTATAAACTATATTTTGGGAATGATAGTTACACTTGGGAAAATTACACCCTTTTATAGTAAACGAACATACAAAACAGTTACGCCTTGTTAGAAGGCTACTTTTAATAGAAAATATAGGTTTTTCTAAGAGATTCAAACTTTTACAAATACTTACAAACATTCACGTACTTATATTACCAATGTTTACAAACTCGTGTTTATAACTACGTTCAAACATTTTGATACAATCACCGACACTAAAATACTTATGAACTCACCAGCTTTAATGCTGATAAACTCTTTCAAAATAACTTGTATTCTCAGGTCATCAGTAGACAGGTACCGATGCCAGCTTTTGAGAAGATGGAGCGCATTCAAGACTCATCTTATTATTTTGATTTACATTTTTGGTGTCTATAACTATACGGAACACGCTTGTATTAAAATTATATATTTAATGCAATGGATGATGTTGTTTGCTTGTTTAGTGTTATATTGTGTTGTGATACTATACATGATGTCCTCCGCCCCAGAACGTTTCCGCCGTTCTTGGTTTTGGGGTGTGACAAAAATCCTCTCAAGAAACGAAACCCACTCAGGAAGCGAAACCTCTAGGATGAAAAACCTCCTGATGCGAAACCTCTTAGATGCGAAACCTTTCGGATGCGAGATCTCCTGATGGGAAACCTCTTGATGCGAAACCTCTCGGATGCGAAACCTCCTGATGCGAAACCTCTCGGATGCGAAACCTCTCAGATGTGAGACCTCCTGATGCGAAACCTTCGGATGCGAAACCTCCGGATGCGAGCCTTCTCAGCAACGAACCCTCTCGCTTCTCAAGTTCGATTTTTTTACCAATTTCACATTTTGAGTCCGTTTTTGATGATTTTGACATGGGATTTTCACCCAATTCATATTTTTGACATATTAGACTCTTTAAACTTATATTGTATTCCCATCTTGAGGATTTATTAATTATAAATCATATTTTTGTTCAAGATAATATCTAAAGGACATAAAGGTACTTGTTGACTTTTCCATAAAGTTATGACACAAGCCGTCCTTACACCTACTTTATGTCACTATTCATACTCTACCTAGTCAAATCATTGTCATTTTTCAACTCCTTTCTAAGACTCCACAAGATTTGCTTTAATCAAATCCACCCAAGAAATCTTCATTCTTCTCATCCAAGATTCCACTCCTCACCAAAAGCAAACTTTCACTCACACACACTCTCTTTCTCTCTCTCTCTCTCTCTCTCTCTCTCTCTCTCCTTCTAAAACACGAATTCTCCAGGTAGTTTTTGAGTGATTCCTCCATTTTTGGTAAGTATTTTCCTTTAACTTCTATGTAATGACCCAATTTTTCACAGAAAAATTTCATTTTTGAATCATCAAACATATTTCCATACATTAAGAATTCCAGTTATAATTGTTTTCAAAACATAAGTCAAATACAACTTTTATTCCAACATCAGAGTGTCCCGTGAAAGCGCCTGAGAGAGAGTGCACACCGCACCATCACACCTATCCCTTGCCCTTGGGATCTAAAGTACCTGAAACAAATCCATAACCTGTAAGCTAATGCTTAGTGAGTTCCCCAGAGCATAACCCACACAATCCACATATCATATTAGCTATAAAGGCTACCTCTACCACATAACACATATCAATTAGCTATAAAAGCTACCTCTACCACATAATACATATCAATTAGCTATAAAAGCTACCTTTACCATATATCACATATCAATTAGCTATAAAAGCTACCTCTACCATATATCACATACAATTAGCTATAAAGCTATCTCTACCATTAGCCACAAAGGCTATCTCTACCCTTAGACGTAAAGGCTATCTCTACCCTTAGCCGTAAAGGCTATCTCTACCATTAGCCGTAAAGGCTATCTCTACCATTAGCCACCAAGGCTACCTCTACCATTAGTTGTAAAAGCTATCTCTACCACATAGCAATGTATAAATATGCCACACACCCCTACACAAAAAGTATACCAACTATCACAAAATGGGCCGACCTTGGTGCCTTAGACCCATTGATATGATGAGAAAAGTCACCTTGAATGCAGAAGCTTCCTGAAAGAAATCCATAGCTGCTGCTATGTTGATGCAAATCCATAATTATCAACAAGGGATCCAATTCAAATGCCAGATGGACCAGTTACAAGAGCATGAGCTAAAGCATTCAAGGAGGCTTTAAATGGGTTGATTAGAGAAGTTTGTACTCAAGAAAGTGAATGGAGACCCATTGGACCTAATCAAAGTTGGATTACAATAATTCAACTCCAAGAGTGATTTACAAGATCCAATAAGAGCTTTATAAAGCCCATTTCGTTTTTTCTATAGTTTAATATGTAGTTTTCATTTTTATGTCTCCTAAATAACTGTTGGGAAGATAAAAGGGTCTTAGGTTACATGAACTTTGTGATAAACCATGTCTAGGTTCATAGTTTTAAACTTGGGGGTTAAATGCCTTAAATTAAAGACACTTCTTTAATTCATGGCTCTTTAGGTACTCTTACCACGCTATAAAAACGTGGTCTATGTATCCATTTGAATTTAATCAAGTTTTGAATACAATTTGTGAGTTTTTAACTCTTTTCGTTCTTTGTGAACTTTAGAACTTATCAGGTTTTCATAGATTGTGGCGTTCAAACTTATCAATCAATCTGGTGGGTTAATTGTGGCGTTTTATACCAAGGGTCTTGTATCTTTATAGACAATGGGTTGCGGTTTCCACCTTTATTTTACAATTCTGCAACCAAAAGAACAATCGGGGAAAACGTGTTCAAACCTCAATTTTGGGTTAGATCACACCATTTGGTATTAGAGCCAGTTCTTTGTGTTGCATATCTATTTTTTTCTTTTTTTTTCTTGATTACTTGAGTTCTAAGACGCATATTGGTAGCGATTCTTGTCACAAGTTGTCAAGGTTCTTACTAGCGACTTTTGAATTTCTAAGTTGTCAAACTTCTATATTCTACATTTCTTTTTGTTTCCTTTATATTTTCATTTGGCTATTAGCTTCCTCAAAAACATCAAAGGTAAAAAAAAAAAAAACGAAAAGAAGTTACAAAGAAAAAAAGAGAAAAAAAAATGAAAAAAGGAATAAAAAAAGAGGAGGAACAAGTAAAGCCTTTTTTTTCTATAAAGTCAATTTGAATTCCAAGTGTAGTCATTTTTTTTTAAAAAAAAGCCATTGTTTGTTTCATCATTAGCAAAGCCAAGTTTGTTTGGCTTTCTTTTCGTATATTGAGGTTACTTTATTTTGGATACATTTTTTAAGTTGTTTGGTAAGTTTGAATTCCTCAAGGCCAAAAGTTTAAATTTGATAATTGTTTATTTATTTTGTTTAGAACTTTAAGAGTTAAAAGGAGTGGTAAAAGGCTGTGTGGTAAGACTAAAAGAGGGTAAAAGCCATTCGAGGAATACACGAGGGTTGAGTGAACTAATTTTGAGACAAATACGTGAGTGTTGGGACGAAGTAACTTACTTTTTTTTGTTAGCAAAAATATAAGATGGGTGATCAAAACCCCCCCACCAAACCTTCAAGTTCAAGCTATGATGGATGAGATGCAAAGTTTGATGACAAATGAATTTAACCAAGTACATGAAAGAATGGAGCGAATGGAGGCACAAGCACAAAGAACTTGATCTCGAGCATCATCACAGACAGAGAAATGAAGGAAGGCCTATTGAGACA
The DNA here is from genome assembly GCF_052625555.1 of Lactuca saligna. Classification (NCBI taxonomy): domain Eukaryota; kingdom Viridiplantae; phylum Streptophyta; class Magnoliopsida; order Asterales; family Asteraceae; genus Lactuca; species Lactuca saligna. The sequence goes on along the minus strand of NC_136423.1, from coordinate 81,703,732 downwards.
TGGGATTAAATGAAGAGTGTCATGCGGAAACGGTTTGTGCCAAGTCATTACTTTCGTGATCTCTACAATAAACTTCAAAGCTTAAAATGTGACAACCCGATATTTCAACTCTTTGTAATGGCCTAATAGGTCAAGTATTGTAAACATTTTTGAGTTAATAAAATTAACTTTGATAATAAAATGTCCAAAAAGTTTCTATTTAAATTCTTCTATGTTTAAATCTCATTAAACCATGATCATACGTAAAAAGAACGCCCAAATCCGACTTCGTATATTGAAGTTATGATTTTTTCAAGTTCAGCTTAGCAACAGATAGCTAAAAACTCGAAACGGAGATCGAGCGACATTTGGCCGGAATGACCTAAACGAGAATCGAAGGTCTCGACAATGGTATTTCAACGGTAAAAAGTCTAGCAAAAACCGACGTCAGATAAAGAAGTTATGAATTTTTAAAGAGATTCCTTAATCACGTCATTTTAATAAATAAATAATAAAAATAATTTCGGAATTTGCCAACGGAATCTAAACGAAAGTTGTAGATCGTAGTCTCACCTTCGCGGGGATATAAAGAACGTCGAAAACGGAGTTCGTATGAAGGAGATATGAATTTTTGAAGTTTGATAAATAATTTATATATAATTTTTATTAAAAATTCGGTATTTTCCGAAGAGGAGTCAACCTAGGGCCGAGGTACGCGCCGCGTACCCTCGTACGCCCCGCGTACTCGAGGGCACGGCCTCGGATCGTCCACGTCGCCTTATGCGAAGCTACCCGACCCGCCGTCCCATCCGACCCGCTCCTTCCGAAATACGTAAGCGATGACGTACGGGTACGCGCTGCGTACGCCCGTACGCCCCGCGTTCGGAGGCGGTTCAGCACCCCTATAAAAGGGATGCGAGCCTTTCCGAAATATTTGTTCATTTTCTCTCTTTCTCTCACGATCTTGCCTCAATTTCCGTGCCCGTTCAAACCCGAAGCTCTGGTCTTTTTGCTCAAGTCCCGAGGGTCGATTTTACTCCCGAGATTCCCGAGAATCCCGAGAAAAATCCGTTTCCCGAGACGAAACTCTGCCCGGTTTTCGATCTCGCTATCTTCAAACTTCCAACTGAGTTCATACCCCTTATTTTACCTATGAAATGCTTTTAAATGTTTTAAATACTTTATGGGGGGGGGGGGGGAATACACGTTAAACACTTATAGTTATTGCTTCGATCACATGTGATTGCATTAATCACATGTGATTAATAACTAGGAAACCAATGATTTTATCACTGTTCAAACTGTTTTACTACAAAATGTTTTACAAACTCTTTTACTTATCAAATGCTTTATTGTAAACTTTGTTTTACTACCTATAAATTTGCATGCCCATATATGTATAGCTGTATAAATAATGTTTAAAGGGCTTAGGAAAGCCACCTGTCCTATTTCCTTTTCCTCGATTTGGATGTGGTCTGGTGGAATTCTGGGTGACTATCCGAGGGTCGTTTCAATATTAGTTATATATCATATATACATGTATTGACATAAAAGTACCCCCATATTCATACTTATCAGCACCTCGTTAGTAAGTTACCATCGGGGTAACACGGGATCATACTACTACAATTTCTAGATCAACGAGTCAGTTCATTCAGGAGTCAATACTTATTACTAAGAGAACATATACAACGATACTAAAACAAGTAACATTATATTGCATATACACGAATACGTTAACAATTGTGATCCACTGTATGGGAGCATGTCTTAATTGACATGACCCGAGTTGTAGCCAGAGTCTCTTGGAGGGAGAGCGTGAGTTTGCGTATAGATCTATACTGGATTGACTATCCTACACCTCGCTGCTAGCTACAGTGGGACCGATAGGTCTGCAGGTGCCAAACGTCATACCTTATTTTTCGACTATACGTTGTCGATGTTACCAGTCGATAGTATGGTGCAATTTATCACACGATACCTTAATATAAACCCGGTTTAAGGTAGTTAGTACAGCAGTAGTTCATATAAAACAAAACTACCGTACTACAATAATTTACCCATTACATTTTGGTGATAACCTCACTTAAACTTTAATGTACAAACTATATTTTGTTAAATGATAGTTACACTTGGGAAATTACACACTTTTATATCAAACGAGCATACAAAACAGTTAAGCCTTGGTAGAGGGCTACTTTAACAGAAAATATAGGTTTTTCTGAGAGATTCAAACTTTTACAAACACTTACATACATTTACAACTCATATTTGCAACAGGTTCAAACGCTTTGATAACAAACCTCGACACTAAAATATTTATGAATTCACCAGCTTAATGCTGATAAACTCTTTCAAAATAACTTGTATTCTCAGGTCATCAGTAGACAGGTACCGATGCTAGCTTTTGAGAAGATGGAGCGCATTCAAGACTCATCATACTATTTTGATTTACATCATATTTTTGGTGTCTAAAACTGTACGGAACACGCCTGTATTAAAATTTTATATTTAATGCAATGGATGATGTTGTTTGCTTATTTACATTTACTGTGTTGTGATACTTTACATGATGTCCTCCGCCCCAGAACTTTTCCGCCATTCTTGGTTTTGGGGTGTGACAGATTGGTATCAGAGCATTGTTTATAGTGAAGCAAGTATATCAACCCATAAAAGATATACTAAACTATAAACCCATTTGGGATTAAAACACTCTGACCAAGAGTCTATACTTTAAATACTAAAATAGTTAATTAAGTATACTAGTCTGCATTCATACTAAAACCAGTGTCACAACGACAAGAACAGGAGTATTACGATTGTTAAATATCATAGGTAAGCTAGGGGATGTATGGTCAGTCCTGGGAATGGCATAGCCTGATCAACTATGCTGGTCCGAGGAGTGATTAGCATATGCCCTAGAATAGTTGTGATGTGTTAACAAGTCTAAAAACTTACCAACAATGCCACAAAAAGATCAGTGGAACTTAAACTTAAAATACTATAGGTGTATTTTGTGTTATTAACTACATACATACTATATCTTTATACCTCTCTTCTCGCGTAGATTTAAATGGCTGGATTCCATCATGACGACCCGTACTTTCCAAATGAAGGCAACATAGGAATGCTCGACGCAGAGTCTGACAATGAACACCAAATTCCGTTGGATGATCATCAAGCTGAAGGCTTCTCAGATGGATCAGACTCTGAGCCTAAAGTCAACAACCTACCGCTCGTAGGTCAACCCCCGAACAACAACCCTCGACCAGCTTTTCCAGGTCCTACTCCCTTATGGGCAAACAACTTGAATCGTTGGAGTGATGAACAGGGTCAACCCTTACCATACTTTAGGGACCGAAGCTTTTACAATGTCAGCAATGGTGGCTCTGCTGACCGAGCCCTGCCTGTCATTATCCGCAGAATAACTCGTAATGTCGAGCAAGGTAGAGCAGTCATCGACCGGGTCATGGAGATTGATGCCAACTCAGGTGTCAACACAGTCCGCATCCGCCGTCTTGAAGAAGACATGGAACGGACCCGGAGAGCCAATGAAACCCTACAGCAACATCTGGTTGCCTCTCAAGCTGAAGTCATGGAACTCCGAGCTCGTCAAAGTGCTCATGAACAACACCTTCAAAAGGTGGTCCGTCAAATGAGAGACCTTAGGGTTCTCCCGAGGAATATTCATCGCCGTTAAATGATGTCTAGTACATCATTATCTTTAGGGTTAAGGATTAGCCTTTAACATCTGTGCTCTAAGTAGCACTTGTCTGTAAAATATTCCTAACTTTCAGTACTCTAATTAGGAATCTAAGAACTGTCAAACTTTTCTATATGGTATGATGTAAGACCTACTGTTAGGTCGATTTTTCTTGAACTTATTACATCAGTAATACCAGTATTATTGAAATCTATCTAAATTGTGGGAAAAATCTATACACTTGTGTTTTCCTACTAATATTTCTTGTTGTGATTTCAAACACTCATTCAACTGTTGGGCTATGGTTAGTTAGTCCATATATCACTCTCACGTTTCTTACAAAATGATTCTTACCATTTTTCTTACCTTTATAAACTTATAGCTGAAAGATGCCTCCTCGCAAATCTCCCAGGAATAATCCTGCACCACTACCTCCTCCGCCTCCGGTCATCGATACTGCAGCCCTAAATGCTGCCGTAGCTGCAGCAGTGGCAACTACCATGGCTCAGTATCACTCTTCTGATGCCAGCAGAGGTGGAACCCCTGTGGAATCAATCCCGGTTGAAACCCCTGTGCGCTCGAGAGAGTGCTCTTACAAGGATTTCACCAACTGCAAGCCGAAGTCCTTTCATGGGACCGGCGGAGTCATTTCTCTCTCGCAATGGTTCGAGAAGACTGAAGCGGTCTTCGAAATTTGTTCATGACCTGCTGCGAGCAAAGTGAAATACGCCGCATGGCACCTTTGAAGGAAAGGCCCTGGCGTGGTGGAACGGCCACGTTAAATCTGTAACTCTCGTCGTAGCCAACGACATAGGCTGGGAAACGATGAAAGACCTCATGATTGAGGAATACTGCCCGAGGGGTGAGATCCAGAAACTAGAGCAGGAGCTTTGGAGCCTGACCATGAAGGGCACCAACATTGTCGCTTACACCGCCAGATTCAGCGAACTGGTGGCCCTCTGCCCTAATATGGTTCCCACTGAAGGGAAAAAGATCGAAAGGTACATATGGGGGCTTGTGCCTCCGAGCATCAAACCCCGCTACCTTCGACAGTGCCAAACGGTTGGCACAACGACTCATTGACCATGGAGTCAAAACCCCTGCAACCACAACCACCCTAGCCATCCCGGAACTCTCCAAACCCGCTGATACTAAGCGGAAATTCTGGGATGAAAAGAAGAGGCAACAGGCTGCCAAAAAGCAGCAAATTGTGGCAATACATGCCGCAATAACCCCTGCTGCTGCTACTACTACTCCGGTGGGTGGGTATGCTGGAAGTTCGCCCAAGTGCAACAAATGCAACTACCACCACAATGGCCCCTGCCATGAAATGCAGTGCTCTAACTGCCACAAGAGAGGACACACAGTCCGTTTCTGTAAATCTCCGGCGAGACCGATCGCCCAAGTCCCCGGCTCTGGCGCGAGCCCGACCTGCTATGGATGTGGCGAAGCAGGCCACTATAAGAGGGACTGCCCCAAGGCGAAAAATGCTAGCGGAGCAGGGAGGGTACTAGCGATAGGCCACGGAGAGGCAGTTGCCGACCCGACAGTGGTGACTGGTACGTTCCTCCTCGATGACTCCTATGCATGCATTCTATTCGATAGTGGAGCGGAGCAAAGCTTCGTAAACCATAAATTTACTCGCATGCTTAATCAACCACCACACGCACTCAAAGAACTATTCACAGTAGAAATGGCTAATGGAAAAACTGAAGGTACGAGTAGCATATATTTAGGTTGTACCCTAACTCTAGATAACCATTCATTCCCAATCGACCTCATGCCAGTCTCAATAAAGAGTTTCGACGTTATCGTTGGCATGGATTGGTTAAGCCTTCACCGCACCGACATCATGTGCTACGAGAAAGCAGTCCGTTTAAACCTTCCGTCTAACGAAACTCTTATAGTCTACGGCGACAAACCCGGTGCAAGTCTTCGCATCATATCAAGTATTCAAGCACAGAAGTATCTGCGTAAGGAATACCATGCATTCCTTGCTCACGTCGTCGACACGAGCCTCGAAACGAAAGGACTAAAGAACATCCCTGTAGTGAGCGACTTCCCCGACATCTTCCCAGAAGAACTACCCGGGTTACCTCCGCAACGACAGGTCGAGTTCAGAATCGACTTAGTCCCAGGAGCTACCCCAGTAGCCAAGTCGCCCTACCGCTTAGCACCAGCTGAGATGCAGGAACTCTCTGGTCAACTTAACGAACTGCTCAACAATGGCTTTATAAGACCAAGTTTCTCACCTTGGGGAGCACCAGTCTTGTTCGTTAAGAAGAAAGACGGATCATTCTGTATGTGTATTGACTATAGAGAACTCAACAAACTGACGGTCAAGAATCGTTACCCTCTGCCTCGCATAGATGATCTATTCGACCAACTGCAAGGGGCGAACTATTTTTCTAAGATTGATCTGAGATCCGGATATCACCAGTTACGAGTGCTAGAGGAGGATGTGTTGAAGACAGCCTTCCGAACTCGTTACGGACATTACGAGTTCGTGGTGATGCCATTCGGATTGACCAATGCACCCGCAGTCTTCATGGATCTGATGAATAGAGTATGCCGACCTTATTTGGATCAGTTCGTCATCGTTTTCATCGACGACATCCTGATCTACTCCCGAAGTAAGAAAGAGCATGGCGATCACCTGTGACAAGTTCTAGAGACATTACGAAAAGAGAAGCTTTATGCGAAGTTCAAGAAATGTGAATTTTGGATCCGGAGAGTCGAATTCTTAGGACACGTGGTAAGCGAAGAGGGAATCCACATGGACCCATCCAAAATTAAAGCCATTGAGAACTGGTCAACACCTAAGACGCCGACAGAAATTCGTCAATTTCTAGGTCTTGTTGGCTACTACCGCAGATTCATTCAGAACTTCTCCAGAATAGCGAAACCTCTTACGACCCTAACCCAGAAAGGTGTGGCCTTTGACTGGGAAGAGAAACAAGAAAGAGCGTTCCAAACGCTCAAACGAGCCTTGTGCACCGCACCAATACTATCCCTTCCCGAAGGAATAGAAGACTTCGTAGTCTATTGCGATGCATCGAATCAAGGGCTCGGATGTATCCTAATGCAGCGAGGTAAGGTAATCGCCTACGCCTCGAGGCAGTTGAAGACACACGAGGTTAACTACACGACCCACGATCTTGAACTAGGAGCAGTGGTGTTTGCTCTGAAGATCTGGAGACATTACTTGTATGGAACGAGGAGCACTATCTTTACCGACCACAAGAGTTTACAACACATTTTCGATCAAAAGGAGCTCAACATGAGACAACGACGGTGGGTCAAGCTACTCAGTGATTACGAATGCGATATTCGTTATCATCCGGGTAAAGCCAACGTAGTAGCAAACGCCCTAAGTCGGAAGGAATATTCTGGTCGAAAAATCAAGTCATTGTCAATAACCATCCATTCACACTTGTCTAATCAAATTCAGACGGCCCAACTTGAAGCCATGAAACCTGAAAATGTGACGAGTGAATCCCTCAGAGGAATGGACAAGAATTTAGAAGCCAAGGGTGACGGAGCCTTATATTTCATGGATCGGATCTGGACATCGAAACACGGTGGTTTCCGAGACTTGGTCATGACCGAGGCGCACAACACTCGGTATTCCGTCCACCCGGGTTCAGATAAGATGTATCTGGATCTTAAAAAGCTATACTGGTGGCCTAATATGAAAGCAGAGATTGCTACCTTCGTGAGTAAATGCCTTACTTGCGCAAAGGTTAAGGTCGAGTACCAGAAGCCCTCTGGTTTATTGCAACAACCAGAGATCCCAGAATGGAAGTGGGAGCGGATCACTATGGATTTCATAACCAAGTTGCCCAAGACAACGGGTGGACTTGATACCATATGGGTCATCGTCGATAGATTGACCAAGTCTGCACACTTCCTACCTATCAAAGAAACCGACAATATGGAGAAACTTACGAGAACATACATTAGGGAAATCGTACGGCTACATGGTGTACCTATGTCCATTATCTCCGATAGAGATAGTAGGTTTACCTCAAGATTTTGGCAATCACTACAACATTCCCTATGAACAAGGCTAGACATGAGCACAGCCTACCATCCTCAGACCGACGGACAGAGTGAGAGGACCATCCAAACACTGGAAGATATGTTGCGAGCCTACGTGATTGACTTTGGGAAGGCATGGGATACTCATTTACCCCTTGTCGAGTTTTCCTATAATAACAGTTATCACACGAGCATCAAGGCTGCTCCATTTGAAGCCCTCTACGGCTGAAAGTGCAGATCCCCTCTGTGCTGGGCTGAGGTGGGTGATACCCAACTAGCAAGGGGGCAAGCTTCCGACATTACTCTTACCGGTCCGGAAATCATCCGGGAAACGACAGAGAAGATCGTTCAGATCCGTGAACGATTGCAAGCCTCTAGAGACCGACAGAAGAGCTACGCAAATAAACGAAGGAAACCTTTGGAATTTTAGGTGGGAGACCGAGTCCTTCTCAAAGTCTCACCCTGGAAGGGCTTGATACGCTTCGGCAAGCGTGGGAAGCTTAATCCGAGGTACATAGGGCCTTTCGAAATTCTTGCAAGAGTCGGCCCCGTAGCTTACAAACTCGATCTACCAGGCGCACTTCGTAACGTACATTCTACATTCCACGTATCTAACTTGAAAAAGTGTCTATCCGACGAGACTCTCGTAATCCCACTCGACGAGATCGAGATCAACGAGAGCCTCAATTTTGTGGAAGAACTAGTAGAAATCATGGATCGAGAGGTCAAGCAAACAAAACAAAGTCGCATACCCATCGTGAAGGTTCGCTGGAACGCTAAGCGGGGACCTGAATTCACATGGGAACGCGAAGATCAGATGCAACACAAGTACCCACATCTATTTCCCTAATCCACGAGTGTTCTCTTACTTTGAATTTCGGGACGAAATTCCCTCTAACGGGGGGATGATGTGACAACCCGATATTTCAACTCTTTGTAATGGCCTAATAGGTCAAGTATTATAAACATTTTTGAGTTAATAAAATTAACTTTGATAATAAAATGTCCAAAAAGTTTCTATTTAAATTCTTCTATGTTTAAATCTCATTAAACCATGATCGTACGTAAAGAGAACACCCAAATCCGACTTCGTATATTGAAGTTATGATTTTTCCAAGTTCAGCTTAGCAACAGACAGCTAAAAACTCGAAATGGAGATCGAGCGACATTTAGCCGGAATGACCTAAACGAGAATCGAAGGTCTCGACAATGGTATTTCAACGGTAAAAAGTCTGGCAAAAACCGACGTCAGATAAAGAAGTTATGAATTTTTAAAGAGATTCCTTAATCACGTCATTTTAATAAATAAATAATAAAAATAATTTCGGAATTTGCCAACGGAATCTAAACGAAAGTTGTAGATCGTAGTCTCACCTTCGCGGGGATATAAAGAACGTCGAAAACGGAGTTCGTATGAAGGAGATATGAATTTTTGAAGTTTGATAAATAATTTATATATAATTTTTATTAAAAATTCGGTATTATCCGAAGAGGAGTCAGCCTAGGGCCGAGGTACGCGCCGCGTACCCTCGTACGCCCCGCGTACTCGAGGGCACGGCCTCGGATCGTCCACGTCGCCCTATGCGAAGCTACCCGACCCGCCGTCCCATCCGACCCGCTCCATCCGAAATACGTAAGCGATGACGTACGGGTACGTGCTGCGTACGCCCGTACGCCCCGCGTTCGGAGGCGGTTCAGCACCCCTATAAAAGGGATGCGAGCCTTTCCGAAAAATTTGTTCATTTTCTCTCTTTCTCTCACGATCTTGCTTCGATTTCCGTGCCCGTTCAAACCCGAAGCTCTGGTCTTTTTGCTCAAGTCCCGAGGGTCGATTTTACTCCCGAGATTCCCGAGAATCCCGAGAAAAATCCGTTTCCCGAGACGAAACTCTGCCCGGTTTTCGATCTCGCTATCTTCAAACTTCCAAGTGAGTTTATACCCCTTATTTTACCTTTGAAATGCTTTTAAATGTTTTATATACTTTATGGGGGGGGGGGGGAATACACGTTAAACACTTATAGTTATTGCTTCGATCACATGTGATTGCATTAATCACATGTGATTAATAACTAGGAAACCAATGATTTTATCACTGTTCAAACTGTTTTACTTCAAAATGTTTTACAAACTCTTTTACTTATCAAATGCTTTATTGTAAACTTTGTTTTACTACCTATAAATTTGCATGCCCATATATGTATAGTTGTATAAATAATGTTTAAAGGGCTTAGGAAAGCCACCTGTCCTATTTCCTTTTCCTCGATTTGGATGTGGTCTGGTGGAATTTCGGGTGACTATCCGAGGGTCGTTTCAATATTAGTTATATATCATATATACATGTATTGACATAAAAGTACCCCCATATTCATACTTATCAGCACCTCGTTAGTAAGTTACCATCGGGGTAACACGGGATCATACTACTACAATTTCTAGATCAACGAGTCAGTTCATTCAGGAGTCAATACTTATTACTAAGAGAACATATACAACGATACTAGAACAAGTAACATTATATTGCATATACACGAATACGTTAACAATTGTGATCCACTGTATGGGAGCATGTCTTAATTGACATGACCCGAGTTGTAGCCAGAGTCTCTTGGAGGGAGAGCGTGAGTTTGCGTATAGATCTATACTGGATTGACTATCCTACACCTCGCTGCTAGCTACAGTGGGACCGATAGGTCTGCAGGTGCCAAACGTCATACCTTATTTTTCGACTATACGTTGTCGATGTTACCAGTCGATAGTATGGTGCAATTTATCACACGATACCTTAATATAAACCCGGTTTAAGGTAGTTAGTACAGCAGTAGTTCATATAAAACAAAACTACCGTACTACAATAATTTACCCATTACATTTTGGTGATAACCTCACTTAAACTTTAATGTACAAACTATATTTTGTTAAATGATAGTTACACTTGGGAAATTACACACTTTTATATCAAACGAGCATACAAAACAGTTAAGCCTTGGTAGAGGGCTACTTTAACAGAAAATATAGGTTTTTCTGAGAGATTCAAACTTTTACAAACACTTACATACATTTACAACTCATATTTGCAACAGGTTCAAACGCTTTGATAACAAATCTCGACACTAAAATATTTATGAATTCACCAGCTTAATGCTGATAAACTCTTTCAAAATAACTTGTATTCTCAGGTCATCAGTAGACAGGTACCGATGCTAGCTTTTGAGAAGATGGAGCGCATTCAAGACTCATCATACTATTTTGATTTACATCATATTTTTGGTGTCTAAAACTGTACGGAACACGCCTGTATTAAAATTTTATATTTAATGCAATGGATGATGTTGTTTGCTTATTTACATTTACTGTGTTGTGATACTTTACATGACGTCCTCCGCCCCAGAACGTTTCCGCCATTCTTGGTTTTGGGGTGTGACATAAAACAAGGCAGCAAGTGTGTTGACGATTATTTCAAAGAAATGGAGGTTATGATGGTTCGTGCCAATGTTGAGGAGAATCCCGAGGAAACCATGGTCAGATTCTTAAACGGCCTAAATCTTGAAATTCATGATCGTGTTGAAATGCATCATTACATTGGAATTGAAGACATGGTCCATATGGCTGTTAAAATCGAAAAATGATTAAAAAGAGGTGAGAGGTCTCAAAATCCCACTTGGAAGGCTAGTACTTCAAAAAAATCAGAAAACACACCTACTTCTTCTTTTAATTCCAAATCTGATCCTAAAAGAATAAAAACTTCAAAAGGAAAAACCAATTCTTCTACTCTTAGGAATCGTGACATAAAGTGTTTCAAGTGTTAAGGAAGAGGTCATATTGCGAGTCAATGCCCAAATAAGCTTACCATGGTGATTAGAGAAAATGGCGAGATTGAAACGGGTGAATTAGATTCTATCGTTTCATCGAAAGATTCTAGTGATGATGAAGAGGTGGTTGTTCAAGGTGATTTGCTGGTTGCAAGGCGAGCTCTAAACATTCAATCCAAGGAGGGAGACGATGCCCAAAGGGAGAATATATTTCATACTCATTGCTATGTTCAAGGCAAGGTATGTAGTGTTATAATTGATGGTGGAAGTTGTACTAACGTTGCAAGTACTTCCATGGTTGAAAAGTTAGGTCTACCCGCGATGAAGCATCAAAAACAATAAAAACTCAAATGGATCAATGATAGTGGTGAGGTGCGAGTTACAAAACAGACGATGGTTTCATTTTGGATTGGAAGATGTGAAGATGAGGTGTTGTGTGATGTTGTTCTTATGCAAGCTACTTATTTGCTGCTAGGTAGACCATGGCAATATGATAGGCACGTAAGTCACGAAAGTTTCACCAACAAATACACTTTTGTTTACAAAACAAAACCGATAACTCTTGTACCAATGTCACCAATTCAAGTTTACCAAGATCAAGTAAAAATTCAACAAGATGCAAAAAAAAGAGAGCGAAGGAAAAATAGAGAGTGAGAAAAAAAAAGATGATGAACAAAAAAAATGAGTGAGAAAAAAGAAGAAGATGAACTAAAAAAGAAAGTGAACAAAAAAAAGAGAGTGGAAAAAACAAAGAAAACGTGAAAAAAAAGAGGGAAAGAAAAAAAGAAAAATAAATATATTGCATTGGCAAAAAAAGTGACATAAAAGAAGCTTTTAAATCAGAAATGCATTTTGTGCTTCTTTTATTCAAAGAAGCTCAAATAGCCACTAACATTTCGGTCGGAAATCTTCCAAGCAATGTTGCCTCTCTCTTGCAGGAATTTGAAGACTTGTTTGCTGAAGATGTTCCAAATGGATTGCCACCAATTCGTGGGACTAAACACCAAATTGACTTTATGCCTAGGGCGTCTATTCCCAACAAACCATCCTATAGAACAAGCCCTGAATAAACCAAGAAGCTACAAAGGCAAGTTGAAGAGTTACCTGCAAATGGATTGGTTCAAGAAAGTATGAGCCCGTGTGTCGTTACAGTCTTGTTGGTGCCAAAGAAGGATGGTTCTTGGAGAATGTGCATAGATTGTCGTGCCATCAACAATATTACGGTAAAGTATCGTCATCCCATTCCTCGACTCGATGATATGCTTGACGAGTTGTATGGAGCAAAACTTTTTTCCAAAATTGATTTAACAAGCGGGTATCACCAAATTCGCATGAAAGAAGGTGATGAGTGGAAAATAACTTTTAAAACAAAACATGGTTTATATGAATGGTTAGTAATGCCTTTTCGCCTAACTAATGCTCCTAGTACCTTCATGAGATTAATGAACCATGTTTTGCGTGAATATATTGGCAAATTTGTGGTTGTTTACTTCGATGATATTGATTTATTTAAAGTGTCCAAAAGATCACCTTGAGCATCTAACATGTGTTTTGAGTGTGCTTAGGAAAAAGGCTATATGCTAACTTGAAGAAGTGTACCTTTTGTACTGACCAAGTTGTTTTCCTTGGGTATGTGATGAGCTCCCAAGGAGTGGTTGTTGATGAAAAAAGGTAAAAGTCATCCAAGATTGGCCAACTCGAAAGAGTATAAGTGAAGTTCGAAGTTTTCATGGCCTTGCAAGTTTTTATCACAGGTTTGCCAAACATTTTAGTACTTAAGCATCACCACTTACAGAAATCATCAAAAAGAATATTGGGTTTAAATGGGGCAAAGAACAAGAGCATGCTTTTCAACAACTCAAGTTTCACTTAACTCATGCTCCTTTGTTATCTTTGCCTAATTTTGACAAAACATTTGAAATTGAATGTGATGCATCAGGAATTGGAATTGGTGTAATTTTGATGCAAGAGGGTAAACCGTTGGCATATTTCAGTGCAAAACTAAGTGGGGCAACTTTAAATTACCCAACTTATGACAAAGAACTTTATTCTTTGGTCCGAGCATTGAAAACATGGCAACATTATTTGTAGGCTAAAGAATTTGTCATTCATTCAGATCATGAGTCCTAAAAGTTTCTAAAAGGATAACACAGATTAAACAAAAGACATGCTAGGTGGATGGAGTTCATTGAGAAATTTCTTTATGTCATCCGATACAAGAAAGGTAAGGAAAATGTTGTGGTTGATGCTTTAAAACGTAGATACTCTCTACTTTCTTCTCTGGATTTCAAAATTCTAGGATTTGAACAAATCAATAAATTATACCACAATGACGTTGATTTTGGGCAGATTTACCAAGCTTGTGAACAATGCTCTTTTGAAAAGTTTTTCTTACATAATGGTTTTTTGTTCAAAGAATCAAGACTTTGCATTCCTAAATCTTCTTTGTGTGAGCTTTTGGTTAGAAAAGCACATAGTGGAAGCCTTATGGGACATTTTGGGATCGCAAAAATATTATCTACTTTGCAGGAACATTTCTTTTGGCCAAAAATGAAGGTGGGTGTTGGAAGGTTTTCTAAGTGATGGTTTATATACTCCACTTCCGATACCAAGTGAACCATGGGTTGATATTGATGGGTCTTATACAAACAATCCTATGTGTGCATGCAACCCTAGTATTGGATCTATGTTTTCACTATTAGTTATACAACTTTATGAACACAAAAAGAAACCTGGCATGCTACTATAATTTTCGAAATTCATATATAAAGCTAGAATACATACCTTTTGTTGTTATATAGCAATAACAACTAGTTCCTTGAATTTCCTTAGCTCTTGAAAGCAAGTACCACAAGTGTAGTACCTCTAATGGAGTCACAAACACCATATGCAACTTGGATGAAGAGGAGAAGAAAAAGAGGCACCAAAAACGGCTGGAAACCCTAATGGAAGTGTTGTTCACGTTTTTGGGGCTTAAGGGTCCCTTTTATACATGTAGGCTATTAGGGTTTACAACTAGGAAACCCTAATCTGACTGCTTAGGCCCTAAGCAGCCCATGGACTCCTTAAACATATCCCTTGGACGATTTCTAATGGGCTTCCCATAGAATTCGTTCAACCTATATATTATTAGGTGATCCATAGCCCAATTACAATTATCTTATAATTACAACTTCAGTCCCCTAAGTTTAATTAATCTCTTTTAACCACAAAATTAATTCTTAATTAATTCTTGACCAATATTAATTAAACAATATGATTTCTCCTTTAATATATTATTCTCATAATATATTAATAAATCATATTTAAACCTTTCTCTCCTTAAATCATCCTACATATTGCTATGGTGAAGGCAACCCAAAAGGACCATGCTCATAATCGGGTCAAGTACATACCAAAACAGTTATGGACTTAGACACTAATCCAACAGTCTCCCACTTGGATAAGTCTAATAACTATTTTCCGTATGACTTCAGAACCTGATCAGCAATCGTAGCTTTCAAAAGCCGCTATCAACTCTGATCTTATCAGATAGCATGTCCTCTAGATAAGGGATTATATATTCCTCCATTCTCAAGATATCGTATAGACAAAAGACATGAATTTCAATCATTCTCTCTATACTATTTCCCGACTTCCGATTCATGACGACTGATAACAGACTACAATTGAACACATCAACTTAGTCCAGGCTTGGCCAAGCGCTTAGGTGTCATCACTAAATCATCGAGAGGCCCACATATATCGCTTTTATCCCACTTTGGGTAAAAGGAATGGATAAACTTCGACTCAAATGCTCGCTTGCATTTACTGATCGAATCACACACAACAATAAGTTTTATAACACCAAGTTACTGGTGCGTTTAATTATTATCAATGTGTAACTGACCAACAAATAACAACTCACACGTCTCGGTTTCAAGAATATACAATATTATCGTCTCACTAATCACTCGTGATAAAACCGTGAAGTGATCCAAGTGAGCGTGGGTTTAATCCAATACTTTAATCTTATCAAAGCACTCACGAACTCTGCAGCAAACTTGTGCCATGTCTAAACACTTCAGACAATCTACAGACAGATTCATGACAATCTTTATTCATACCTACTCCCAACGTATGACCAACTGTGGATGTTTGAATAACCTAGTTATTCTGGAAGTCAAAACATGCAAAGTGAAACATAACAACAATACTTAATCCTATATGGCCCCAAACTTGTGAGAGTAAATAAAACCCTTCTATTTATCCACCATATTGATTACTCATTATTTATCATTTAATGTTTTGGATAATCAACTCATTACTTGAATTATACCAACAATTGTCCCATGCTCTAAACATGCACACTTTGTTTCCTATGGTCCATGCTTTGTGAAATAGATCACCTGAAAACTTTTCCAATGATGCTCATTTCACAATTCCTTAATCCGAATTATTAGTGTAAGAACACAAGGTTCTTGCCACTACTAGAATATGCTAGATTCTAACATTTTATGCAACGATCCCTTTGCAAAATCATAGCACAAAAGTCACCAAGACGTAGCTAATGAAATTACAAAGTACTTTCTTAGAAATTGTTACAAGACAATTCCATAGATGTGAAGTCTCACATTCAAAGTACATTCCTTTGAACATCCTTCTTGCATAAAAGTTTCTAATCTAGGCATAGACTCTCAATATCCAACTCCCAATATGGAAACATTTCCACATTTGCCATATGACAACTCATTCTTAATAGAATCTTATCTATTCATAATAATGTCGATATGGTCCATCCAATACCATACTTCCAACTACTTACAAGCGATCAATCCTCAGCGAACTTTGGATCGTCCTTTGATAGTTGTTAAATTCTTTCAGTCAAAACCAATTCTAGTCCTTTTTCGCTTTTAATGCGCTAGACATTTGGAAAATTTTAGAATGGTAAAATACTATAGCATTTACAATCGATCCTATACCCGAAGCGTATGGGACACGATGCATAATGTCTTACATAAAGATATGATACTTTACCAATCTTTTGCCATAATATTTTATGTGTCATGTTCTCACAATTCGAACTATGAAGAGGGATGCTGTCACACCCCCAAACCAAGGATGGCGGAAACGTCTGGGGGTGGAGGACTTCATGTACAGTATCACAACAACGTGTATAATAGTGCTAAAAGTATAAACAACCACCATATATATAATTGCAAAAGTTACACCAAAGTATATGTTTATATGTTTCAAAAGCAATTACATTATGATGACAAAATAAATTGTTGACGGTTTAACGTCCCATCCTCAAAGCGATGAAGTTTTCCTGTTTCACTGATTTCCTGAGAATACAAGTAGTTTTAAAAGTGTCAACACAAAGGTTGGTGAGTTCATAAGAGTTTTATTTGAAGTAGAAACCACTTTTCCTTGTAAAATCGATATAGTTTGATTTCCAGAAAATCCAATATTTTCTTAGTTAAGTATGAATAGAAATATTCCTATATGATGCATTAATGAACCCTAGAATGACCCGTAGAGTTCCACTATAATCGTCCAGTGTATATAAGTTATATAAGATTTAAATTAGATAAAACGTTGAATATAGTGGGTCTGCCCTAGGTCCACAACCCAACGAGGAACAGGAGATGAGGCGGGCACCACCAATTCTAGGCCAATCAAGACTAAATTCTTATATGACTCAAACATATACGCTCAACGACTATAGTTGAAGTCTAACAATTTTAGATGAAGAGTAGTTTGATTTCCAGAAAATCCAATATTTTCTTAGTTAAGTGTGAATAGAAATATTCCTACATGATGCATTAATGAACCCTAGAGTAACCCGTAGAGTTCCTCTATAATCGTCCAGCGTATAAAAGTTATATAAGGTTTAAATTAGATAAAACGTTGAATATAGTGGGTCTGCCCTAGGTCCACAACCCAACGAGGAATAGGAGATGAGGCGGGCACCACCAATTCTAGGCCAATCAAGACTAAATTCTTATATGACTCAAACACATACGCTCAGCGACTATAGTTGAAGTCTAACCATTCTAGAGGAAGTATAATTTTAATATCATAATAACTTTGTATAGAGACACGGCATTTTGTATTTGTACCCCTTTTTGTATAGAGACCCGGTACTTTGTATATACGTAGTCCTAAATTAGAGGACTGAGAAATAACAAGTATTGACCATACTTAAAAGTATAAATGTGGTTTCAAATGATGTGTAGTCGTAACTACCAAAACCAAAAGTGTACAGTAATATCTGTACTCATAGAGATAAAAAGGTGATTTTAAATCGACATAAAACTCATTTAGGTTTTTAAAATAAAATCCCGTAAACTTATGGATTGTTATATCCCTATGTGAGTCGTTATAATCATACTATGACTATGTGAACCTGCCACGACGTTCTCAGTGTCGCGAAAAATGAAATGACATTTGTCACCCGTAGACCTGCAGGTCCAACTGTAGCTAGCAGCAAGGTGTGGGGTGTCAATCCCAATATAGATCTATATACAAGTATCACGTTCTCCCTCAAGGAGATTATGATTATAACTACCAGGAATTATATCCCGCACTCGGACGTACGGGGGGGGAGAGAGAGAGAGAGTCTCACAATATAGGGTAACAAGTTTACGTGAAATGTGTGTGAATATAAATATTTCTTGTATGAATGTACCCTTCTTGTACGAGTGCGTAGAGTGATGTATCATAAACTATACCTATTATAGTTTATCTAAAATGTATGTAATATGTATGAACTCTTTTATGGAAATGTATTAGTGTTGTGAATTTATCAAACCATAGATTAACAAATTTACGTGTTCTAAATGAATGAAATAATATTAATATGAATGACTTAGTTTCAGTTCATAATGATAAACTAGCAAGGAAACACATTCAAATATTAGAACTTATGATTATACACTTTGCTCAACATAATACAAAGTGTTATGATATTTACATGCTGTTGGCAAAATTTAGCAATTCTGCCCTGTTTTGGAAAAATCATAGAAAAATCATACGAAGTCGAAAACTAGATCCGTAAATTCTGAGAGTTCACAAAATGTGTCTAGTTTGCTCATAATTTTTATCACAATTTATAATGACCTCTTACTTGGGTGAAAAAGTCCATAATCACAGACTGGTCCGGATTGTTGTTTGAAATGATAGGCAGTTTTGTAAAAATCACCATAAATTGTAGAAAAATCGTATGGAGATGTGCAAGTAGTCATTTTAAAGCGAAAAACTTTAAATATTTGCACCTTGTACAGTTTTGAAAACAAAAATGTTTAAGATGCCCAAAACAGTCCGTGAATGGAGTTGAACTTTTCTGATGAAGGCTGTTAGAAAAATTTAGTTATGTTCTTAGTGTTTTAACTTGTATTCCCCCCCTGAAAACTTGAGAAAACATGAAAATGTAGGGGTATGAACTCACCTTGAGTGATTTCAGTAGGTAAGTGTTGAAGAAGAGAAGTGTTCAACCCAAGAACACTTGAAGAATCACTTGAAGATTCGAAGCTCTAACGCTAATATGATGGAGTTTGTGTAAGATATTCATGATTTGAGTAGAATGAAGTGAAATAATCATAAGGAGGATGAATTATACTTACTAAGAGTGGAAGAACACGTGAAGATCAGCCTTGAATCTCGAGTTTGGAGTGGGAAAAGTTTGAGAGAAAGTGGTGTTTGATACTTAGAGAAATGAGGGCAAATGAGAGAAAATGAGGAGAGAGGATGTTTGTTCCAGCTCTAAAAACGTGGGGATGAGTGTAAATTGAGTGGAAATGACATTGATGTGACCTAGGTAAGGTGGAGAGGTGTGGTTAGTCAAAGAGTGGGTGTGGGGTGGTTGCTTGTGACATTGGATAAGGCAAAGTCAACACTCCACCTTTAATAATTCACCCATTTGATTTTTATTATTTAAATAATGATTTTCATCAAAATATGTTTAAATTATGAATATTTAGAGTTTATTATGTTAAAATATAATTTCTGGAGAAAATCCCGCTTTAAAATCACGAAAAACGGGCTTAAAATGTTAAAAATATCAAAAATGGGCTAAAAGTGACAAAAATGTGAATTCTGGCCGAGGCTCGGCCTTCTGGTGCTGAACCGAGAGAGAGAGGGAGGCAGAACCGAGAGGGAAGAAGAAGGAAGGAAGGAGCCGAGAGGGGGAAGGAGAGAACAGAGAGGCGGAATAGGTAAGGTGACCGAGAACCGAGGCTCGGTCCTCGCGCCCATAGCCAACAGAGGCTCGGTTCGGAGATAGAAGGCGAGAAGGTCAGAACCGAACGAACTGTAGTGAATAGTACTTTCGGTTCGGTTGATGAACAGTACCTTCGGTTCGGCTTGGTGAACAGTACCTTCGGTTTCGGTTCCTTGCTCTCGGGTTCGGTTCTTGCTCTCGGGTTCGGTTCTTGCTCTCAGGTTCGGTTCTTTGTTCTCGGGTTCGGTTCCTCCTGGGCGAGGTTCGGTCCTGAGAGGACCTTCGGCTCAGGAGGGTTCGGCTCCTCCTTGCTCTTGGTCTCTAAGAGGACCTTCGGTTCCAAATGTCCATTTTTCTCGTTTTCGCCCCGTTTTGAGCCGTTTTTGACCCGGTTAAGATGACCCGAATGATTCCAAAAGTTACGGGAAACTTTTGAGAGAGATTTGGGAGAGATTTCTCACACTTGGAGAGATTTGAGAGAGATTTGACATTCTTTGAGAGATTTCTATTACCGAGAGATATTTGAGAGAGATTTCACATACTTGGAGAGATTTGGGAGAGATTTGACATTCTTGGAGAGATTTGGGAGAGATTTGACATAGAGAGAGATAGAGTGAAAACGGTTAAGAGAGGTTCCGTGTGGGATAGTTGTAAGTGTCCGGCATCGCAATGCATGGTTCGTAAACTCTGTTAAGCCTTGTTTAAGGATCTTACACACTCCCGATGAGTATGCATCATTGTTTTATCGGTTTGGCTCGCCATGTACTACAATTTTTAGGTTAAAGAGATCTAGTTGTACGTACTTTTCGATTTATGTTCTCTTATTAGAATAGAGAGTTGTTTAGTAAATACTGAACGTAAGTCCAAGTACACAAGGGTTAGTTGAGCTGACCGGTTTGACTTGTTGACTTTATTTGACTTTGAATTGACCAGAATTTGACGGTTGTCACATCATCCCCCCGTTAAAGGGAATTTCGTCCCGAAATTTGCATTTCGAATGGGAATCCAGGGATTTAGGGGAAAGATGGGGATGACTTTTCGTAGTACAAGAATTTGATTATGGTGAGGAATAACTCGCCCGATGTCACATGATTACTACTATGCATGCTTTAATCGATGCTAGATTTAGCATATAAAGAAATTCGGGATTTAAATGTCGATGTTAGAAAGACGTACGGATATTTGCGGGCGGTTCCGAAGTGGTTTCTCCTGCGGTAGTGATCCTTAGTATCCTCCCGTCTGCACCAGAGTTCTTTATGATTGGACAGTCCTTTCTAAGGTGTCCAATCTCGCCGCATTGATGACATATCTGGCTTGCACTAGCATTGGTGGTGGAAGTGAGGTGTTTAGTTAGAGTTACATGGACACGGGTGCCCTCCTCATTCATCCACTTCGAAACTTTCCTTTTATGGGGTCCGGTTTTCCCATCAACCTTGTGTGCAGGGTTTGTCCCGATGCCAGGGATTTGAGGAATTGGTCGTGCTGCTGCTGAAGGGGCAGGAGTTGCCACTTGTTGCTGTTGCATGGCAAGTCTTTGGGATCGTTGACGCTCCTTTTGAGCTCGACGATTTCGTTTCCTCTTCTCGGTTTTACGACTTTGTATGTCCGAGACTGTTGTCCTTTGTTGGCTTCCAAGATCGATACAACAATCGAAATTTTCAATTCCCTTGTCATTCGTGGTTGCGTCGTTAGTGTGGAGGTTTGTAAGGACAGCTGTCACAGCAACTGTTACCGCGGCTTGAAATGTTGCGGCGTCGATATGAAGGTTAGGGGCTTCATTGTTCGGCTGATTATTTCCGGATGATGACATGACTCTGTAATACGAAAGACAAGGAAATTGTGAGTGACTAAGGTTGGCTCTGTATTATTTTGGTTCTGACTAAAGATAAGTTATTATACATGAAAACTTAACATATACACATTATGATATAACCAAGACTAGGCGGATAGTAAAATGTGTGATTCTCCTTTAGTTTCACATCCCAACGAGGAAAAGAAACTAGGTTAGAAATCTCACATTCTATTGTCTACCAAGTCTTCGTTGTATATAACTGGGGAATGTATATGTGAGGAAATCATAACAAATAACATTCTTATTAATCCCTCTTGATGAACTAGAATTCCTAGTAAGGGCTATCATTGAACCTAGATGTATTTTGATTGTCCACCTATAGAGTAGAAGTAAGATCAGAGAATGATCTAATGACGTTTTTCGTTCAAACCGGGTTCCATTGGTTGGTGAATAACATGATTCAACCTTTGAAAGAAATTGGGAACGATCCCGGAGCTAAATTACTCTAGTCCAACAACTTGACTAAAGTGGGCTTCAGATAGACTCATCAGGAAGTATTTGAACAAAGAGTGTCACGGAATTATTCTGACTGAGAACGTCATTGATGTCTAAGATGTAGCAAATTGGGGAAAAATTGACCTTGGAGAGGGTCTTACATCACATCCGGAGCAGGAGAGTTTTGGCCGCCTCAAGGCCTAACTAAAAGTACTTACAGTACAAGATGGTTTCATATAGGATGCCACATAGGACATAGATAGGGAAAAGAAAAATTCCTTGTTAATAGGGAAAGGAAGTAAGGCATCTACTACTAGCGGCGATCATCCCTTTGGTGAACCCTCAGTTCAACTAGTTGCCACTCCATATCAGGCAGGTGCCTTTTGTATACCCTCTGGTGTACTCAGAGTTCTATAACTTCGGTTCGTGTTTCAGCCTGTGCTCGCAGCAAGGTTTCAGGGTCTCTCTTATACAATTCACGAGTGTGTTCAAGGCGATTGGTGTGGATCGTATGTATTCTTGCATTTGCATCAACCTCTGCGATACTATGGAGAGTTGTTCTACCCTGAATCTCGTTTCGGGCAACTCTATGGACTAGGATTGGAAAAATTCTATCTGCTGAGCTTCCTTCGTTTATGTTGTAGAAATTTTGTTCTCTATTAAACGACATATGTTGGTCTTGTTCTTTGCTCCAGGTTTCCAAGCACTCTACCCAAGGAGGCGTCGGGCCTTGAAAGCCGGTCGAGGGTTGGGATTCGGAACAAGAGTCATCGGGGTTAAGTTCTCCACTTCAGGGTCGGAGTCAGAACCATCAGCATAGCCTTCAGCTTGGTGACCATCCACAGGGGTTGGGTAATCATTCTCTGGCTCCCCTCCGAGCCATTTGGTATTGTCGTGGTTAGGGTAGTACGGGTCGTCGTGTGGGTGGAATCCAGCCATGATATCTTCGCGAGAAATGGGGATATAAGAAATAACTAAGCAAAAGTACTAATTGGCTAATTATATGATGATCTTTATCAGGTACTTCAACATATTGTTTAGTGCATACTAGTTATATGTATTCGGGACAGGATAGTCCTTCGAATAAGCGATCCTAACTCTAAATCCCCAATCCAACGAGAACAGGAAGTAGAGCAAAGATCCACAGATTCTAAGTCTATGACGTCCTGGATACATAAAATTTTAATGTATCCACTAAGCAATTATTGACCTATTGATAAAGATCTATTTAGTTCTCACATATGTAATTATAATGATGCCAAAATACCCCTATGGTATTTCATTGTGGTAGTGTTGGTAAGTTTTTAGACTTGTTGCCACATCACAACCATTCTTGGGCATATACTAGTCACTCCTCGGACCAGCATAGTTGATCAGGCTATGCCACTCCCAAGACTGACCATACATCCCCAGGCTTACCTGTGATATCCAACAATCATTACTTTTGTTTCGTCCTAAAATGATGCTGACCTTAGTATGTATGCATGTATGTATACTTTTAACAAAAGCTATGTATTCCTAAAGGTATAGTGGTTTTGAAACCTTAAAATCAGAGACCTTAGTCCCAATGCATTTATAGTTTGTATATCTTATGTGGTTTGATATACTTAGCTCACTATAAACAATGCTCTGATACCAATCTGTCACACCCCCAAACCAAGGATGGCGGAAACGTCTGGGGGTGGAGGACTTCATGTACAGTATCACAACAACGTGTATAATAGTGCTCAAAGTAGAAACAACCACCATATATATAATTGCAAAAGTTACACCAAAGTATATGTTTATATGTTTCAAAAGCAATTACATTATGATGACAAAATAAATTGTTGATGGTTTAACGTCCCATCCTCAAAGCGATGAAGTTTTCCTGTTTCACTGATTTCCTGAGAATACAAGTAGTTTTAAAAGTGTCAACACAAAGGTTGGTGAGTTCATAAGAGTTTTATTTGAAGTAGAAACCGCTTTTCCTTGTAAAATCGATATAGTTTGATTTCCAGAAAATCCAATATTTTCTTAGTTAAGTATGAATAGAAATATTCCTATATGATGCATTAATGAACCCTAGAATGACCCGTAGAGTTCCTCTATAATCGTCCAGTGTATATAAGTTATATAAGATTTAAATTAGATAAAACGTTGAATATAGTGGGTCTGCCGTAGGTCCACAACCCAACGAGGAACAGGAGATGAGGCGGGCACCACCAATTCTAGGCCAATCAAGACTAAATTCTTATATGACTCAAACATATACGCTCAGCGACTATAGTTGAAGTCTAACAATTTTAGATGAAGAGTAGTTTGATTTCCAGAAAATCCAATATTTTCTTAGTTAAGTGTGAATAGAAATATTCCTACATGATGCATTAATGAACCCTAGAGTAACCCGTAGAGTTCCTCTATAATCGTCCAACGTATAAAAGTTATATAAGGTTTAAATTAGATAAAACGTTGAATATAGTGGGTCTGCCCTAGGTCCACAACCCAACGAGGAACAGGAGATGAGGCGGGCACCACCAATTCTAGGCCAATCAAGACTAAATTCTTATATGACTCAAACACATACGCTCAGCGACTATAGTTGAAGTCTAACCATTCTAGAGGAAGTATAATTTTAATATCATAATAACTTTGTATAGAGACACGGCATTTTGTATTTGTACCCCTTTTTGTATAGAGACCCGGTACTTTGTATATACGTAGTCCTAAATTAGAGGACTGAGAAATAACAAGTATTGACCATACTTAAAAGTATAAATGTGGTTTCAAATGATGTGTAGTCGTAACTACCAAAACCAAAAGTGTACAGTAATATCTGTACTCATAGAGATAAAA
This sequence comes from Lactuca saligna, assembly GCF_052625555.1. NCBI lineage: Eukaryota > Viridiplantae > Streptophyta > Magnoliopsida > Asterales > Asteraceae > Lactuca > Lactuca saligna. Next base: position 81,678,878 of record NC_136423.1, on the reverse strand, counting down.
AGGTGATTTTAAATCGACATAAAACTCATTTAGGTTTTTAAAATAAAATCCCGTAAACTTATGGATTGTTATATCCCTATGTGAGTCGTTATAATCATACTATGACTATGTGAACCTGCCACGACGTTCTCAGTGTCGCGAAAAATGAAATGACATTTGTCACCCGTAGACCTGCAGGTCCAACTGTAGCTAGCAGCAAGGTGTGGGGTGTCAATCCCAATATAGATCTATATACAAGTATCACGTTCTCCCTCAAGGAGATTCTGATTATAACTACCAGGAATTATATCCCGCACTCGGACGTACGGGGAGAGAGAGAGAGAGAGAGTCTCACAATATAGGGTAACAAGTTTACGTGAAATGTGTGTGAATATAAATATTTCTTGTATGAATGTACCCTTCTTGTATGAGTGCGTAGAGTGATGTATCATAAACTATACCTATTATAGTTTATCTAAAATGTATGTAATATGTATGAACTCTTTTATGGAAATGTATTAGTGTTGTGAATTTATCAAACCATAGATTAACAAATTTACGTGTTCTAAATGAATGAAATAATATTAATATGAATGACTTAGTTTCAGTTCATAATGATAAACTAGCAAGGAAACACATTCAAATATTAGAACTTATGATTATACACTTTGCTCAACATAATACAAAGTGTTATGATATTTACATGCTGTTGGCAAAATTTAGCAATTCTGCCCTGTTTTGGAAAAATCATAGAAAAATCATACGAAGTCGAAAACTAGATCCGTAAATTCTGAGAGTTCACAAAATGTGTCTAGTTTGCTCATAATTTTTATCACAATTTATAATGACCTCTTACTTGGGTGAAAAAGTCCATAATCACAGACTGGTCCGGATTGTTGTTTGAAATGATAGGCAGTTTTGTAAAAATCACCATAAATTGTAGAAAAATCGTATGGAGATGTGCAAGTAGTCATTTTAAAGCTAAAAACTTGAACTATTTGCACCTTCTACAGTTTTGAAAACAAAAATGTTTAAGATGCCCAAAACAGTCCGTGAATGGAGTTGAACTTTTCTGATGAAGGCTGTTAGAAAAATTTAGTTATGTTCTTAGTGTTTTAACTTGTATTCCCCCCCTGAAAACTTGAGAAAACATGAAAATGTAGGGGTATGAACTCACCTTGAGTGATTTCAGTAGGTAAGTGTTGAAGAAGAGAAGTGTTCAACCCAAGAACACTTGAAGAATCACTTGAAGATTCGAAGCTCTAACGCTAATATGATGGAGTTTGTGTAAGATATTCATGATTTGAGTAGAATGAAGTGAAATAATCATAAGGAGGATGAATTATACTTACTAAGAGTGGAAGAACACGTGAAGATCAGCCTTGAATCTCGAGTTTGGAGTGGGAAAAGTTTGAGAGAAAGTGGTGTTTGATACTTAGAGAAATGAGGGCAAATGAGAGAAAATGAGGAGAGAGGATGTTTGTTCCAGCTCTAAAAACGTGGGGATGAGTGTAAATTGAGTGGAAATGACATTGATGTGACCTAGGTAAGGTGGAGAGGTGTGGTTAGTCAAAGAGTGGGTGTGGGGTGGTTGCTTGTGACATTGGATAAGGCAAAGTCAACACTCCACCTTTAATAATTCACCCATTTGATTTTTATTATTTAAATAATGATTTTCATCAAAATATGTTTAAATTATGAATATTTAGAGTTTATTATGTTAAAATATAATTTCTGGAGAAAATCCCGCTTTAAAATCACGAAAAACGGGCTTAAAATGTTAAAAATATCAAAAATGGGCTAAAAGTGACAAAAATGCGAATTCTGGCCGAGGCTCGGCCTTCTGGTGCTGAACCGAGAGAGAGAGGGAGGCAGAACCGAGAGGGAAGAAGAAGGAAGGAAGGAGCCGAGAGGGGGAAGGAGAGAACAGAGAGGCGGAATAGGTAAGGTGACCGAGAACCGAGGCTCGGTCCTCGCGCCCATAGCCAACAGAGGCTCGGTTCGGAGATAGAAGGCGAGAAGGTCAGAACCGAACGAACTGTAGTGAACAGTACTTTCGGTTCGGTTGATGAACAGTACCTTCGGTTCGGCTTGGTGAACAGTACCTTCGGTTTCGGTTCCTTGCTCTCGGGTTCGGTTCTTGCTCTCGGGTTCGGTTCTTGCTCTCGGGTTCGGTTCTTTGTTCTCGGGCTCGGTTCCTCCTGGGCGAGGTTCGGTCCTGAGAGGACCTTCGGCTCAGGAGGGTTCGGCTCCTCCTTGCACTTGGTCTCTAAGAGGACCTTCGGTTCCAAATGTCCATTTTTCTCGTTTTCGCCCCGTTTTGAGCCGTTTTTGACCCGGTTAAGATGACCCGAATGATTCCAAAAGTTACGGGAAACTTTTGAGAGAGATTTGGGAGAGATTTCTCACACTTGGAGAGATTTGAGAGAGATTTGACATTCTTGGAGAGATTTCTATTACCGAGAGATATTTGAGAGAGATTTCACATACTTGGAGAGATTTGGGAGAGATTTGACATTCTTGGAGAGATTTGGGAGAGATTTGACATAGAGAGAGATAGAGTGAAAACGGTTAAGAGAGGTTCCGTGTGGGATAGTTGTAAGTGTCCGGCATCGCAATGCATGGTTCGTAAACTCTGTTAAGCCTTGTTTAAGGATCTTACACACTCCCGATGAGTATGCATCATTGTTTTATCGGTTTGGCTCGCCATGTACTACAGTTTTTAGGTTAAAGAGATCTAGTTGTACGTACTTTTCGATTTATGTTCTCTTATTAGAATAGAGAGTTGTTTAGTAAATACTGAACGTAAGTCCAAGTACACAAGGGTTAGTTGAGCTGACCGGTTTGACTTGTTGACTTTATTTGACTTTGAATTGACCAGAATTTGACGGTTGTCACATCATCCCCCCGTTAAAGGGAATTTCGTCCCGAAATTTGCATTTCGAATGGGAATCCAGGGATTTAGGGGAAAGATGGGGATGACTTTTCGTAGTACAAGAATTTGATTATGGTGAGGAATAACTCGCCCGATGTCACATGATTACTACTATGCATGCTTTAATCGATGCTAGATTTAGCATATAAAGAAATTCGGGATTTAAATGTCGATGTTAGAAAGACGTACGGATATTTGCGGGCGGTTCCGAAGTGGTTTCTCCTGCGGTAGTGATCCTTAGTATCCTCCCGTCTGCACCAGAGTTCTTTATGATTGGACAGTCCTTTCTAAGGTGTCCAATCTCGCCGCATTGATGACATATCTGGCTTGCACTAGCATTGGTGGTGGAAGTGAGGTGTTTAGTTAGAGTTACATGGACACGGGTGCCCTCCTCATTCATCCACTTCGAAACTTTCCTTTTATGGGGTCCGGTTTTCCCATCAACCTTGTGTGCAGGGTTTGTCCCGATGCCAGGGATTTGAGGAATTGGTCGTGCTGCTGCTGAAGGGGCAGGAGTTGCCACTTGTTGCTGTTGCATGGCAAGTCTTTGGGATCGTTGACGCTCCTTTTGAGCTCGACGATTTCGTTTCCTCTTCTCGGTTTTACGACTTTGTATGTCCGAGACTGTTGTCCTTTGTTGGCTTCCAAGATCGATACAACAATCGAAATTTTCAATTCCCTTGTCATTCGTGGTTGCGTCGTTAGTGTGGAGGTTTGTAAGGACAGCTGTCACAGCAACTGTTACCGCGGCTTGAAATGTTGCGGCGTCGATATGAAGGTTAGGGGCTTCATTGTTCGGCTGATTATTTCCGGATGATGACATGACTCTGTAATACGAAAGACAAGGAAATTGTGAGTGACTAAGGTTGGCTCTGTATTATTTTGGTTCTGACTAAAGATAAGTTATTATACATGAAAACTTAACATATACACATTATGATATAACCAAGACTAGGCGGATAGTAAAATGTGTGATTCTCCTTTAGTTTCACATCCCAACGAGGAAAAGAAACTAGGTTAGAAATCTCACATTCTATTGTCTACCAAGTCTTCGTTGTATATAACTGGGGAATGTATATGTGAGGAAATCATAACAAATAACATTCTTATTAATCCCTCTTGATGAACTAGAATTCCTAGTAAGGGCTATCATTGAACCTAGATGTATTTTGATTGTCCACCTATAGAGTAGAAGTAAGATCAGAGAATGATCTAATGACGTTTTTCGTTCAAACCGGGTTCCATTGGTTGGTGAATAACATGATTCAACCTTTGAAAGAAATTGGGAACGATCCCGGAGCTAAATTACTCTAGTCCAACAACTTGACTAAAGTGGGCTTCAGATAGACTCATCAGGAAGTATTTGAACAAAGAGTGTCACGGAATTATTCTGACTGAGAACGTCATTGATGTCTAAGATGTAGCAAATTGGGGAAAAATTGACCTTGGAGAGGGTCTTACATCACATCCGGAGCAGGAGAGTTTTGGCCGCCTCAAGGCCTAACTAAAAGTACTTACAGTACAAGATGGTTTCATATAGGATGCCACATAGGACATAGATAGGGAAAAGAAAAATTCCTTGTTAATAGGGAAAGGAAGTAAGGCATCTACTACTAGCGGCGATCATCCCTTTGGTGAACCCTCAGTTCAACTAGTTGCCACTCCATATCAGGCAGGTGCCTTTTGTATACCCTCTGGTGTACTCAGAGTTCTATAACTTCGGTTCGTGTTTCAGCCTGTGCTCGCAGCAAGGTTTCAGGGTCTCTCTTATACAATTCACGAGTGTGTTCAAGGCGATTGGTGTGGATCGTATGTATTCTTGCATTTGCATCAACCTCTGCGATACTATGGAGAGTTGTTCTACCCTGAATCTCGTTTCGGGCAACTCTATGGACTAGGATTGGAAAAATTCTATCTGCTGAGCTTCCTTCGTTTATGTTGTAGAAATTTTGTTCTCTATTAAACGACATATGTTGGTCTTGTTCTTTGCTCCAGGTTTCCAAGCACTCTACCCAAGGAGGCGTCGGGCCTTGAAAGCCGGTCGAGGGTTGGGATTCGGAACAAGAGTCATCGGGGTTAAGTTCTCCACTTCAGGGTCGGAGTCAGAACCATCAGCATAGCCTTCAGCTTGGTGACCATCCACAGGGGTTGGGTAATCATTCTCTGGCTCCCCTCCGAGCCATTTGGTATTGTCGTGGTTAGGGTAGTACGGGTCGTCGTGTGGGTGGAATCCAGCCATGATATCTTCGCGAGAAATGGGGATATAAGAAATAACTAAGCAAAAGTACTAATTGGCTAATTATATGATGATCTTTATCAGGTACTTCAACATATTGTTTAGTGCATACTAGTTATATGTATTCGGGACAGGATAGTCCTTCGAATAAGCGATCCTAACTCTAAATCCCCAATCCAACGAGAACAGGAAGTAGAGCAAAGATCCACAGATTCTAAGTCTATGACGTCCTGGATACATAAAATTTTAATGTATCCACTAAGCAATTATTGACCTATTGATAAAGATCTATTTAGTTCTCACATATGTAATTATAATGATGCCAAAATACCCCTATGGTATTTCATTGTGGTAGTGTTGGTAAGTTTTTAGACTTGTTGCCACATCACAACCATTCTTGGGCATATACTAGTCACTCCTCGGACCAGCATAGTTGATCAGGCTATGCCACTCCCAAGACTGACCATACATCCCCAGGCTTACCTGTGATATCCAACAATCATTACTTTTGTTTCGTCCTAAAATGATGCTGACCTTAGTATGTATGCATGTATGTATACTTTTAACAAAAGCTATTTATTCCTAAAGGTATAGTGGTTTTGAAACCTTAAAATCAGAGACCTTAGTCCCAATGCATTTATAGTTTGTATATCTTATGTGGTTTGATATACTTAGCTCACTATAAACAATGCTCTGATACCAATCTGTCACACCCCCAAACCAAGGATGGCGGAAACGTCTGGGGGTGGAGGACTTCATGTACAGTATCACAACAACGTGTATAATAGTGCTCAAAGTAGAAACAACCACCATATATATAATTGCAAAAGTTACACCAAAGTATATGTTTATATGTTTCAAAAGCAATTACATTATGATGACAAAATAAATTGTTGATGGTTTAACGTCCCATCCTCAAAGCGATGAAGTTTTCCTGTTTCACTGATTTCCTGAGAATACAAGTAGTTTTAAAAGTGTCAACACAAAGGTTGGTGAGTTCATAAGAGTTTTATTTGAAGTAGAAACCGCTTTTCCTAGTAAAATCGATATAGTTTGATTTCCAGAAAATCCAATATTTTCTTAGTTAAGTATGAATAGAAATATTCCTATATGATGCATTAATGAACCCTAGAATGACCCGTAGAGTTCCTCTATAATCGTCCAGTGTATATAAGTTATATAAGATTTAAATTAGATAAAACGTTGAATATAGTGGGTCTGCCGTAGGTCCACAACCCAACGAGGAACAGGAGATGAGGCGGGCACCACCAATTCTAGGCCAATCAAGACTAAATTCTTATATGACTCAAACATATACGCTCAGCGACTATAGTTGAAGTCTAACAATTTTAGATGAAGAGTAGTTTGATTTCCAGAAAATCCAATATTTTCTTAGTTAAGTGTGAATAGAAATATTCCTACATGATGCATTAATGAACCCTAGAGTAACCCGTAGAGTTCCTCTATAATCGTCCAACGTATAAAAGTTATATAAGGTTTAAATTAGATAAAACGTTGAATATAGTGGGTCTGCCCTAGGTCCACAACCCAACGAGGAACAGGAGATGAGGCGGGCACCACCAATTCTAGGCCAATCAAGACTAAATTCTTATATGACTCAAACACATACGCTCAGCGACTATAGTTGAAGTCTAACCATTCTAGAGGAAGTATAATTTTAATATCATAATAACTTTGTATAGAGACACGGCATTTTGTATTTGTACCCCTTTTTGTATAGAGACCCGGTACTTTGTATATACGTAGTCCTAAATTAGAGGACTGAGAAATAACAAGTATTGACCATACTTAAAAGTATAAATGTGGTTTCAAATGATGTGTAGTCGTAACTACCAAAACCAAAAGTGTACAGTAATATCTGTACTCATAGAGATAAAAAGGTGATTTTAAATCGACATAAAACTCATTTAGGTTTTTAAAATAAAATCCCGTAAACTTATGGATTGTTATATCCCTATGTGAGTCGTTATAATCATACTATGACTATGTGAACCTGCCACGACGTTCTCAGTGTCGCGAAAAATGAAATGACATTTGTCACCCGTAGACCTGCAGGTCCAACTGTAGCTAGCAGCAAGGTGTGGGGTGTCAATCCCAATATAGATCTATATACAAGTATCACGTTCTCCCTCAAGGAGATTCTGATTATAACTACCAGGAATTATATCCCGCACTCGGACGTACGGGGAGAGAGAGAGAGAGAGAGTCTCACAATATAGGGTAACAAGTTTACGTGAAATGTGTGTGAATATAAATATTTCTTGTATGAATGTACCCTTCTTGTATGAGTGCGTAGAGTGATGTATCATAAACTATACCTATTATAGTTTATCTAAAATGTATGTAATATGTATGAACTCTTTTATGGAAATGTATTAGTGTTGTGAATTTATCAAACCATAGATTAACAAATTTACGTGTTCTAAATGAATGAAATAATATTAATATGAATGACTTAGTTTCAGTTCATAATGATAAACTAGCAAGGAAACACATTCAAATATTAGAACTTATGATTATACACTTTGCTCAACATAATACAAAGTGTTATGATATTTACATGCTGTTGGCAAAATTTAGCAATTCTGCCCTGTTTTGGAAAAATCATAGAAAAATCATACGAAGTCGAAAACTAGATCCGTAAATTCTGAGAGTTCAAAAAATGTGTCTAGTTTGCTCATAATTTTTATCACAATTTATAATGACCTCTTACTTGGGTGAAAAAGTCCATAATCACAGACTGGTCCGGATTGTTGTTTGAAATGATAGGCAGTTTTGTAAAAATCACCATAAATTGTAGAAAAATCGTATGGAGATGTGCAAGTAGTCATTTTAAAGCTAAAAACTTGAACTATTTGCACCTTCTACAGTTTTGAAAACAAAAATGTTTAAGATGCCCAAAACAGTCCGTGAATGGAGTTGAACTTTTCTGATGAAGGCTGTTAGAAAAATTTAGTTATGTTCTTAGTGTTTTAACTTGTATTCCCCCCCTGAAAACTTGAGAAAACATGAAAATGTAGGGGTATGAACTCACCTTGAGTGATTTCAGTAGGTAAGTGTTGAAGAAGAGAAGTGTTCAACCCAAGAACACTTGAAGAATCACTTGAAGATTCGAAGCTCTAACGCTAATATGATGGAGTTTGTGTAAGATATTCATGATTTGAGTAGAATGAAGTGAAATAATCATAAGGAGGATGAATTATACTTACTAAGAGTGGAAGAACACGTGAAGATCAGCCTTGAATCTCGAGTTTGGAGTGGGAAAAGTTTGAGAGAAAGTGGTGTTTGATACTTAGAGAAATGAGGGCAAATGAGAGAAAATGAGGAGAGAGGATGTTTGTTCCAGCTCTAAAAACGTGGGGATGAGTGTAAATTGAGTGGAAATGACATTGATGTGACCTAGGTAAGGTGGAGAGGTGTGGTTAGTCAAAGAGTGGGTGTGGGGTGGTTGCTTGTGACATTGGATAAGGCAAAGTCAACACTCCACCTTTAATAATTCACCCATTTGATTTTTATTATTTAAATAATGATTTTCATCAAAATATGTTTAAATTATGAATATTTAGAGTTTATTATGTTAAAATATAATTTCTGGAGAAAATCCCGCTTTAAAATCACGAAAAACGGGCTTAAAATGTTAAAAATATCAAAAATGGGCTAAAAGTGACAAAAATGCGAATTCTGGCCGAGGCTCGGCCTTCTGGTGCTGAACCGAGAGAGAGAGGGAGGCAGAACCGAGAGGGAAGAAGAAGGAAGGAAGGAGCCGAGAGGGGGAAGGAGAGAACAGAGAGGCGGAATAGGTAAGGTGACCGAGAACCGAGGCTCGGTCCTCGCGCCCATAGCCAACAGAGGCTCGGTTCGGAGATAGAAGGCGAGAAGGTCAGAACTGAACGAACTGTAGTGAACAGTACTTTCGGTTCGGTTGATGAACAGTACCTTCGGTTCGGCTTGGTGAACAGTACCTTCGGTTTCGGTTCCTTGCTCTCGGGTTCGGTTCTTGCTCTCGGGTTCGGTTCTTGCTCTCGGGTTCGGTTCTTTGTTCTCGGGCTCGGTTCCTCCTGGGCGAGGTTCGGTCCTGAGAGGACCTTCGGCTCAGGAGGGTTCGGCTCCTCCTTGCACTTGGTCTCTAAGAGGACCTTCGGTTCCAAATGTCCATTTTTCTCGTTTTCGCCCCGTTTTGAGCCGTTTTTGACCCGGTTAAGATGACCCGAATGATTCCAAAAGTTACGGGAAACTTTTGAGAGAGATTTGGGAGAGATTTCTCACACTTGGAGAGATTTGAGAGAGATTTGACATTCTTGGAGAGATTTCTATTACCGAGAGATATTTGAGAGAGATTTCACATACTTGGAGAGATTTGGGAGAGATTTGACATTCTTGGAGAGATTTGGGAGAGATTTGACATAGAGAGAGATAGAGTGAAAACGGTTGAGAGAGGTTCCGTGTGGGACAGTTGTAAGTGTCCGGCATCGCAATGCATGGTTCGTAAACTCTGTTAAGCCTTGTTTAAGGATCTTACACACTCCCGATGAGTATGCATCATTGTTTTATCGGTTTGGCTCGCCATGTACTACAGTTTTTAGGTTAAAGAGATCTAGTTGTACGTACTTTTCGATTTATGTTCTCTTATTAGAATAGAGAGTTGTTTAGTAAATACTGAACGTAAGTCCAAGTACACAAGGGTTAGTTGAGCTGACCGGTTTGACTTGTTGACTTTATTTGACTTTGAATTGACCAGAATTTGACGGTTGTCACAGATTCCGTAATCATAATCGAATTTTAAGAACACACAATGTATCCTTTGACTGAAAATATTAAAATTTCTTAATCTAAGCTTTAGATTTTGAAACGGAGTATAATATTCTCTCCCTTAATTATAGCAAAACAACTTTTCAACCCATGCAACTTTGCAAATGGAATCTTTGTTTTTCTATAATTAATATTGCTAACTTGCAATACTCGCCATAACAATCATACAAGCATAACACTTATGCTCCCACTATCATGATGATTATCATATGAGCATAACATTTATGCTCCCACTAGCTTTGACATGTATTCAGAAAACAAATGAACTTCCAGAAAACAATGCCTATTGAATTTCTGAAATTCATATTTCTAATACCAGATGCTTCGATAAGCCTTTATCTAAGCTTCTTAACCTTATACACCTTTGCCTTAGATAGCTCATATGTGTGTTTAAACAATTCATAAGTTATGTTACTAAGTTCCAAATGTTGAAACTAATTGCCAAATCTCACAATTCGAACTATGGAAAGGGATGTCGTAACCATAATCGAATTTGAGAATACAATTTTCACAATTGCTATCTTCTTAAAATCTCTCTTAGTGAAAGCATTTCCTCACAGTCATTTTCATGAAGGAGGGAATCTTATGACACTTAGATTTTATGGTGTATGAGTTCCTATCCATGTGAATTTGCCAAAACCAAGGTTTGCGACAAATCCAAACTCATATGGACTGAACTTTCTTAATCTTGATATCTTGCCCTATGGTAACACGAGTGCCCACCATGTCTTCCAAGTAGTTTAGTAACTTGTCCTTACATATCAATTTACTTTCCATCGACTAAGGCTTTAGTGTGTTTCAAATGAGAACTCATAGAACTCATATACACAATTAACTCAATTGGAATGGCACAGAAACAAAACAATGTCAGCACGATAGGTTGTAAACCTCAAGTCGTGTGCTAGTGATGATCGATAAGGTTTATTCTTGATTTGTTCTTGAAACTTTTCAATACCATTAAGACTCCCACTGACTTCTTGACATATAAGATTCTCTTTTCAAGAAACATTTCTTGATAAACAAATATTCAAGAGTTAGTGAAGGATTTATCAAGGCAAAACACTTCACACAATTGGTCCTAGTTGGTCTTTGTCTTATCCAAGACATCACAACTTACTAATCTCAAATGTGCAAGAATAAGAAAACTTTTCCAAGTTCCATATTTGTGAGTGTTATAAACCTACTTAAAACTTTTCACTCAATGTCACAATCTTGACTTTAAGACTTGATATTGGAACGAAGTATGATTGACTTCTTGGTTTAACCATTTCTACAATACTTGATTCCTCTTCTTAGACATGCAATTGCACTAAGACTCACTTAGAGGATCTATTGAGACATGGTTCTTAATCTTTAAGACTTATCATAAAACACAATAAAAGGTACTCTCCCTTCTTTCTAGAAGAGAGAAACTTTTATCTTTCTGCCTACTTGATTCTTCTTTATTCGTTCTACTATTCATTGAAACTCTTTCAATCAATCTCAGAATTACACTTAATCGTATAAGTATAATCACATTTACTAAACTTTAGTAAATCATGACGAATATCTTTGTCACTCTTGTGGTGGACTTGATCAACGCACAACCTAGTGTACTTGATCTCCTAGTCCTTCAACTGACACTTTGCCAAAGAATTAGTCTAAGTTTCCCAAATGTGAAAGTTTTCCATTCATCATACAATACACATTGCATGATTCCAAGTTTCTATCCAATTGAAACTTGGGCGATGAGAAGGTCTCCCTATTTGGTACACTTTTGACATTTCCATAATTAAGAATCAAATCCATTTTGCTAATAATAGAAGTACATGAACATCAATTTTTCATATATTTCATTGTAAGGATAAATAAATAAGACAAAATCAAAATTTATTTTATTGCGGAAAAAACATGTCCTTACAATGCAATTCAACTGAAAAAACTATGTTAACAATCTATTCTAACTCCAAGTTGTAGCTCAAGAATCCATTCTTCAAGTAATGCGATCGAAATCCATTTCTTCATGATCAGATTCAGCTCACTTCTTTTCTCAAGCTTCCTTTCTTTTCTTCGATCCTACAAAACATCAAAATGTAATCTTATCACATCATGTATTAAGAATCTAGAATAGGAACTTAAAAGAGTTAGTTAATGGATTTTACCTGAAGCAGAGCCATATGTCTTGACTCTCCCATCTCTTAGATCTCTCAGGTAATTAGGGCAGCTTCGTCTCCAATGCCCCTTCTCTTGGCAATAAAAGAAAATAGACTCCTTTGGCACAACACATCGGACAATCACAGACTTAGTTCTTTCTGGACTTCCAATGTTGCCAGTGTCCATTGAAGTTTGGGAGTTTGATTCACTAGACAAATTTGCTTGACCAGCACGCCAAATCATTGCTGATTCAGCAGTTATAAGCAAATAGGTGAGATCAATTAGGGTCACGTCGTGGTCCATCATATAGTACTCTCTAACGAACTCACTATATGATTCAGGAAGTGACTGAAGAACCCAGTCAACAGCCAACTCACTTGAAATCTCGACACCCAACATGTTTAACCTATCAATGTATGACTTCATCTCTAAGACGTGCGCACACACAGGTTTCCCATCTTCGTGTTTACTTGCCAAAAGGGCTTGAGTGAGCTTGAACTTTTCAAGCCTTTGAACTTGTGGGTCAGGGAGAATAATTGGAGGAGGTGGAGGAAGTGAAGCATGACTCTCATTTCCTTGATCGTATCTCGGAACGTCATCTTCATTTGGAAAGCTTGTTCCAAAGGATTTGGGAAGACCATTGTAAGATTCAGACATCTACAAAACGGGAGAAAATTCAAGTTAAGTTGATTAGAATTCTTGATGCAACACCCAAATGAAACATCAAGCTAGGATCCAACACAATACTCTACAACCTAGAAGAGGGATGTCGTAATCTAGTTGCAGAATATTTGAAGGTAGGTAAATGACGATTTACCAATTTCCACCATGAAAAACGAAAAAGAAGTTTAAGTTTTAAATGAATTGAAACTCCTAGATCTTTTGAGACTCATTGAACTCTTCAATGGCATGTTTAATCTCGATTATGCCCTACTATTCGTGACTGGGATGCCGAGGATCACAAACAAGGTGTAAATAACCATACGAATCACGTGGTGCACCCAATGCTACTATCACCTAATCAATGTTCCGGTCAGCCACACACACTCCATTGATCTATGATTAGCATCGAGCCACCCTTTGCCACCAATGTCATCCCCAAATTAGTGTGCCGGTTAACCACACACGCTCCACTAACATTTGACAAGGGTACGAAGTGTAATTCCATGGGTTAGCATACAACTTCACATTTTGCCTAAAGTAACTATGATTTGGGAATTTGAAAAAGCATTTAGTTACTTTGCACTTCATTATACTTATAATGGAAGGTTTCTGTCCTATCCTACCCGTTCGGCTAACGACCCTCCACTAGTCAAGAGTGCGGTGGGTAAGAGTGGATACCCATTCAATCGCCATTTTATAGGCAATTTCCTTAAACACCCCTTATAGAGTAGCTTCGTGAATGAGGCCTACTAATGGTAAGACTGAATTTTTAGTTATACATATATAATATTAAACTTTTAATGTTATATATAGTATAAGGGTGTATTTTACACTTTTAAAATACTAGGTGGTTTAAATTATACTTTTAACTAACCAAAATCATTATGGATTTATTAAATCTCTTTTAATTATACACTTAATTAATTTAATAAAACCATAAGGGTTTAATTTGAACTTTTCAAAATCAGGGTTTTGGAATTTAGACTTTCAAAATTAACTTTTAATCAACAATTTAAATTCCAAAACTTGAGGGCAAGTTTTGAAACTCTTCAAAACAATTAGGTTTTAATCTCACTTAAAATTTTCGAATTTAAGACATTTAAATTAAAATTTTAAATATTAAAACTCTTGATTTAATAATTACCATAAATTAAACAATTAATTTAAATTATTAAATCACAAGGGATTATCTAGATCATGGGGATAATTACCAATTATACATCTAAGATATCCTAATCCCTTGAATCCCTCTCTAAATCTCGAAAATAAGGGATGGGATAATTCAAGATCTTTAATTACCATATTTAACAATTAAAAGATAATTACAAGATATGGGATTATCCAAATCCCTAAAATTTAGGATCTAACCTTGGGGAAGGAGGTAATTTCGAAATCCAAGGGTTGGATAACCCTAGATTTCAAAATCTTGGAGGCTAAGGAAAGGATTTGGGAAACCCTAGCAAAAATCGCCATCAAGGGTTTTGCAACCCTAATTGCGAAAATTACCTAGCCTTTAGGGTTTATTAGCCATAAACCCTAATATGTCAAGTTCACAAATTTGAATAAAAGCTAATTGAAAACAAAAACCAATGTCTCTGATACCACTGATGGGTCTTATACAAACAATCCTATGTGTGCATGCAACCCTAGTATTGGATCTATGTTTTCACTATTAGTTATACAACTTTATGAACACTAAAAGAAACCTGGCATGCTACTATAATTTTCGAAATTCATATATAAAGCTAGAATACATACCTTTTGTTGTTATATAGCAATAACAACTAGTTCCTTGAATTTCCTTAGCTCTTGAAAGCAAGTACCACAAGTGTAGTACCTCTAATGGAGTCACAAACACCATATGCAACTTGGATGAAGAGGAGAAGAAAAAGAGGCACCAAAAACGGCTGGAAACCCTAATGGAAGTGTTGTTCACGTTTTTGGGGCTTAAGGGTCCCTTTTATACATGTAGGCTATTAGGGTTCACAACTAGGAAACCCTAATCTGACTGCTTAGGCCCTAAGCAGCCCATGGACTCCTTAAAGATATCCCTTGGATGATTTCTAATGGGCTTCCCATAGAATTCGTTCAACCTATATATTATTAGGTGATCCATAGCCCAATTATAATTATCTTATTATTACAACTTCAGTCCCCTAAGTTTAATTAATCTCTTTTAACCACAAAATTAATTCTTAATTAATTCTTGACCAATATTAATTAAACAATATGATTTCTCCTTTAATATATTATTCTCATAATATATTAATAAATCATATTTAAACCTTTCTCTCCTTAAATCATCCTACATATTGCTATGGTGAAGGCAACCCAAAAGGACCATGCTCATAATCGGGTCAAGTACATACCAAAACAGTTATGGACTTAGACACTAATCCAACAGATATTTCAATGGACTTCATGTTGGTTCTACCAAGATCCAAAAGTGGAAAGGACTCTATTTTTGTGATTGTTGATAGGTTTTCTAAAATGGCTCACTTTATTGTGTGGAATAAAACTAATGATGCATCTCACATTGCTGATTTGTTTTTTTAGAGAAATTGTCAGGTTGCACGGAATGCCAAAAACCATTGTCTAAGATCGGGATTCTAAGTTTTTAAGTTATTTTTGGAAAACTTTGTGGGCAAAATTAGGGGCAAAACTCTTGTTTTTAACAACTTGTCACCCACAAACTGATGGTCAAACAGAAGTGGTGAATAGGACATTGTCCACTTTGTTGAGGGCTTTAATAAAGAAGAACATCAAAACATGGGAGGACTGTTTGCCACATGTTGAGTTTGCATACAATCGTGCCACTCATTCTGCTACAAAAATGTCACCATTTGAAATTATATACGGTTTTAATCCTATGAGCAGGTTAACTTAGATGGAAACAAAAGGCTGAATTTGTGAAACAGTTACATGAGAAAGCAAGACTAAATATAGAAAGAAGGACAGAGCAAAATTCAAAACAAGCGAATAAATGGCGACGCAAGATGACTTTTGAACCTGGTGATTGGGTTTGGTTACATATACGAAAAGAACGATTTCCAGCCCAACGACGTTCAAAATTGCTTCCAAGAGGGGACGGTCCTTTCCAAGTTTTAGAGCACATTAATGACAATGCATACAAATTGGACCTGTCGGGTGAGTATAATGTTAGTGCAACTTTCAATGTCACTAATCTAGCTCCTTTTGATGTAGGTTCTGATTTGAGGACAAATCCTTTTCAAGAGGAGGGGAATGATGCAAACCCACAGCTGTCAAAAAGGTATCCAATTTAAATGCCAGATGGACCGGTTACAAGGGCACGAGCTAAAGCATTCAAGGAGGCATTGAATGGGTTGATTAGAGAATTTTGTACTCAAGAAAGTGCATGGAGACCCATTGGACCTAATCAAACTTGGATTACAATAATTCAAGTCCAAGAGTGATTCACAAGATCCAATAAGAGCTTTATCAATCCCATTTCGTTTTTTCTATATTTTAATATGTAATTTTCGTTTTTATGTCTCCTAAATAAGTGTTGGAAAGATAAAAGGGTCTTAGGTTACATGAACTTTGTGATAAACCATGTCTAGGTTCATAGTTTTAAACTTGGGGGTTAAATGCCTTAAATTAAAGACACTTATTTAATTCATGGCTCTTTAGGTACTCTTCCCATGGTATAAAAAGGGGTCTATGTATCCATTTGAAATCAATCAAGTTTTGAATACAATTTGTGAGTTTTTAACTTTTTTCGTTCTTTGAGAACTTTAGAACTTATTAGGTTTTCATAGCTTGTGGCGTTCAAACTTATCAATCAATTTGGTGGGTTGATTGTGTCGTTTTATACCAAGGTTCTTGTCTCTTTATAGACAACGGGTCGCGGTTTCCACCTTTGTTTTACAATTCTACAACCAAAAGAACAATCGGGCGAAATGTGTTCAAACCTCAATTTTTGGTGAGATCTCATCATCTGTCTCTTTCCTGAGCTATCAATACCAATCAATATACCCAAACATAGGCCTAATCCCAAAACAAAAGCCCAACACTAGGTAGGCTTTCCAAGCCTACTAGTGGCCTACTAATGGCTCAATTTGCTAAATTGGGCCCAATCCCTCTAATGGGCCTTACCTTAAGCCCAAACATATTCCTGGCCCAAAACATCTGACTTTTGATGGTCCACTAAGGCCCAAAGGCCCAAAATACAATACCTGGACCAACCCGAGGTCCAAAACACTTCAAGCCCATAACTGATGAGTAGGCGGGGCGTACTCCCTTGTACGCTAAGCGTACTAGCTGAAGGTGGTGTATGCTGCACGTACCTGCATGTACACCCAACTTACTCCTCTGTTAAGCTACTTTTCCATTAAGTGCTTAATACTCCATTCTAGTAGCTACAATTACAGATCCAAGTCGTCTTCGACATCTTAAAGGCCGAAGTGACAGATTCTGCTTATACCCTTGGCCTCCGAAGTCGCTACCGAGCATCTTTTAAACTAGGTGTTACAACTCTCCCTGACTTAAATTAGATTTCATCCTCAAAATCATGCATCTGTATCCCCATCATACCAAACTACCTGAGCAACACGGCCACAAGCCCGAGAATACCACAACCTTTCCAAGGAAACTAAGACCAACCCTGTAGTGTTCTAAGACTCGAAGGTGAAACGAATTCCTTGCAACATAATTCCGCTTACTCAATCGGAAACTTGAAGTCTCGAGATGGCATGTCTCCCTAACAGACCGCCCACATCGAATCGTTGCCGAGATCATGACACTTATCTCCCATCTGGCTATTCAGCTCCTGATATTATTTAATTCAACTATAAACAACTTAGTATAATGCCCCGAATGACAGGAAATTTCACCCGCGGACCCCTAATTGCTGAAACCACTTCAACTCATCCGGCTGCCACACAGCTGCTCTCCTGAAGAACGGCCGGAACCCCCGAAGGACACCTCGTCTGGAAATAATTGCCCTATCTATACCGCTACTCACGACTCCTCCAATCCTTTGATCCTTCTGATCATGATAGGGTGACGACTTGCCTCCACTGAATCTGACACAACAGTGAACACTACTAGAACAAATGCAGTCTTACATCATACTCAACCTCCTTCAACCAGCCGTTTCCTGATTCCAACATGTCGTTTCTCTATTACGGATAGAGCCACCCAAGACACATCACAGTGGCTTAAAATACCATCAAACCAACCCGTTCATCACCCTGGAAATCTGCCCTCGATGCCCTTGGCATATAGATGCCCCACATCCCATCTTACTGAAACAAAATCCTACACGAATTTCGATTCAGGTTCCTATCCAAATCGGAATTTTCACTCTGCTTTATCTAGAGATCCTTGAATCGACATTTTCATAATGCACCACGACTTCCCGTCATCCTTCACTCGACCGATTAATATCTACCCTTAGCTGATTCTCTTGAAACTATCAGTCACGCACCCGGTCCAAGCACCAGGTTCTTATGAGGTCCAATATTAGGGCTACCTAGTCGTAGCCCTACCGAGTCATACACTACTCATCCACATGATCTTGTATCTCATGATCCAACCCTTGGCGCAGCAGTCTCTACCGGTTCCATCCTAAATTCCCATAACCATCTAGGCCCGCCCCCGGATAACTAAGCGGTCAATCACCTCTGGTCCTGATCCTAACTAAGTTTTGGCTCCCCCTACAACCTTGCGAACTAGCCTACCCTAATCCAAATCACCTGAAAGAATGTGTGAACGCTACGACACCCCCGCAGTCTTACGACACCTCCCACACTATCTGACCGATAGTGAATATTATGGCTCCCTTGTAGTCTTACAACACTTTCCACCCTATTCGTCTGCTAGTGAATGTTACGGCTCCCCTGTAGTCTCACAACACTTTCCATACTATCTGACTGCTAGTGAATGCTACGGCTCCCCCGTTGTCCTACAACACTTTCCACACTATCTGACTGCTAGTGAATGCTACGACTCCCCCATGGTCTTACAACACTTTACACACTATCCGACTACTAGTGAATGTTACAGCTCCCCCGTAGTCTTACAACACTTTCCACACTATCATGATCACTGACCATAGCCCTATCACTCATCTATCGATCTGAATACATCTCAACAACGAGCAAACATGCGGTCGATCCTCCTAACTATACTCAAATACTTACCGAAACTATACCTGGTTCCCTCCCCCAAAAACTGCTATATGACGTCAAAAAAACACGATCCATATGTTGGGGAGTTTCTCGGACTTCCATCCCGCAATATTCAATATTCGGTCATCCCCTAAAGCCGCCTTCCCTTTCCGAATGGGGATGTGAAACACATCCTAGTTTCACACTTGCTTCGGTCCTGAAGATCTGAATGATTCTCCCCCACCTAGATTCAAATAAGTCCACTCGAAACACGAGAATTAGAGGATTCCCCAAACCCTCCCTCATCCCAATTTTTTACCTGTTGACGGCTGGTGCCTACAAGGCTAGATCACCATGAATGACCCTTCAAAAATAACATGATTCCTGACAACCAGCTAGCACTTCTTGAATCCCAACAATGCCAATGACTCTAGCTGCTCAAACTAATATCACACTTGCGACACTCACCGTGCAGTCATCTGCAATCTCTACCTCGAGCAAGAGTCCAGAGTTACCGATGCATCCTGAAACTTCTTGCGAAGTGCAAGTGACACGAACGATCGGGTAGCACCCGAATCAAACAAGACATGCACCGACATAGCATTTACCAAAAAGATCCTCACACAAACATAATGTACACATAAATCATACGAATAATAAAGAGCAAAGAATAATAAATGCGTACCAGCCACAACGTCTGGTGCTGCCCGAGCCTTTTCCGTGGTCAACTAGAATGTGCGGCTCTTCACCGTTGGAGCATCTGCCTTGGTAGTGTGGCCATTAGTAATCCTCATCGTGGTAGGTGCAGGCGCCGCCACCGCTCATTCCCCTCCCTGCAACCTCGAACAGTTGACCCGCTTATGGCCGGTTTAGTTTCAGTGAAAACAAATCAAGCCCTTCGTGGGGCAGTCCCTGCTCAAGTGGCCCTGCTAGCCACATGCGTAGCATCCCGAGCCTATGATACGACAAGCTCCATTGTGCACCCTACTACACTTGGCACACCGACCCTGACCCTGCTGACCCATGCTAGAAGTGTCTGAGGTCTTAGGCTTCTTAACCTGACCCACTGCTGCCTGCGCTTGCTCCGACTTCCGCTTGGTGCGGAATTCCAGCTCCATTTCCCGTTCCTGGGCCTTCTCTACCATCTCATTCAGGGTTTTGCACCCTCTAATGCTCACAAAATCCCAGATATCATCCCTCAGCATGGAATGATACCTCGTCCTATGCATATCCTCGTCAGTAGCATACTGAGGAATCAATAAAGTTTGCCCACGAAACTTGGCGGTGATCTCCGCCACAGTCTCGGTGGTCTGCTCCAAATCGTGTCACCACCATACTGAATTGAAATGTCATAAATTACAATGATTAGGATTTACATATAAGGGATCTTCCCACACCGGTCCTCCTTGAAGTCGTCAGATCTAACATTGGTTTAGGTACAGGTCCTGTGCTTTCGGTAGTATGGGCCCAATTACTACCTTCCACACCTACCTGTACCTTTACCCAATGCTCTACCTGATAACTCCAATTCTTACCAAAACTAAACCATATCCCACAAACTACCGTATACATCAAATCCCAGGTCGTCCTAATATTTTCTCTACTCACATCAATCACACCAATCATAACAGGTTGCCTTTATGCATGCAAATTATACACAGAAAAGGATCATATAGACTTTCGAATAAAAGATTCTACCCCAGGACCAAAACCATACGAGGAACAGGAAATAAGGCTAAAGCAATCATTCTGAGGCTATAGGCTCCTAACCGTATACAATTTTAAAAGCATACAAATAGCAATTTCCATACGATGATCAAAGCTCAAATATCAGTATAACATGGCTAACATATTGGGGAACTACTTACTTGGATCGGCTGATCACGCGTGTTGCACTCTCATCTTTTTCTTTCTTTAAAAATCCTTTTCCTTTTATTTTTTGAAAACAATTTTACCACTTCCTTAGTTTAACTCCTGACACACCTGAGAGTGTGCCCGAATCCCTTAAACCAAGGATCTAATACCAACTTGTAACGACCCAATTTTTCATAATAAATTTTCATTTTTGAATCATCAAACATATTTCCATACATTAAGAAATCCAGTTATAAAACATAAGTCAAATACAACTTTTGTTCCAACAACAGAGTGTCCTGTGAAAGCGCCTAAGAGAAAGTGCACAACGTGCCATCACACCTTGCCCTTGCCATTGGGATCTGAAGTACCTTAAACAAAACATAAGTCAAATGCTTAGTGAGTTCTCAAGAGCATACCCCACACAATCCACATATCATATTAGCTATAAAAGCTACCTCTACCATATAACACATATCAATTAGCTACAAAACCTACCTCTACCACATAATATAGATCAATTAGCTATAAATGTTACCTTTACCACATATCACATATCAATTAGCAATAAAAGCTACCTCTACCACATATCACATATCAATTAGCTATAAAGTTATCTCTACCATTAGCCACAAAGGCTATCTCTACCCTTAGCCATAAAGGCTATCTCTACCGTTAGCCGTAAAGGCTAGCTCTACCATTAGCCGTAAAGGCTATCTCTACTATTAGTCGTAAAGGCTATCTCTACCATTAGCCACCAAGGCTACCTCTACCGTTAGTTGTAAAGGCTATCTCTACCACGTATCAATATATAAATATACCACACACCCCTACATAACAAGTATACCAACTATCACAAAATGGGTCAGCCTTAGAGCCTTAGACCTATTGGTATGGTGAGAAAAGTCACCTCGAATGTAGAAGCTTCCTGAAAGAAATCCTTAACTGCTCCTCTATCTCCTTCCTAAGCTATCAATACCGATCAATATACCCAGTTAGCAAGTTGGCCCCAATACCATAATCCTTAATCCATGCATGGGGGTAAAATGACCATTCTACCCCTGGCCCAGTATGATCCAAACTTAGGCCCAATCCTAAAACAAAATCCCAACACTTGGTAGGCTTTCCAAGCCCACTAATGGCCCAATTTCCTAAATTGGTCCCAATACCTCTAATGGGCCTTACCTTAAGTCCAAACATATTCCTAGCCTAAAACATCTGACTTCTGATGGTCCACTAAGGCCCAAAGTCCACTGCCTGGCCTATCCCGAGGCCCAAAACACTTCAAGCCCATAACTGATGAGTACACGGGGCGTACTCTTTTTTACGCTAAGCATATTGGTCGAAGGTGGTGTACGTTGTGCACACCTGCATGTATGCCCAATGTACTCCACTTTTATGCTACTTTTCCATTAGGTTCTTAATACTCCATTCCAACAGCTACAATTACAGATCTAAGTGCTCTTTAACATCTTAATCCATAAAGGCCGAACCGACATATTATGCTTATACCCTTGGCATCTGAAGTCGCTACCGAGCATCTTCTAAACCGGGTGTTACATTCTACACAGTCTTCACATCTTCATACAAATCATGGATCATTTACATAAATATCTACATATTTGTTCTTAGGATCTTCAAATCTTCAAACATCCTTCAAGTGTTCTTGACTTGAAACTCCTTATCTCCAACCTTCCTCCATAAGAAATTATAAAAGGTGAGTTATACCCATACATTTTCATGTTTTCTTCAAGTTTTAAGGGGGAGAATACAAGTTACAACACCAAAACATCAACTTTCAACAGAAAAGTTATGGCTATTCACGAATGGTTTTGACCATCTTAAACTTAACATTTTCCAAAACTGTTCAATATATGAGTAGTTCAGGTTTATACCTTTCTAATGATTACTTGAACGCATTTCTACAATTTTTATACAATTTATGGCGATTTTTACAAAACGGCCTATCATTTCAGAAATGATTTCGAACCAGTCTGTGAAGATGGACATTTTCACACTGGTTAGAGACCACTAAAAAGTATAATAAAAATTATGAACAAAGTAGAGTTTATGGATTTAGATTATGACTCTTGATGATTTTTCTATAAAATTTATAAAAACAGGAATGTAAAAGTTTAAAACTAGAAAATTGGTTTACAAATTCATTAACACTTTGTAACATGTTGAGTAAAGTGTATAGCAATAAATAGCTATGTGTTGATTGAATTTCAAGTTAATTTACTTCCATGAAACAGAAATAGTCATTCACATAAGGGTCTTTCATCATTATAAACACATATGATAAACTATAATAGGTATAGTGTATGGTACGTTAACACTACGAACATACTAAGGAAGGTTTCATTCATACTACAAAAAGGGTTTTTTGTTCACACTACACATAAACTCGTTGAATCAAATTTGTGAGACATTACTTCATTGTACTCTTTAGAGTACTGGTTAAAGTCCTGTATTATAACAATAGTCTCTTGTAGGGAGAGCAAGATACTTGTGTATAGATCCATATTGGGACTGATAATCCCGCACCTAAGCTGCTTGCAATAGCTAGACCGACAGGTCTAGGGTGACAAATGTCAAAACATTCCAAAGCCCGAAGTACGTCGTAAAAGGACTATTATGTCAATTGCATGGTTATAATAACTCACATAGGGAAACAACGACACATATACTTTACGGGGATTCTTATATTCAAAAGGGTTTTATTTATTTAAAATTGCATATATTATTATAAGTATGGAAAAGACTTGTACATTTCGGTCTTGAGTCTTAAGATTACAACTCATTTTATAAGGAAAATATTGAATTTTCTTGAATGTAATACTATAATATACTATTTTCAAGAACAAACATTCACACATATCAGTCTTAGGGTAGTTAAGACTACATTTCATCTAGGATTGTTAGATTTCATCTATAATTACTACGTGTATACGTCAGAGTTATATAAAATTTAGACATGATCGACTTGGAAATGGGTGGGTCCGCCTTAGATCCTGTTCCCTGTTTGGTTGTGGGCTTAGGGCAGACCCATTACATTTGATGGTTCATTCGATCTTGATTTTATATAACTTGTACACACTGGGGGATTATAGAAGGAAGATACGGGTCTTCCTACGAGTACACTATTTTATAACATAGAAACATACATTTATGGAGGAGCATTTATTCCAAGAGCATACATACATAAGGGTTGCATACAAATACAACTACAACGTACTACTTATCTAGTACAGTACAAGTTACACTTCTAAAAGGACCATTATTGTTAACTCTGTGATTACCTAATGAATACGTTAGGTTCATATATAATAAGGGTTCGATAGACAGTGGAATGTGTGAATTCTGCCTTACTTCCTGTTCCTTGTTTGGTTGTGGGCTTAGGGCAGATCAACACATTCAACTGTCCATCCGATATGGATTATACGTAACTTGTTTTCACTATGTGATCGTAGAAGGAACTGGTATGATCACATTACTTATCATTACTTATAAAGAAAATATAGGATTTTCTAGAGGAACATACGAACATTTTCAATGAACAAGGAACTTCTTTTATAAAAAAAATGCTTATGAACTCACCAACTTAAATGTTGATACACTTTCAAAATTACTTGTACTCTCAGGAAACCAGTACACAGGTACATGCACAGGTTTTCAAGAAGTCGGAGCATAATAGCTTCTAGTCTTAGTTTTTACTATATACATTTGAAGTCATTCAAGCTATGTTTCGAATATAATGTAAACACTATATTATCAATATAATGGTTGTTGTTTCTTTGATTACTATTATTCATTTGTGATGAAATTGTACGTGACATCCTCCATCGCTGAACGTTTCTGCCGTCTCGGTTTGGGGTGTGATAGAACCCATAAGTTGACCAAAAGTCAACCATGGTCAAAGTAAACATTCAAAGTCAAAGCCGACAACCACAATACCAAAAATTGATTCTCACGTCGTGACCATCCAATGGTCACGTCATGGCCAACAAGTTTAGCGCCGATCCAAAACTTCGGATTCAACAACTCAACTGCGACCCAAAACCATCGCCACATCGTGATGACCATGCCCTCATATGGTGACTAAGCCAGTCCAAAATAACCGAGATAAATCTCATTATCACATTATGACCACCATATGATCACGTCTTGACTACTACAGATTGGGACACTTAATGCATTCAACCCTCAATCCTTAAATCCATCCATTCCAACTTTCCAAAGGGCCTTCTTACTCCAAAAACATCCTAAAAATAGATTCTTTATAGACATGCATGTACAATGCATGTATTTTAACGCCCTGTCCCAAATCATTTACCATTTGGGTGTGGGTGACGTAGCTTAGATGATCCGAGTGTTCGGTTTGTGTTTTGGAGCCAAGGGGTATTTTGGTAAAGTGTCAACTCGGGCCTTTATGGAAATTATATTTTTGTTCGGGAAATCTTAAAGCAAGTATGAGTTGATAGAATTTTAGAGAATCCCGTAACCTTTTCATGGATATAAGAATCATCAGAACCGGGCTTATAACGAAGGAGTTGTGGCCTTTGGAAGGTTTCAAGGTTTAAGGCAAAACCCTAGTACACATGGCATACATAGGGAGTACGTGGGGCATACTGATGTAAAGGTAAGTACGTTGGGTGTACCTCGGTGTACACTGGGCTTACAAAGGAGATGGATCGTGATCTTTGAGAGGAATACTCTAAGCGTACTAGGAGTACGCTGGGAGTACTCCAGATTCATGTAAACCTTATTTTAGGGCTTCACACCCTATTTACGATCATTTTCTCTTCAAAAAACCTTAATACCTTCAGTCTCCACTCATTTTTATACTCAGAACTGAACCCTTAGTGCAATTTGGTGATTTTAAGCTTGGTATGTGTTTGATGGGTATCTTGAGAAGAAGAAGAAGAAGAAGAGAATTATTTGGAGGTGTGGCTTAAGCTTCTAGATACAGGAGTATCTTTCTATTTGCAAGCTTCCAAAGGTAAAAATCCTTGACCTTGATGATCTTTGTGGTTGGATATATTTTATGGAGTTCTTTGGCATTGTTAAGTCCCTTGATGAAAAAGTGAGCTTTTGATCTACTCCAAAAGTAGTAGATGTTAGATCTAAGCTTCAATAAGGTCCTTTGTTCATAAAAATGGAAACTTTATGAAGGACTTTGGTTCACATATGTATTAAGCTCTTATTTAGTTATTTCTGTAAGTGTTAAGCCCCATTAAGTCGTGCTTGAGAGTAAAGTTGGAAACTTTATTGGTTAAG
The DNA here is from genome assembly GCF_052625555.1 of Lactuca saligna. Lineage (NCBI taxonomy): Eukaryota > Viridiplantae > Streptophyta > Magnoliopsida > Asterales > Asteraceae > Lactuca > Lactuca saligna. The sequence goes on along the minus strand of NC_136423.1, from coordinate 81,652,837 downwards.
ACCTTGGATAGAGTCCAGATCTATGTTTTGGACATCTTGACTTAACGCATTAAGAGAAAAATATGGGTTTTGGACTCCTGACTAGTACGTTGGGCGTACGACGAGGTATGCTCAACGTAATGCGAGGATTGTGTATCATGCTGTTGTACGTCGTGCTTCGTGGTCGAGTACATGGGGCGTACGTCTCTAGTACGTTGGGCGTACTTCCTAGAGAGCTGTTTTGGGATTCTGAGGTTTGGGTCATTCTTGGGTTATTGTAGTTTGGGCCTTTTTGGGCCAATAGACTGGCTTCTAGGCTTACCTTTTGGGCTACTTTGGATTTTAGGCCAATAAAGGATTTTTGGGGCCCAATTTGAAAAATTGGGCCATATTTGGGCCTTGGGTGTTTATATGGAAGTTCGGCCTTTGGATTACTGGTTTAGGCTTGGGCCTTGGGCAAAGCATAGGGAAGGGTAAAAAGTACTTTTACCCTAGTTTGGACTTTTAGTGTGAGTCGTGACCCAGTTATTAATTTGCTGTTATTTTGGGTAATTGATTAGCGTGGGTTTGTTACCGGATCTACAATTAGAGAGTATCAGTGGGTTTCAACTGTCTGAGGTGAATCATCACACCATATCAGAGTAAGTTAGGGTATATATATATATATATATATATATATATATATATATATATATATACATACATATACACACACACAAGATAATTATGAGATCTATAAGTTTTAATTATCGAATATAAAGTAAAAGATTTATATTGTGATGGTTATAGGAAATCACTAAGAAAGAAAGATAAAAGATAAAATACCTAAGTTTAACGTGTTAGTGAGCTATTATTTTTCATCCTTAGTCTGATAAAATTTGGCTACCCCGAACCTGTAGTTGTTAATCTTGCAAGAGACAGAAAGATATGTATAGATTTATACAAGTTTTGACACATCCACCTGCGATTTCTAGCTACAATCCCGACATGATAACTTTATTTATTGTTCAAGCACTATTCGACATCTGATGAAGCATCATGCAGGGAAATTAGTAGCCTACAACGTCGATTATAGGGGTTTATGGTAATACATTACAATCACCTTAGAGATCGGACTACCTAGAGGGACGCGTTCAAATAGTAAATAAAATATGTCATGATTAATAGAATATCCTAAAATATAAAGTTCATAAGATAGGATTGGTAAAGATGATAAGATAGGATCGATAAAATATCCTACAAATATAATAAGATAGGAATGGTAAAATATCCTATAAAAATGATAAGATAGGATCGGTAAAATATCCTACAAAGATAGTAAGATAGAAATTGTAAAATATCCCATAAAAATAGTAGGATAGGATTAGCAGAATATCCTAATTGGAAGACTTATAAGTTACAAGATACAAGAAATTTTGGAAGAGATAATATAGTAAAATATAGGAAATAAGGAATATAATTAAATGATCATAATCATTGTAAAATTTGTAAAAGTTTTCAAAAAGAGTTTATTATATGTTTATCTAAAAACCAGTGAATTCACCAACATCATGTTGACATTTTCAAATCCACATGTATTCCTAGGATTGAATAAGGATCAATGCAAGGAAGGATAGTTAGCTTGAAGATAGATCTATAAAAAGGTAGTTATGGTTTGTGCTCTCTGATTTGGATAATTTATGTAATCACCGTCACCACTCGACATTTTCGCCAATGTTTGGGGGAGGTGTGACACAATGGTATCAGAGCTACTTGCTATAGCGAATTAGTATTTTTTTTTAGGAATTACGACTCTAGCTTAGGACATATATTTCGATTAGGTTTTCCCTCAAACCTATAAATAAAAGTATTACTATTAATTACCCAACTAATAAACTGTTTACGAGAGAGGTGAATAGTTTGAACGGTCACCTGGGTTGCTGGATTTCAGAACGGCTATATGCTAAAATAATCATGCCCTCCTCACTTCTCATCTGGTCAATCCATATTTGATTGTCTAAAAGTACGAAACAATAGTAGTCACCAATCCTGAATAAGTATACAAATCAAGAATGCAATATATATATATATATATATATATATATATATATATATATATATATATTATCTAACCTGGTTCTGTATGTAAAAGTTGAGTTACTCCTAATATAGCCTGATCACCTATGTTTAGTCTTGAGTCTTGACTGAACCAAGACATTAACTAAATTTGGGCTCGATAAATGTTAAAATAGAAATCATACACATACAACACAAATCAAAAGCATACATAAGTGTATCAAAATATCCCACAAAATAAGAAGAAATAAGTATCAAAATACAACCCAAACGCATCAATCCTCCCACCTACTCACTTCTCTCAAACTCGTCCTCCTTGTCTTTCGAGCTCTCCTCGTTATCGTCATCAGTATCCCTAGGATATGTTCCTGAGGTGCCAACACCATCATTACCAACACCCCTCAGGTGAGCAGGAGGTGGAACAACAGGAGATGCATGAGGAAAATGTGGATGGTCCAACCCAAGGTGCTGCCTCACCCTAGCAATTGAAGCCATAATCTAGCAATGATCCTCCTGTATTGCATTCAAATGGGACATTACATCGCGTAGAGTTAGTTGCGGTTGATCAAGATTGACATGCCTAGGTCTATGATGCCTCTCAAACACAGGCTTAGGGATATGCTCTGGCTCCACCTGTCTAATCGGCTCCATATCATCATCTGAAACCCTCCACTGCCACCCAACTTCTCGAACCAATACCCACATCTTCCCTAGAGTGGTAGTACCCATGTATCTAATAGGAATAGGAACCATCCCGCTAGTGTCAATCTCATAAGATAGGGCCAATCGAGTAACTCAATGACCACCACAAATCCTGCTTGAAGGCATGGAACCTAGAGCCATACCAGATAAATAATTGCTAATTTCAGGTCTTTTACAATAGACAAACAATGGAAATTTGGAACAACCTAAATTAATAATAGGACTGAGAGTTGAGACTTACTTGTTTCATTATATTAAGGGAGGAGGGAGGGGGGGTCGTTGAAGAGAATGTTTCCGGAAAGGAGATTGTCAGTAAAGAAAGTCATCGACAATAAAAAGTTAGGGTCGATAATGGGGTGGGGCTAGGCAGCAAGACCGACGCACACACTTTTATTCCTCTAATGTGCGTTGTGTCTGTTTCTTTGATTCCTTCATCCAATATTAGCAAACAAAAAAAATATGGATTGGGCATTTTTTATTTAATTAATTTGACATTAAATATGAGCATAAATTTTTGGACTATTAACATACATTTGGGTTATAGTGTGTTTGAATTTATAAGTTAGGAGTAGTCCAATTATTTTAGGGTAGCCCATAATTTTTTAAGGGGTAGCACCGTAACTAAAAAAAGAATTAAAAAAAAGGTATATATTATTGGACGAAACCTGAGGGGTGACCCAGGATACCTCGGGCTCCTATGTAGCTCTACCTATGTATGGAACGTTCCTACATTCTAGAATACACTTTTTACGGTCCATATGTCATATCTTGCCAACCGCTGGCTATTTTGGAACAGACTTTACTACTCCAAAATTATGCATTCCGGACAATGTAGTTATTTTGCAAATTTCGGAAAAAATAGTTATTTTTATTAAAAGTTTCATTTATATGAATAAGTTTAGTATATATTTTCCTTATATGATATAACAAATATAATTATTATACACTTGTAATGTTACATATGACTACTAGGCTATTAGCAACATGGTTCTAAAAGGTACGTTATGACGTGCTCCAATGCGAGATGTAATGTAGCTGTCAACTAGAAATTTTTGTGCCTTGTAACTACAACACTTAAGTCAAATTATAAATCAAAGACATAAGAGCATGTATGATGCATACTCTATGACAACAAAATTTCAATCAAACACACCATGCAAGCATTTCCAGTAGTCAATAAGCAATTGGAAACCCTAGAAGTTCTTGTTTAAGTCCATTTTGGACTAGGACTTCCTTATTGGGCCCAATGGACCAATAAGCTTCCAATTTGACCACCTTGGGCTTAGAACTCTTAAATGGGTTCTAATTGGACCCACTTCCATTTATTTCAGTATTTTGGGTCATATTAGGCCTAGAATGAAATAAATTAATTATATGAACCATTTAGGGCCATAATTAACCTAATTTAGCCCTAATAGGTCATAAGATTCACATTTATGATTATTTGGACCAAACATCACTTAAAATAACCATGAAAAACGCTTAAGCATACAAGGCCCAAATTCTTTTCTCTTCCTCTCTAATTCTCGGCCCAAGCCCAAAAGGAGAAGAAGAAGTTGACTTTTTCATGACACCTCATCTTTGCATGGAAGATATCTAGGTTATTACACTTCAAACATCCATGCCATCTAATGTTTTCATGCAACTCACTTCAAAAATCACTCTTCTCTCTTCTCTCTCTCTCTCTTTCTCTCGGCCGATTCCAAACTCACATACACACACATTTCTCTCACAAAACTCTCAAGGAAACTCCCTCCACTCTTCATCAAGTTCTCGAATTTTAGAAGGTTTTTCAAGAAGATATTTCCACAAATTCTTCATCTAAGGTAAGATCATGCTTGGATCTATGATCTAGGTTCTTTGTTTTATCAAAAATCTCTTTCTAATCCATGCAAAATCATGATCACTCTCTTAGAAACCCTCTAAGTTCGAAATCATCAAAGGAAGGCTTGTTAGGCCCGAAAACAACATCAAGGTCCTTCCAATCTTCTTCAAAACCAAAACTACAACTCAAGGTGAGCTTCATACCCCATTTCTATCGGTTTTTATGAGTTGTTATGGGGGAGAATACAAGCAAATGTGTAGATCTATGAGTAAATGTATGCTTTGTGTGATTTGATGCATGTTTGTGTGTAATATGATGTGTTGTGATGAATATGTTACCCAAAAACTACCTAAAAACCAAGATATATAACATGAGGGATGAAATAAACATAACTTACACCATTTTGCACTAATCAAGTCAAGAAAAATAGTTCATTTGGTTAGGATGAACATATTTGGACATAAAACCCATTTTTGGGCTTAAATTGTAAAAAATACAAAACTAAGGGCCCAAAACGACAAATTATAATTTCTGGAGGTTGAAAAGGGTCCAACAGTTTCTAATACAATTTTTCTAAATATCAACATTTTTGAGGGGCTTAAAATGTAAAATTTGAACCTAATGGGCTAAAATGGGCTTTTTGGCCCAATAAGCTCCAATTTGCAAAATTATTAAATTTGAGGGGCTGGAAATGTAACTTTCTGTAAAACATGGGATTTAAAGTGTATTAAAACCATTTCAAAGGTCAAAAATGTTTTTCAAATTCAAAAGGGATCAAAAATGCAAAACTTTTCCATTTTGAGCCAAAACTGTAAAAGTTGCGAAAATGGGGGTTCCAACCGAGAAAACTTCATTTTTGAAGGACTTAAGCTGTTTACAAAGTAAATTTGGGCTGAAAATGTCTTTTCAATAAGTTATGGTACTAAAGTGTCAAGAAAAAAAAATGGTTTGAGGACTAAAATGGAAATTCTTTTATATAAAGAATTAAAACTGCAAATTTTATCAAAGAACGGTCCTGAAAAAGTAAAATCTTACTTTTAAACAAATAAACCCCTTAAGACAAAATACGAGATCCACGACTACCAGCGAAACGTAATAACAAATACACTTTCAACACCAATATCGTTAACAAACGAATTGATTCGGTCTCGAATCAATAACAAATCAAAAATCAATAAACAATAGTACTTCAATAAACACGCGAAATCTACGAGGAGTCAAGATTCAATCGTTGGGCTCGAAAGTTTTAAATCGTGCTTGTTGGGCCTTGCTAGCCCAATAACATGATCTTTAGTCCCGAAGGGAACGCGCTTGCATGTTATTGGGCCTTCTATGACCTAATTCCATGTACAAGGACTTTCAATAGCTCTATTGTGCTATTGGGCCCCAACGGTCCATTGGTACTGCTAATGAAGTCGAGAAGTCGAATGCGAGTCGGGCCAAGCGCCTTTCGCATTCCCGATAGCCTTGAACAACTTATGGAAATAAAGGGGGCTTCATACCCTCCTTTCTCCTCGGTTGTGGGGCTATGAGAAGTCAGGGTGGTTGGATTAAGTGAGTAGTACGGACGACGCCTAAAGGATCGTTTGTAATTGGTAGTTATAAACTAGTCATTTTCATTAATGCGTGATTATAATAATTCACAACCCATAATTAATCCAATGTCACCTGGGTAATAAAAAACAATCATCGTATCGGTATAACAATAAATATGACACGTAATTTTATGTATTGGGAAAACATCGGGTTTTCCCGGGGAGTTCAACACTTTTACTTATGTGATGTATACAAAGTTCAACAACTATACATGTTTACAAAAATTGACAAGCATACTTACGGATCTTCACACTTTTTTTTATAGACAATACTCTTTTCAGAAAATATCGAATTTTCTGTGTTTTTAAAACTTCACAGAAATCATTTTTCACAACATTACTTATGAACTCACCAACATTTCATATGTTGACGTTTTTCCAAAATACTTGTATTCTCAGGCAACATGTAAACCAAAGAATAAGTACGAAGTGATGTCGTGGTGTTTTGCTTAAATTTATTATCGAACGGTTTATGTTATGGATTTGTAATGTTTAAAACAATGTACCTAATGTAAACAGTATCAGTTGTAATATTTCAATGCATGGTGATGAATGGTATTATGATTCATGTATAATCATTGTGATGGTATTCAATTAAGTCACAATAGCCCTCGGACGTTTCCGCCGTCTGGTTCGGCGGTGTGACAGGTTGGTATCAGAGCTCTATTTATAGTGAACTAGCATATCTAACCACACATTGATATGCAACTATAAACCTAAAGAGGGACTAACGCAACTCTGAACAAAAAAAGTAAAACATAACAATAAAACACCCTTGATTGCATTAGGAACAAGAACATAATACCGAACCAAACAAGATAATGCTAGTATCTCGGTTAAGCCAGAGTTGTTCTAGTCATATCAAGGAGTGGATGTAGCCTGATCAAATACATTCCCTCCAATGTATAACTATCACACGTTCTGAGGAGATCGTGATAGCTAGGGAACCTAAAAACATACCCCTTTATCACCAAAAAGAGAACATCCGTTTAGTCTGTATAATAGTTGTTGCATCCTAGGGATAATGTTAGCATATTTACACACTCTCGCAGACGGCATGGCTGGTTTCCATCACCCCGGAGATCCTTACTTCCCTAACCAGGGAAATAATGGATGGTTAGACGAAGAGCCTGAAGAAGAGCCTGAGGAAGACCCCGAGGAGGAATCTGACGGGGAACCGGAGGCAGGAGTCGAGGGCGAGCCTGCCGAACTAGAAGAAGAACAGGAGGAGGAAGAAGATGAAGGAAGCTTTGAGGAGGAACCCAACGATAGTGAAGGGGGTGATTCGGACGCGGAGTCCGAATTCATCAAACCCCCTTACCTGATTAGGGTGCCCGCTTACCGGGTGGGCCCCACTGGTCCTACATCCCATGGGGTATTGATCTTTGGAGATGGAGCAGACAGTAGGGAAAGCGACCCCCGTTCTTCATGTCACGCGAGTTCTTTGGCCTGAGGGATGGAGGACCGGCTGATCGAGCTCTTCCGGTCATGGTGAGATGGTTATGGAACACCAGCGACCTCGCTCAGAGCACCGCCGACCAGGTACGCCAGCTGTGGACTAGGGTCGAGCGTGCAGAGCAGGAGACACGGGACGTTCTTCGAGAGTTCCATATGAGGTAGGTGAGGTGGGAGTCTCGACTCTGGGATGCACAACGACAGGTGGCTCATCTTCAGGGAGCATCCACTTCCTCAGCACCACCCCCGGGCACAACTCATCGCGATTAGGGATGGACTTATTTTACTAGGTCATTAGGATCTATTCTATGTACCCCGACTCTATGTTTAAGTGACTACACTACTCATAGAGCCGTTATGCTGTCGAACTAATATCACCTATGTATGCTCTTTCGAGCAAAAAAATTTCATGTATCAAATGCGGATAATATTAGTAAACTTTTATGTGTTTTACTTTGATGTTGTAACCTGCTATGTGTACGAATCCATGATTGTGTGCCAAATTGTGAAAGTACCTAAGTTAGTGCCACACACCTGGCTCATAGGATCACGCTCACACAAAAAGCACAGATACTCAACATCTTTCTGTTCCTTGGCAGAAAGATGCCTCGACGACCCACTCGCGAAAACCCTGGACCAACCCGACCCGAAGTTGACTCAACTGCATTCCAGTCAGCTGTATCTGCTGCGGTCACCGCAGCAATGGCACAAATTCACCAAGGGAACAACAGAGGAGTCAACGGACAAGGGGCTGGGAGTTCGAACAATGGAATGAATCAAGGACCCACCAAAACATGTTCCTACAAGGACTTCACAAACGCCATACCACGAACCTTTAACGGCACTGGAGGAGTGATCACCCTGAAACGATGGATTGAGAAGGTGGAATCGGTGTTCGAGATATGTGATTGCCCTGAAGAGATGAAGGTGAAGTTTGCTGCATGCACTTTTGTTGACCAAGTGATCACTTGGTGGAACGGACACGTGGAAGCCATGACACGCCCCGTAGCCAATTCCATGCCATGGACAGAAATGAAAGAAATGCTGATGGCCGAATACTGCCCTCGTGGTGAAATTCAGAAAATGGAGCAAGAGTTGTGGAACCTCACTGTCCGGAATGCTGATATAGATGCCTACATATCAAGGTTTAGCGAACTGTCTCTATTATGTCCTGGCATGATCACCTCAGAAGGAAAGAATATCGAGCGATTCATCTGGGGACTAACCTCCCCGATCCAAGGAAACGTGATAGCTGCAAATCCCAAAACTTTCAACAGTGCTAAGAGATTGGCCAAGAAGCTGTATGACCACAACAACAAGAAGGGTGAGAAGCCAGTGGAGACCGAAGCCAAGAAGGAAAATGATAGCAAGAAGGGGAAGAACAACAAGAGAAAGGGGCGTCAAGGCTCCGAAACTTCCAAGAAGCAGCAGATAGTGGTGGTTAATGCTGCAACCGTGCAAGTTCCATCCACACCACATGCTCCAGCCTTAGCTGCTCCAAGTGCTCCTAGACCTTATTTCGGTAATCTTCCCAAGTGAAACAAGTGCGGTCTCCATCACAATGGAGAATGCACGGAGATGAAGTGCACCAGTTGCAATCGGAAGGGGCACACGGCAAGGTACTGCAGGCCTTACCCTCCTCATAATCAACAACAGGGAAGCAACAACAACAACAACCGCAATAACAACAACACCAACACCGGCGACAACAATGCAGGACCTAGCCACACCTGCTATGGTTGTGGAAGGACTGGGCATTTCCGTCGAGATTGCCCTAACAACAACAATCCCGGAAATGGAGGAACAGGAAGGGTGCTGACCATGGGTCAGGGGGAGGCGATTCAGGATCCCACTGTTGTTACCGGTACCTTTCCCTAAACCACACTTATGCATGCATCTTATTTGACACCGGAGCAGAGCGAAGCTTTGTGAGAAATAAGTTTAAACATTTGTTAAAACAACAACCCTAGAAGCTCAATGAAACCTTTAAGGTGGAAATGGCCAATGGGAAAACCGAATCCACTGGGGAAATCTACATCGGATGTACCCTAACCCTGAATCAACACGTCTTTCGAATAGACTTAATGTCTGTTTCCATTAGGAATTTCAATGTGATTATTGGCATGGACTGGTTAAGCCCCCACCATGCTGAAATTATGTGTCACGAGAAGGCCGTTCACCTTCACCTTCCCAATCACGAAACCCTAGTTATTTACGGAGACAAACCTAGAACAAACCTTCGCCTCATCTCGTGCATCCAGGCACAAAAGCATCTACGAAAGAACGATTTGACGTTCCTGGCTCACATAGTGGATAAAACCAAGGAAGAGGTTAACATTCAAGACATTCCAGTAGCACGTCAATTCCCAGACGTATTTCCTGATGATCTTCCTGGAGTACCCCCAGAGAGAAAAGTTGAGTTCCGAATTGATCTCGTTCCAGGAGCAACCCCTCTTGCTAAATCGCCTTACCGGCTAGCTCCTGCTGAAATGCAGGAATTGTCCGGCCAACTCAGCGAACTCCTGGGTAAGGGATTCATCCGACCCAGCTACTCGCCATGGGGAGCTCCGGTCCTCTTTGTCAAAAAGAAGGATGGATATTTTAGAATTTGCATCGATTACAGAGAGCTAAACAAACTCACTGTTAAAAATCGCTATCCACTCCCACGAATCGACGATCTATTTGACCAGCTCCAAGGAGCTAGTTACTTCTCTAAGATAGATCTACGGTCCGGGTACCATCAGCTCAAGGTCCGAGAAGAGGATATTCCCAAAACCGCTTTCCGAACTCGTTACGGACATTATGAATTTGTCGTAATGCCCTTCGGTCTAACAAATGCCCCTGCCGCATTTATGGACCTGATGAACCGAATCTGTTGACCATTCCTCAACAACTTTGTTATCGTCTTCATTTACGACATTCTAGTCTATTCCCGAAGCGAAGAAGAGCATGGCCAACATCCCTGACAAATCCTTGAAACCCTACGAATGGAAAAGCTATACGCAAAACTCTCCAAGTGTGAGTTCTGGCTCCGTAGCGTGAACTTCCTAGGTCATGTTGTTTGTCGGGAAGGAATTCATGTGGATCCTTCTAAGGTCAAAGCCGTTGAAGGATGGGCAGTCCCGACGACATCCACAGAAATTCGCCAATTCTTAGGCCTAGCAGGCTACTATAGGAGGTCAAACCTCTCTAAGATCGCCAAGCCACTTACCTAGCTTACACAAAAGGGCGTACCATTCAAATGGACGGACAAATAAGAAGTTGCATTCCGAACCCTGAAGCAAGCGCTCTGTAGTGCCCCGATACTATCTCTACCAGAGGGAACGGAAGATTTCGTGGTCAACTGTGACACGTCAAATCAGGGTTTAGGTTGCGTTCTCATGCAGCGTGGAAGAGTGATAGCTTACGCATCCCGCCAACTAAAGACACACGAAGTGAATTATACAACCCATGACCTAGAATTAGGAGCAGTGGTCTTTGCTCTGAAGATTTGGAGGCATTACCTTTATGGTACGAAGTGCACCATCTTCACAGACCACAAGAGTCTCCAGCACATCTTGAATCAGAAAGAGCTGAATATGAGGCAACGAAGATGGGTTGAATTATTAAATGATTACGAGTGTGAAATCAAGTACCACCCAGGCAAGGCCAACGTGGTAGCTGATGCCTTGAGCCGGAAGGAGTACTATAATCGTCGTGCGAAAACTCTCTCAATAACCATCCAATCTCACCTAACCACTAAGATCAGGGTAGCCCAGTCAGATGCCATGAAGACAGAAAACAGAGCAAGCGAAGCGTTACGCAGAATGGAGAAGAATCTAGAGGTAAAAGAGGACGGAGTATACTATTTCATGAACCGTATTTGGGTCCCTAAACTCGGAGGATTTAGGGAGGTAGTCATGAATGAAGCTCACAAGATGCAATACTCCATCCATCCAGGTTCGGACAAGATGTACTTGGATATTAAACAACATTATTGGTGGCCTAACATGAAGGCATAAATTGCCACCTATGTCAGCAAATGCCTTACTTGCGCCAAAATAAAGGTGGAGTACCAAAAGCCCTCGGGGTTATTACAGCAACCGGTGATCCTCGAGTGGAAATGGGAAGGGATTTCCATGGACTTTGTGACCAAGCTACCCAAGACGTCGGACAGATTAGACACTACATGGGAAATAGTTGACCGACGAATGAAATCCACCCATTTCCTACCAATAAAAGAATTCTACAAGATGGAGAGACTGACACGATTATACATTCGAGAAATCGTGAGACTTCACGGAGTACCAGTGTCTATCATCTCAGATAGAGACAGTAGATTCACTTCACGTTTTTGGCAATCACTTTAGAAAGCACTTGGAACCCATCTTGACATGAGCGCCGATTATCACCCACAAACGAACGGCCAAAGCAAATGAACCATCTCGACGCTCGAAGACATGCTTCGCGCATGTGTGATAGACTTTTGGAAGTCTTGGGATACCCACTTACCCTTAGTCGAATTCTCATATAACAACAGTTACCATTCGAGAATCAAAGTCGCTCCTTTCGAAGCACTATATGGACGTAAGTGTGGATCACCATTGTGTTGGGCTGAGGTGGGCGACACCCAGCTAGCAAAGAAACTGGCATCGGACAAGGCGTTAACAGGACCGGAGATCATACGTGAAACCACAGAAAAGATAGTTCAAATCAGAGCTCGACTACAAGCATCGCGCGACCGACAAAAGTGCTACGTTGATAAACGACGAAAGCCCTTAGAATTTCAGGTTGGGAATCGTGTGCTGTTAAAAGTTTCACCTTGGAAAGGGGTCATTCGTTTCGGAAAACGGGGAAAACTGAACCTACGATACATTGGACCTTTCGAGATCGTTGCCCAAATAGGTCCAGTGGCGTACAAACTGCAGCTACCCGCTGAGCTAAGCAGCGTACACCCCGTGTTCCATGTTTCCAATCTAAAGAAGTGCCTATGAGATGAAACTCTCGTCATTCCCCTTGACGAGATTGAAATCAACGAGAATCTCCTGTTCGTTGAAGAACCAGTCGAAATCATGGACAGGGAGGTGAAGCGTACTAAACAAAGTCGCATCCCAATCGTGAAAGTACGGTGGAACGCGAAGCGTGGGCCAAAATTCACGTGGGAACGCGAAGACCAAATGAAGCAAAAGTACCCTCACCTATTCGGGACGAAATTCCCTCTAACGGGGGGATGATGTCATAACTAGAAATTTTTGTGCCTTGTAACTACAACACTTAAGTCAAATTATGAATCAAAGACATAAGAGCATGTATGATGCATACTCTATGACAACAAAATTTCAATCAAACACACCATGCAAGCATTTCAAGTAGTCAATAAGCAATTGGAAACCCTATAAGTTCTTGTTTAAGTCCATTTTGGACTAGGACTTCCTTATTGGGCCCAATGGACCAATAAGCTTCTAATTTGACCACCTTGGGCTTAGAACTCTTAAATGGGCTCTAATTGGACCCACTTCTATTTATTTCAATATTTTGGACCATATTGGGCCTAGAATGAAATAAATTAATTATATGAACCATTTTGGGCCATAATTAACCTAATTTAGCCCTAATAGGTCATAAGATTCACATTTATGATTATTTGGACCAAACATCACTTAACATAACCATGAAAAAGGTTTAAGCATACAAGGCCCAAATTCTTTTTCTCTTCCTCTCTAATTCTCGGTCCAAGCCCAAAAGGAGAAGAAGAAGTTGACTTTTGCATGACACCTCATCTTTGCATGGAAGATATCTAGGTTATTACACTTCAAACTGATGGGTTTTGGTCATAAGAACATCCTATGTGCTCATATAAACCCTAATGCTTGGATCTAGGTTTCTCTATTGTACATGCAAGTTATCCAAGACTATAAACCATAATTCTAACATATGGAAATCGATATTAACATATAATTAGGTTTAAGATATTACCTTGATTGTTATGTAGCAATAACAATCCCAATTCCTCTTTGTATTGACTTTAGAAAGCTTAGAGTCATAAATGTCACTCCTCTAATGGTTCACAAACACCATAAGCAAGAGGATGAAGAAGAGAGAGGATGGAGGCTGCCCAAAAACGTGTGAAACCCTAGAACAAAGCTTAGACACGTTTTTGGTCCTTAAAGGGTCTATATATAGTGAGGCTATTAGGGTTATCTAACAAGGAAACCCTAATTTGGATGCTTAAGCCCTAAGCAACCCATGGACCCCTTTCCTTAAGCCTTGGACGATTTCTCATGGGTTTCCCCATAGAATTCGTCCACCCAATCCATGGCCCAAATTGCAATTATCTTATAATTACAATTCCAGTCCCTTAAGTTTAATTAATTTCTTTTAGTCACAAAACTAATTACCAATTAATTATTGACTAATATTAATTAAACAATATGATTTCTCCTTTAATATATTATTCTCATAATATATTAATAAATCATATTTAATCCTTTCTCTCCATAATTCATCCTATCAAGTTGCTTTGGTGAAGGCAACCCAAAAGGACCATGCACCATCGGGTCAAGTACATTCCAAAATAGTTATGGACTTAGACACTAATCCAACAGTCTCCCACTTGGATAAGTCTAATAACTATTTTGCGTATGACTTCAGATCTTGATTTGCAATCGTAGCTTTCCAAAGCCGTTGTCAACTCTGATCCTATCAGATACACGTGTCCTTTAGACAAGAGATCGTATATTCCTCCATTCTAGATATCTTATGAGACATGATTTCAAATCATTCTCTTTGTACTATTTCTCGATCTCCGATTTATGAAGACTAACTAATTGAACAAATCAAATTAGCCCTAGCCCGGCCGAGCATTTACGTTTGTCATCACTAAATCATCAAGGGGCCCAAAGATATCACTTTTATCCTTCTTTGGATAAAAGGAACGGATAAACTTTGATACTATGCTTGCTTGCACTCACTCACCGAATCACACACAACAATATGTTTTATAACACCAAGTTACTAGTGCGTTTACATATTATCAATGTGCAACCGATTAGCAAGATACAACTCACACATCTCGGTTTCAAGAATATAAGATGTTATCGTATCACCAATCACTCGTGATACAATTCATGGAGTGATCCAAGTGAGCGTGGGTTTAATCCAATGCTCAAATTCATATTCATAAGCACTCATGAACGTTGCAGCAAACATTTGCTTATGTCTAATACTCTTTTAGACAATCCACACACCAATTCACGACAGTCTTCATTCATACCTACTTCCAACATATGAACGACTGTGGCCCGTTCGAATAATATGATTGTTCTTAACCAATTAAATTATTCAGGAAGTCAAAACATGCAAAGTGAAACACAAGAATAATACTAATCCCATATGGCCTCAAACCTTTGAGTATAAATAAAACTCCTTTTATTTATCACCATATCGATTACTCATTATTTGTCGTTTCGGGTAATCAACTTCTTACTTGAATTATTACACTTGTCCCATGCTCCTAGCATGCACACAATGTTTACCTATGGTTCTTACTTTGTGAAACAGATCAAATTGAATATATTTCCAATCATTCTCATTTCACAACTCCAAATCCTTTTTCATAAGTGAAAGAATATCAAATTATTGCTACTTATAGAATATGCTACATTCTAACATTTTATGCAATGATCCTTTCGTAATGTCATTGCTCCAAAGTCACAAAGACTATTGCCAATGATATTACAAAGTCCTCTATCGGAGATTGTTACAAGACAATTCCTTACATATGATGTCTCTCACTCAAAGTACATTCCTTTGAACATCCTTTTGCATAAAAGTTTCTAATCTAGACATAGATTTTCAATATTCAATTCCCTATATGGACACACTTCCATATTTTCCATATAACAACTCATTCTTTAATAGAATCTTATCTATTCGTAATGATGTCGATATGGTCCATCCAATATGGAAACATTTCCGTAATTTCCATATGACAACTCATTCTTAATAGAATCTTTTCTATTCATAATAATGTCGATATGGTCCATTCAATACCATGCTTCCAACTACTCATAAGCAACCAATCCTCATCGAACTTTGGATTGTCCTTTGATAGTTGTTTAATTATTTTAGTCAAAACTGATTCTAGTCCCTTTTCCCTCTAAATGCGCTAGACATTTTGAATTTTTTTTTAGAATGGTCAAACATTAAAGCATTTGCAATCGATCCTATACCTGAAGTGTATGGGACACGACACATAATGTTTTATTTGCTATGTTCTCAAAATTCGAATTGTGAAGAGGAATGCTGTAATCATAATCGAAATTTTAAGAACACACTATGTACCTTTGACTAAATTTATTAACATTTCTCAACCTGAGCCTTTAGATTTGAAATGAAGCATAATATTCTCTCCCTTAATTATAGCAAAACAACTTTAAAACCCTTACCACTTTGCAAGGTATAACTCTTGTTTTCTATAATTAATATTGCCAACTTGCAATACGTGCCTTAATAATCATACAATCATAACATTTATGCTCCCACTATCATGATGATTATTATAAAACATAACACTTATGCTCCCACTAGCTTCGGCATGTATTCATAAACATCTTAACTTTCAGAAAAACAATACCTATTGAATTTCTTAAGTTCATGTTTCTAATACTTAATGCTTTGATAATCTTTTATCAAGGCCTCTTAAACTTATACACCTTTTCCTTAGATAGCTCATATGTGTGTCTAAACAATTAAGAGTAGTTGCTAAACCTCACAATTCAAATCATGGAAAGGGATACCGTAACCATAATCGAATTCGAGAATGCAATTTTACAATCACTATCTTCTTAAAATCTTTCTTAGTGAAAGCATTTCCTCATAATCATTTTCATGAAGGAGGAAATCTTATTACACTTAGATTTAAACGGTGTATGTGTTCCTATCCATGTGAATTTGTGAAAACCAAAGTTTACGACAAATTCAAACTCATATGGACCGAACTTTCTTAATCTTGATTTCTTGCCTTATGGTAGCACAATTGCCCACCACGTCTTCCAAGTAGTTAAGCAGCTCACCTTTTCCTATCAATGTACCTTTCATTGATCAAGGTGCCTTTCCTTTTATGCGTTCAAAATGAGAACTCATAGAACTCACATACATAATTAACTCAATTGGAAACAGCACAGAAACAAAATAATGTCAACACGATAGGTTGTAAACCTCAACTCGTGTGCTAGTGATCGATAAGGTTTATTTGATTTGTTCTTGAAACCTTTCAAGACCATTAAGACTCCCACTAACTCCTTGACATATAAGATTCTCTTGTCAATAACCATTTCTTGACAAAACAAATATTCAAGAGTTAGTGTAGCTTTTATCAAAACACTTCATAAATTGGTCCTAGTTGGACTTTGTCTTATCCAAGACATCACAACTTTCCACATTTGATGAATGTTATAAACCTTCTTAATACTTTTCACTCATTGTCACAATCTTAACTTTAAGACTTGTTATCGGAACGAAGTATGGTTGACCTTTTGATTTAACCGTTTCTTCAATTCTTGATTCCTCTTCTTAAACATACAATTGTACTAAGACTCACTTAGAGGATCAATTGAGATATGGTTCTTAATCATTAAGACATATCATAAAGCATAAAAGGTACTCTCCCTTCTTCTTAGAATGGAGAAACTTTTATGTTTCTACCTACTTGATTCTTCTTATTGGTGCTGCTATTGATTTAAACTTTTTTAATCAATTCATACTTACACTTAATCTTATAAGTATAATCATATTTACTAAACCTTTAGTAAATCATGATGAATATCTTTGTTACTCTTGTGGTGGACTTTGATCAACACACAACTTTGTGTGATTGATCTCCTAGTCCTTTCACTTGACACTTTGTCAACGAATTAGTCTAATTTCCAAATATGAAATTTCTCATTCATCATGCAACCAAGTTGCGTGATTCCAAATTTCTGTCCAATTGAAATTTGGGCGATCAGAAACTCTCCCTATTTGGTAAATTCTTGACATTTCCATAAATAACATAAACAAGAATCATATCCATTCGTTGTAGAAATATGCAAGCATCAATTTTCATAACGATTTCATTGCAAGGGAATAAACAAATAAATAAATAAGTCAAACGAAAATTTATTTTATTTATAAAAGCAGCGGAAAACATTTGTCCTTACAATGCAAAATCCATTGAAAACTAGGTATTTCAAAAAGAAAATTTCTAACAACTCTATCATAACTATCTAAGCTCAAAATCTAATCTTCAAGTTCATGCGATCGAGATCCATTTCTTTGTGATTAGACTCATCTTGCTCTTTCATCAAGCTTCCTTTCTTTTCACCGATCCTACAAAACATTCAAATGCAATCTTATCACATCATGTATTAAGAATTAATGAATAGGAACTTAATGGAGTTAGATAGTGGATTTTTCACCTGAAGCACAACCATACTCTTTGACTCTCCCATCTTTGGAATCTTCAGGCTCTTGGGGCAGACTTCTATCCAACGCCCTTTCTCTTGGCAGCAAACGCAGGTCGCTTCTCTTAGAATGTCCTCGGAAGCATGGTCGGTTGACTCTCCCAACAAATACGCTCCATTGCTTCGCCAAATCATTTCTGATTCAGCAGCAATGAGCATGTAAGTTAGGTCAATGAGGTTATCATCATGATCCATCATATAATACTTTCTTTTGAACTCAACTCATTATATGATTCAGGGAGTGACTGCAAAACCCAGTTCACAGCCAGCTCATCGGGAAATGACACACCCAACATAATCAACCTATCAATGTGTGATTTCATTCCTAGAATGTGGGCACACACAAATTTACCATCTTCATGTTTCATTTCCAATAGGGCCTTAGTGATATTGAACCTTTCAATTCTTCGATCTTGTGGGTTAGGGAGAACAACTGGAGGAGGAGGAGGAAGTGAAGCATGATTTCTTATTCCTCTATCGAATCGTGGAATACCATCTTCATGTGGAATGCTTGTTCCATGGGATTTGGGAAGACCATAGTTGTCGAACTTTGACATCTACAACACGGGAGAAAACGAATTCAAGTTAGTTGATTGATTAAGTCCTTAGTAAATCACCCAAATGAGATACTAAGGCTAGGACCCAACACAATATTCTACAACTCGGGAGAGGGATGCCGTAACCCAAATTGCAGAACATTTGAAGGTAAGTGAATGACGATTCACTAATTTCCACCATGAAAAAACGAAAAAGAAATTTAAGTTTTAAATCTATGAAAACTCCTAGATCCTTTGAGATTCATTGAACATTTCAATGGCATGTTTAAATCTCGATATGCCCCTCTTGTTTGTGACTGGGATGCCGAGGATCATAAAGCGGGTGTGAATAACCATGCAAATTTACATGGTGCCCTCACATGTTACAGTCACCTATTCGATGTGCTGGTAAACCACACACGCTCCACCGAACTATGACAAACATTGAGTCACCCTTTGCTACCTTTGCTTAGAACCATTTAGTGTGCTGGTAAACCATACACGCTCCACTAACGTCTTTGCAAGGGCACAAAGTGTAATTTCATGGAATTGCATCAATTCACTTTGCCTAAGTAACTAAGATTGAGAATTTTTAAAAACATTTAGTTACTTTTGTATTTCATTATACTTATAATGGAAGTGATGAGATTAAAGTTTCTTTTTAATCTATGAAGATCGAAAAGATCTTGAACAAGTAACTAAACAATGACGATATGAACACAATAAAAGAACAAGACAAGATTGAATCAAACGTGTCGAATGATTAAACAAAATCCTCAGAAGAGCTCGATTAAGAACATCAACTGTAGAGGATTGGAAGGTTACAAGTATGATCAAAGAAACCTGTTGTCGTCTAGATGTATCGCTATTTTCAGATCTCTAAAACCTTAACCTAATATGCATGCAAGCATAAGCTTATATACAAAGCATAAAAGAAATACGGTTGGACAGGCCCAAACCGTAATACAAAGAATTATAAACAAACGAGCCCAAAAGACGCAATCTTCTAAGCCCAACAATCTCCCCCTTTGCGTCAATTTGGGGAGAGATCTTCACTCTGTCTTCAAAGCAGATGGCTTCTTTACCGTTTGAAAAATTTTCGGTATCAAAGCTAGAATATGATGCCTGAAGGTAATATACCAACGAAGCATATCTGTAAAGTTCTTCTTATCTGCTGTTGTATTCTGTTTGCATCGGTGAATGATATTGATGATGTGCTCCAGACACTCTGTAGAGAACAGATGCTTGTCTACCAACGCAAACAGAAACTTGTGCTTATCCCCCCTTATGAACATAACTGTCAGATTGGAAGAATCAATCTGCCCCAACTTTATTTTATGGACATCTCCGGTTTTGGAAGTGGGCTTGACAGTCGGTTTCTTATTCATCACCTTTGCTATTTCCTGATCCATAGTGGCTAGCTCATGGACATAGGAAGCCAACATTCTTTTAAGATGAGAAAGAATTGGTTCATATTCTCTCTGGTTGGAGAGAAGAATGTTGTATAGCAAGATCCAATCGTGGGGGTTCAGACTGGGAAGATCTGCCAGAGAAATAAGATGTTCGGTGTTGGCAGTTCCTCTGTTGATTTTGAAATTGACGTTTACAAATTTCCCAGCCTGGGTTGGTTTCAGTACCTTGACTCTTATAATTTTCTGGGCGCTCCAAGTCAAGTACTGAGGTTGACCGAATTTCAGATAGAAATCGATAAGCTCCCTGTCAACCTTCGGGTTCGGATGAGGGACGTTTGCAGTGACATCAAAGCAGTGAAAAGTGAAGGCTTTACGCGTAATGGGCATGTCGAACTGCGAGTCTTTGGAGTTTTCACACTCAAAAGATGCAATCGGTTCCAACCAATAAATAGAAGGAAACTCAATTGCTTGAGTGATGAGTGTGTCTCTGTCCCAATCTGGGAACAGAGTCTTTTTAGCTTGAATTGCCTCCTCATCCTCCCGGATTTTCCTTTCTCTGGCTTCTGCCTCACGAGCTATCTTCAATGTTTCATCAAGCTCTCTGTCCCGTTTCTTGCGTTGAAGAGCTTCAGTAATGGTTTCATCTGATTCTGATTCGCTCTCAACTAGGACATGTTTACCAGAACCCGAAGCTACATTACCCTTCGGTTCTTGTTTGGACATACCTTCCTCTTGACAATATCCCTTGACCACCAGACGAGCCTTGTTCCGTATAAGATTACCTTCCTTGTCCATTTTGTTCCTAAAGACCCATTTGAGACCAACAACCGAAGCATCTGGAGGAGTTGGAATTAGGCGCCAGACTTTGTTTCTTTCAAATTCGTTCAACTCGTCTTGCATTGCTTGAACCCAATTAGAGTGGTCGAGAGCAGTGTTAACTGTCTTTGGTTCAACTTTTGATACGAATGAATTGAACATGCAAAACTCTACCTTTGAAAATAAGGAAGTCTGTTTTGCCTTCAGTTGTGATCGGGTCAGAACCTTTTCAGATACATCCCCAACTACCTGAGAGACAGGATGATCTCTGGTCCATTTGATAAGAGGAGGGTAATTTGGATCAACGGTTGGGTCTAAGTCGGCATTGATTATTTCTTCTAGTTCAGATTGGCTATCATAACCGAGTGTCACATCGTCATGTTCTACCTCAGTTGGTGTACTTTGGAAGATATGAGGTTCGTGTGATTCTAGTGGACCTGAGCTTGCTGGTGTTGAGACCTCTTCGGTTGAAGTTGTGGAATTTGACTCCCCCTGGACTTGAGCGTTTGGCTCCCCCTCGACTTGTGTGCATGGCTCCCCTTCGACTTGTGTGCATGGCTCCCCCTCGACTTGAGCAATTGGCTCCCCCTCGATTTGAGCTTCGTTGGAAGGAGAGTCGTTACAGATTGATTCTTCTTCATACATTCTCCTTGCAGCATCTTCAACAATCTGCTCCATGTGATCAACTTTGTTATCTGCTGCACCAGCTTCAGAAAGTGAAGCATTCTCTGGTTCGTCAAAGAGCTCCAGAAATGTCTCGAATAGATTAGCAACCGAGACTGTAACCATGCCATTTGGAGGAAAGATTTCCCCAGTGATATTTTCTTTAGCCTGCAG
Organism: Lactuca saligna; assembly: GCF_052625555.1. Taxonomy (NCBI): domain Eukaryota; kingdom Viridiplantae; phylum Streptophyta; class Magnoliopsida; order Asterales; family Asteraceae; genus Lactuca; species Lactuca saligna. The sequence continues at coordinate 81,631,144 of NC_136423.1, read as the reverse complement.
CTTCTTGACATAGTTGTCGTCAAAGGTCACATAATACGTCTCTTCAATTTTTCTTGAACGCTTGTTTAGGACCCTGTATGCCTTGGATGTGAGAGAGTAACCCAGGAAAATTCCTTCGTCGGCTTTGACATCAAACTTGTTGCGGTGTTCTTTGGAGTTGAAGATGAAACACCTTGAGCCGAACACATGGAAAAATTTCACATTTGGCTTCCTGTTGTTCAATATCTCATATGGGGTGAGTGCGAACCTTTTGTTGAGATATGACCTGTTCTGTGTAAAACAAGCAGCACAAATAGCATCAGCCCAAAAATAAAGAGGTAAAGAAGCGAAACTTAGCATAGTTCGGGCAGCTTCACACAAGGATCGGTTTCGTCTTTCGACTATTCCGTTCTGTTGTGGTGTGTAGGGAGCTGAGAAATTATGACTAATTCCCTTCTCTGCAAGAAACTCTTCAAACTCCCTGTTCTTGAATTCGAGACCATTGTCGCTTCGGATGTTGCGAACAACCTTTTTGAGTTGTACTTCAATTTGCGTAATAAACGTTTTCAGCTTTTGAGTCGCTTCAGATTTGAGCTTTAGAAAGAACACCCATGTAAATCGAGAAAAGTCATCAACGATAACAAGAATGTACTTGCTACCACCGATGCTTTCGATAGATGAAGGACCACACAAATCAATATGAATTAATTCGAGTGGTTCAACAACTTTTGTGTTGATAATAGATGGATGACTTTGACGACTCTGCTTTCCCATTTCGCATGCAGCACATAGATGATCCCTGTCGAACTTGAGTAATGGAAGGCCCCTTACATGACCTCCTGTAACAAGACGATTGATATCTTTGAAGTTAAGATGAGATAATCTTCGGTGCCACAACCAGCTTTCATCGGATTGCGCTTTTGACAATAAGCATACAGCTGGGTTTCCTTTGATGGGTTTCATGTTTAAGGGAAACATTTCACCCTTTCACTCTGACTTGAGAATTATTTTATTTGACCTTTTCTCTATAACCTCTGAACCTTCATCATCGAATGAGACTTTGAGACCTGTACCTCCAACCAGTTGAGATACACTAATGAGGTTGTGTTGGAGTCCTTCCACATATGCCACCTTCCTTATTGAGAAATCCCCATTGGTTATCATTCCGTATCCCTTTATGGTGCCGAAAGAATTGTTTCCGAACTTGACGTTGCCACCATTTGCAAGCGATCTGTACTCCCTAAGCTCTTCTTTCCTCCCTGTCATGTGACGTGAGCAGCCACTATCAATGTACCATTCTTCATCAAACTGCTCGTCACTTATAACCTGCAAAATTTAGAGAGATTTAGGAACCCAAAGTTTCTTGGGTCCACGTGAGCTTTGCATGGAAACAGGAGCAATGAGAGAGATATCAACAAGAAAAGTTCTTTTTACGAGAGTTGTTTTATCTTTCCTTTTAATGGTGTACACTTTTATTTTGTTAAGATTAGTAGTGTTAGATTCGGTCTTTGGAGTGGATTTATCGACTTTCTGCTTCCACTTTTGCTCAGTTGATGAATGAGATTTAGAACGAGATTGATATGAAACTGAGGATGAAGAAGAATTGGAAGAATGAAAAGAATCAGACTTAGAAGGAGACTTTAGGTGACCCTTTTGTTTTTGATCATTAGAGGGACCGACCTTAGAGTTTTGAACTCTTTTGTCTTCAGAACCGAACCTTTGTGTTTGGTTCGAGCCACTTTTGGAACAGAACCTTTGGTTCTGGTTGATATCCTTTTCAGAACCGAACTTCTGCTTTCGGTTGTTGTCCTTTTGTGAACCGAACCTCGGCTTTTGGTTTTTGTCCTTTTGTGAACCGAACCTCGGCTTTCGGTTTTTGTGACTTTCAAGCTTTTCTTCAGGAATGTCTTCATACTTTAGATTCTTGTCTTGATGAGTGAAGTATGCATTCTGGGAACGCCAAAATTGTTTCCTTTCCGAAAGGTTCTTCCGGTATCTGATGTTCCTTTCTATCTTCCTGTTCCGCATCTGAGATGGTTGATGATGAACATTTGCTTTTGTTTTTGCTGACCCCTTGATCGGTTCCATTTGAACTGCGGTGGAATTACTTTGAGCTGAAGAAGCCGAAGGAATGGTTTCTGTTGGTGAGTGAACATCCTTCTGAGGAGTATCTTTTGTACCACTAGTGCTCGGCTCACTGAAGTTGTTTGGCTTATTCAAAGGTTCGGGTATATATCTTCCTTTGCTCTTCCATGAAGTTCGTTCAGATAAACCAATGGTTTCGTCTGCATTATCAATAGGAGCTTCCCAGAAGTATTCATCACAGCCATCAGCATTGTCTTTGTCTACAATGGCTGCAAGTTCGGCTGTTTGATGTTCAGTTACTCCTGTTACCTTGTATACTTGATTTGGAGTAGTCCTGACCTTTTGATACACAACAGCTTTCTCAACTAATTTTGGGAACTTTTGATGGGACAACCGAGCGAACTCTACCGAATTTTCAGAAATAAGATTCTTGTGATTTTCTGGCTCGGTTTTAATAAATTCTGAGCAATCAACCGTGTCCTCTACAGAAATTTCACTCATATTGTCATCCTCATCAAGCTCAGATGCATTTTCAACATCAATTTTGTTTTCTGAGCTTACTTTGGTGTTTAAAGAGTCAAATTTTTGCATGGTTTCGGTCCTCAGTTTAAGTCTGTCATTTTCATCCAAAAGATTTTTAAGCATGAGCTTGTGGTCTTTAGATTTAATGAAGGACTCAATTTTGTCCAGTCCATACATGTAGGTGGGATTTATGTTATCAGATGATATCACACTTTCACAGTTATAAGCTTCGGCATCGATTTCATCTTCCTTAAATTCCAGGAAGGGCAAAATCATGCGGTGAATTCTTTGGCCTATTTCACAATCCAAGTGGAGCTGAGTAATATTAGAATACAGACGTTTAGCAATTAAACAAAAAACATTTCGTTGTTTTAACAATTTCAAATTGTCTCTTTGCAAATAAATGTTTTCATCTTTAACTCTGACTAATTCCGATTCCTTTAACTCTATCCACATTCTCCGCTCCTCACTCTTCGACGCTGCCCTGCTCAATTGATCAGTTAGGTTAGAATTTGTGACCCGAGTTTGAGTTAAGCTACTATCTAGATGAGATATTCTTGTATTAACACCTTTTAGTTCTTTCTCATAAGAGGATGATGGTATTTTACATGAAACAAAAACAGATTGTACCTTCTTTATCAGTTCATCAAGCTCATTGAACTGCTGGCTGAGTGGTTTGGCTGTGAAGCACATATCCTCTTTTTCATTTTGTCCATCATTGCCTCCATCGGTGTTGTATCCCCTCAATTGAGATACGTCAGAAACCATAAGGCATTTACCACCACTGCCTTCTTCCTTAGACACGAACGCCTTTCCATGAGTAGGCTGCCTCACTTCCTCGTCTTCTGAGTCAGTAGACCAAACTTCCGTGCTACCGAACTCATCACCTGGAACAGAACCCTGCACAATAAGGGCATTACAAGGCGGGTTAGCAGCAGACTTCTTCTTTCTCAACTCATCTAGCCTTTTCTGCAACACAGCTTCCTCATTGTTTCCATCATCTTTCTCAGCAATTTTCTTGAGGACACAGTCCTTAGCATAATGATTTTTCCCACCACAGTAGAAACAGCTCACTCCAGAGTCGCCGTCAACCTTCGGTTCCTTCTTGTGCTCCTCAACTTTCGGTTCATTAACCACCTTTTCAGAGCTGTAACTTCCCTGCCAGTTTCGGTTTTTGTTGCTGGGAAATTTCTTCTTTATGAACCTTTTGGGATTGGATACCATCAAGGCATAATCTTCTGATGTGAGATCATATTCTTCCAGGCTAAGGTCTTCATCCTCCATGACAGCTTTACTTTTTGACAAGAGAGCCAACGAACCGAGACCAGAAACGACATTTTTCTCTTGCACAACGTTTTTCTCTTGAGACTTGAGAATTCCCACCAGTTTCGCCAAAGAGTATGATTTAAATTGCTCATGGGCTTTAACTGTGGAAACTACTGCCCTCCACTCAGACTTTAGACCATTCATGAATGTAACCTTCTGTTCGATGAGCTTCCTTTCGATATCATGTTTGATCATCTTGCTGAGAAGATGATTGAAGCGATCGAACGTCTGGGTCACAGATTCTTCAGCCCCTTGTCTGAATTCACCGAACTCAGATAGAAGCAGAGTTTGTATAGAATGTTCGAGATCTTCGTCTGTAGAGTACAGTTCACGAAGTCTGTCCCAAACATCCTTCGCCGTCGTGCATGAGCTAACCAATCTGAATGTATCAGACTGAAGGGCGAATCGGATCAATCTTAGTGCTTTGATATTGCATTGGAACTTGTCCTTTTCATCTTGTGCTATGTCTTTCACATCCTTGAGCAGATCATTGTATTCCTTTTGAGTTTTAATGATTCTGGACGTTGCAGAATGAGAGAACGGTCCGTTTGTGATGGCTTCCCAGATCAAATACCCATTTTCCTCCGACCCAATAACGTAGTCTTCGAAATGATGTGCCCATACTTCATAATCGTTGGTGTATAAGATCGGAATCCTTGTCGTCGAACCAATGCTGTTTGAAATATTGATAACGTTTGATTGTGTCGCGTCCATTATGATCGTAAAAACCTGTTCAAAGATCAGACTTGTAATAAAGCGGATTAGGGCAAAATAATAAATATCAAGATACGTCAATAAAGATGACGGCTCAATAAATATTAATGATTGCGGAAAAACCCTAATGAAAATCTTTTTCACAGAAAAGATGTGTATCAATTACACAGCCTCCTGCTCTGATACCAATTGATGAGATTAAAGTTTCTTTTTAATCTATGAAGATCGAAAAGATCTTGAACAAGTAACTAAACAATGACGATATGAACACAATAAAAGAACAAGACAAGATTGAATCAAACGTGTCGAATGATTAAACAAAATCCTCAGAAGAGCTCGATTAAGAACATCAACTGTAGAGGATTGGAAGGTTACAAGTATGATCAAAGAAACCTGTTGTCGTCTAGATGTATCGCTATTTTCAGATCTCTAAAACCTTAACCTAATATGCATGCAAGCATAAGCTTATATACAAAGCATAAAAGAAATACGGTTGGACAGGCCCAAACCGTAATACAAAGAATTATAAACAAACGAGCCCAAAAGACGCAATCTTCTAAGCCCAACAGGAAGGTTTTGTCCTATCCTACCCGTTCGGCTAACGACCCTCCACTAGTCAAGAGTACGGTGGGTAAGAGTGGATACCCATTCAATCGCCATTTTATAGGCAATTTTCTTAAACACCCTTCATAGACCAGCTTCGTGAATGGGGCCTACTAACGGTAAGACTGACTTTTACTCATACATATATATAATGTTAGACTTTTAATGTTATATATATAGTATAGGGTATATTTTACACTTTTAAAATACTAGGTGGTCAAATTTAATAATTATACTTTTAATTCAATTAAATTGCAAACCAAAACTTTTATGGATTTATTAAAGCTCTTTTAATTATACACCTTAATTAATTAATAAAACCATAAGGGTGTGTATTGAACTTTTCAAAACATTACTAGGGTTTTAGAATTTAACATTCCTAATTAAACTTTTAATCAACTTTTAAAATCCAAAACTTGAGGGCAAGTTTTGAAACATTTCAAAACATTAGGGTTTAGAATTTAAATATACATCAAAATTAAACTTTTTATCAAAAATTTAAATTCCAAAACTTGAGGGCAAGTTTTTTGAAACTTTTGAAAACATTAGGGGTTCAACTATTTAAATTTCAAAACAACAAAACTTTTGGGTTCAAATTTAAACTATAAAACCTAAAGGGGAAAATATGAAACTTTTCAAGGATCAAATAACAAATAATCTAAATTAACATTTAATTACATAATTATCCATATTTGATTTATTTAATGATTTCTTGCAAAACAATTTACCAATTTAATCAAAATAATTAATCAATTATCACATAAGGAAACAAATATTTTATTAATTGATAAATATCTTCAATTAGATCAAGAATATACTCATATATATCAAAAATCGGATTTATATTGATCTAATATGATAAAGGCAAGTATCTCAAAGATAAACAGCAAGAAATCCCGAAAATACCTCTGTCTGATGCTCCGACTCGCCGAGTCACACTTTGGAACTCGCCGAGTAGGTCTGACTCGCCGAGTCCAGGAGTGACTCGCTGAGTCAGGTCGAATAGTGAGGCCAAAACACGATTTTCAGCAACATAAAGCATCAACACAATAGAAACCAATCTAGGCTCTAATACCACTGATGGGTTTTGGTCATAAGAACATCCTATGTGCTCATACAAACCATAATGCTTGGATCTAGGTTTCTCTATTGTACATGCAAGTTATCCAAGACTATAAACCCTAATTCTAACATATGGAAATCGATATTAACATATAATTAGGTTTAAGATATTACCTTGATTATTATGTAGCAATAACAATCCCAATTCCTCCTTGTATTGACTTTAGAAAGCTTAGAGTCACAAATGTCATTCCTCTAATGGTTCATAAACACCATAAGCAAGAGGATGAAGAAGAGAGAGGATGGAGGCTACCCAAAAACATGTGAAACCCTAGAACAAAGCTTACCCACGTTTTTGGTCCTTAAGGCGTCTATATATAGTGAGGCTATTAGGGTTATCTAACAAGGAAACCCTAATTTGGATGCTTAAGCCCTAAGCACCCCATGGACCCCCTTTCCTTAAGCCTTAGACGATTTCTCATGGGTTTCCCCATAGAATTCGTCCACCCCTTAATATAAGGCAATCTATGGCCCAAATTGCAATTATCTTATAATTACAATTCCAGTCCCTTAAGTTTAATTAATATCTTTTAGTCACAAAAGTAATTACCAATTAATTATTGACTAATATTAATTAAACAATATGATTTCTCCTTTAATATATTATTCTCATAATATATTAATAAATCATATTTAATCCTTTCTCTCCATAATTCATCCTATCAAGTTGCTTTGGTGAAGGCAACCCAAAAGGACCATGCACCATCGGGTCAAGTACATACCAAAATAGTTATGGACTTAGACACTAATCCAACACAAACATCCATGCCATCTCATGTTTTCATGCAACTCACTTCAAAAATCACTCTTTTCTCCTCTCTCTCTCTTGCTCTCGGCCGATTCCAAACACACACACACACACACATTTCTCTCACAAATCTCTCAAGGAAACTCCCTCCACTCTTCATCAAGTTCTTGAAATTTAGAAGGTTTTTCAAGAAGATATTTCCACAAATTCTCCATTTAAGGTAAGATCATGCTTGGATCTACGATCTAGGTTCTTTGTTTTATCAAAAATCTCTTTCTAATCCATGCAAAATCATGATCACTCTCTTAGAAACCCTCTAAGTTCGAAATCATCAACGGAAGGCTTGTTAGGCCCGAAAACAACATCAAGGTCCTTCCAATCTTCTTCAAAACCGAAACTACAACTCAAGGTGAGCTTCATACCCCCTTTCTGTCGGTTTTTATGAGTTTTTATGGGGGAGAATACAAGCAAATGTGTAGATCTATGAGTAAATGTATGCTTTGTGTGATTTGATGCATGTTTGTGTGTAATATCATGTGTTATGATGAATATGTTACCCAAAAAGTACCTAAAAACCGAGATATATAACATGAGGGATGAAATAAACATAACTTACACCATTTTACACTAATCAAGTCAAGAAAAATAGTTCATTTGGTTAGGATGAACATATTTGGACATAAAACCCATTTTTGGGCTTAAATTGTCAAAAATACAAAACTAAGGGCCCAAAATGACAAATTATAATTTCTGGAGGTTGAAAAGGGTCCAACAGTTTCTAATACAATTTTTCTGAATATCAACATTTTTGAGGGGCTTAAAATGTAAAATTTGAACCTAATGGGCTAAAATGGGTTTTTGGCCCAATAAGCTCCAATTTGCAAAATTATTAAATTTTAGGGGCTGGAAATGTAACTTTCTGTAAAACATGGGATTTAAAGTGTATTAAAACCATTTCAAAGGTCAAAAATGTTTTTCAAATTCAAAAGGGATCAAAAATGCAAAACTTTTCCATTTTGGGCCAAAACTGTAAAAGTTGCAAAATGGGGGTTCCAACCGAGAAAACTTCATTTTTGAAGGACTTAAGCTGTTTACAAAGTAAATTTGGGCTGAAAATGTCTTTTCAATAAGTTATGGTACTAAAGTGTCAAGAAACAAAAAATGGTTTGAGGATTAAAATGGAAATTCTTTTATATAAAGAATTAAAACTGCAAATTTTATCAAAGAAGGGTCCTGAAAAGGCAAAATCTTACTTTTAAACAAATAAACACCTTAAGACAAAATACGAGATCCACGACTACCGGCGAAACGTAATAACAAATACACTTTCAACACCAATATCGTTAACAAACGAATTGATTCGGTCTCGAATCAATAACAAATCAAAAATCAATAAACAATAGTACTTCAATAAACACGCGAAATCTACGAGGAGTCAAGATTCAATCGTTGGGCTCGAAAGTTTTAAATCGTGCTTGTTGTGCCTTGCTAGCCCAATAACATGATCTTCAGTCCCGAAGGGAACGCGTTTACATGTTATTGGGCCTTCTATGACCTAATTCCATGTAAAAGGACTTTCAATAGCTCTATTGTGATGTTGGGCCCCAACGGTCCATTGGTACTGCTAATGAAGTCGAGAAGTCAAATGCGAGTCGGGCTAAGTGCCTTTCGCATTCCCGATAGCCTTGAACAACTTATGGAAATAAAGGGGGCTTCATACCCTCCTTTCTCCTGGGTTGTGGGGCTATGAGAAGTCAGGGTGGTTGGATTAAGTGAGTAGTACGGACGACTCCTAAAGGATCGTTTGTAATTGGTAGTTATAAACTAGTCATTTTCATTAATGTGTGATTATAACAACTCACAACCCATAATTAATCCAATGTCACATGGGTAATAAAAAAACAATCGTCGTATTGGTATAACAATAAATAAGACACGTAATTTTATGTATTGGGAAAACATCGGGTTTTCCCGGGGAGTTCAACACTTTTACTTATGTGATGTATACAAAGTTCAATAATTATACATGTTTACAAAAATTGACAAGCATACTTACGGATTTTCACACTTTTTTTATAAACAATACTCTTTTCAGAAAATATTGGATTTTCTGGGTTTTTAAAACTTCACAGAAATCATTTTTCACAACATTACTTATGAACTCACCAACATTTCATATGTTGACGTTTTTCCAAAATACTTGTATTCTCAGGCAACAGGTAAACCGAAGAATAAGTACCAAGTGATGTCATGGTGTTTTGTTTAAATTTATTATCGAACGGTTTATGTTATGGATTTGTAATGTTTAAAACAATGTACCGAATGTAAACAATATCAGTTGTAATATTTCAATGCATGGTGATAATTGATGTTATGATTCATGTATAATTGTTGTGATGGTATTCAATTAAGTCACAATAGCCTTCGGACGTTTCCGTCGTCTGGTTCGGGGGTGTGACAGTAGCCTTTACGAAAACGTCAAAGGAGAGTTTGTTAAGCGTGACGCCTAAATAACATGTTAAGGCCTGTCTTATCGCGTTATGATGCAATTTTTATTTCAAGGCGCAAGTTTTTTTTTTTATTTTTTTGATTTTTTTGATTTTTTTTTTATGATCTAGCCTAAAACAATTGAATTTTTTTGTTAACTTTTTTATATTAAATTATAATATAGCATTTTAAAAAACTTGATATATTTGATGTAATTATATAACTATATGATTTATTTTAATATATATAAAAGACAAAATTGCAAAAATGGTTAATGGGATATGCATTTTTTTGAGGTTTTGGTCCAAACCACGAGTTTTTTGGATTCGTGATCCTTTTTGGCTAGTTTCATTGTAAAACTGGTCCCCGATAAACTTGAAAAGACGACTTTTCCCTTTTAATTGTTTTTTTTTTCCATTTACTTAATTATTTTTTCTTTTATTTAAATATGAATGTTAAATCAAATCAAGAAGAGGCCTACATTCTCTCTCTCTCTCTCTCTCTCTCTCTCGTATAGGAAGATGTTTCTTTCTTCCTAAACAGACGGTAGGATACGACTGATAAAAAAAAGGGGCCACTTCATCTACACCAATTCACAGTCCAAGCCTCTTGATGTTGAAACACCACAACAGTTACATTAATGCTCCGTCATAGAACCACTGGTAACTATCGTGATCATTACCGTTGGCCACCGTTTGGCAACCAACAACCCTAACCTCCTATCCTGTTCAAATAATCAACCACCACCACCATTTCTGTTGCAAGGAAGGCCAGAAACCACCATCCACCACCTTTATCGGCAAAAAAACATCCACAACCACCACCACTATTGATTCCGACCACCACCGAGTTCCCCCTCCTCCCCTACTCGTGTCTCCATCCAATTAAAATAGAAGTGTAGCGACAGAAGGCCGTTAGAGCAGCCCCCTGATGCACGCCACCGCAAATCGCTGCCATTCGCTGCTGTTGCCGCCGACAACCTTTAGCCACCGCCGTCCGCTATTGCTACCGTTGCTGGTAAGCCATCCATCCCCTCATTCCGTGTAGATTGGTCGTTTCCCCTTAATCTGTTTCATGGGACAAAGGTATCAATTTTTTTCTTGTGTGTTGAAGACGGGTTTGTAAATCACGAGTTAGAGAATGGTGGTGCAGGTAAGGAAGAAACAAAGAGAATGTTCGAGAATGGTGGTGCATGTAAAGAAGAAGAAGGGGTGGGGAAGTGTTTTTTTTTTTTTTTTTTTAGAGAGAGAGAGAGAGAGAGAGAGACTCATTCTTGATTTGATTTAACATATATATATATATATATATATATATATATATATATATATATATATATATATATATATATATGATAAAAAAGATTAACTAAATGAAAAAAACAAATTAAAAAGGCAAAATCATCTTTTCAAGTTTATCGGAGAGCAGTTTTACAATTAAACTAGCTCAAAATAACCATAAATCCAAAAAACTCATGATTTGTATCAAAACCCCAAAAAAAATACATACTACAAAGACTATTTTTGCATTTTTTTTCTATATAAAATTGTTACACTTTAAAAAACTTTAAAAAACGTCATAACCCGGAATAACTTAGAAAGTCACACCATTTACAACAAGTATGAGTCAAATGATTTTTTTTAATGTATTATCGATAAAATGACAATATGTATCTATATTAATAATAAAAAGTAGAATATATTTTTTTCTGCAATCCAGGAAAATGTAAACTTTTAGGACAAAACAAATCAATTGTTTTAACAGTGTTTAGTTTGTAAATCAATCTTACAGATACCGATACACTATTGAAGTGTGTGTAAAACAGTGAACCAAATTGTGAAAAGGCTAATAAAAAAGGAAGTGCAGCAAGCATTTAATGGAAACCAAGGTTTCTGGCTAACACTAACACGCGTGGAGAAGCCATTCTCATCATACTCTTCTTACTCACACACTACAAAAAGCACCGTCGTACGTGTGAAGACACGAAGCTTTTACAGAAACCCACCGTCGCATCCCTTATTTCTTCATCATTACTTCATTCTTTTGTTCCCCTCTCCACACACTCTTTCACTCTTCCCAATCCCAACCAATGGACTCTTTAGGCCACGCTATTTTCCGGCCACCGGAGACCCCGAATGAGCCTATGGAGTTCCTCTCTCGCTCTTGGAGCATCTCCGCCTTACAAGTTTCCAAAGCTCTTGCTCCTCCGCACCCTACCGGAGCTCCTCCTGATGAAATCACCGCTGCCGATTTCGAGGATATTGTTGCTAACCCTTTTGCGTTTGCGTCGTCTGAAACCTCACAACTCATCATGGAACGTATATTGGCACAATCTGTAAGTTTAATTTTCAAAAATTCATTATAGTTTTTGACGAATGTTTTGAGCTGAAACCGGTGATTCAACAGCAGGAGGTATCTCCCCGGACCTCCGGCAGACTCTCGCACAGTAGTGGCCCTCTCAATGGCTCCCTTACTGACAGTCCTCCTGTTTCCCCTTCTGAAATGGACGACATCAAGGTTCTCTCTCTCTCTCTCTCTCTCTCTCTCTCTCTGTTTGGAGCTATTATCTGCCGCCGGTTGACTGTGTTGATGATCATTGGATAACTAATTTTCCGGCAGGGAGCCTGACATGGTTATCGGTGATTTGATACCTGTTGTTCTTTTACAAAACACAACACCCAGTAGAGAACTATGTTACAGCTTTTTCTACAGCCTATAAATTTTATAGTATAATAATCACTACACGCCAAAATAAGAATTCAAAACAAAAAGCTTCCAAGTTTAGTTTTAGGAATTTAAACCTAATGATGTTCATAACTTCGATTTGATTTTGATAAGGATATGATTTTCTTGTTTCTTGTATTTCATGATCTTATTCAAAATATTCAAAAGTGATTGTAAATATGTATTCTGTCCCTACCACAAACATTACAACACTTTCTTTTTCGATTTCCCATGATAATTAATTACTACGGTTTAGACTTTTACACACCGGTTTTTTTTTTTTTTTTTCTTTACTTGATGTATATAAAAAAAAGATTTTATCTAGACAAGACTTAATTAAAAAAAAAAGTAAACAGGGCCTAAAATAGAAACTGTTACCTCGATATCTTACAAGAAAGCAAGTTATTAATCAGAATCTATATTTCTAATGTTCTATGATATGACTCAAGGGTAATATGGTAATTACATTAGTTTTTAATAATATTGATGTTTAAGTATTTTGGTTGATTTGATCCTAAGTAATGACTCAAGGGTATTATGGTAATTACATTAATAATGTTGATTGTTAAGTTTCATGGTTGATTTGATCCTTAAGTAATGGCTCTTAATGGGCAAAGGGACCAACTTCGATAGTTCCCTTAAAAAATGGGTACATTAATGTAGAAGCAGAAGGTAGGTACGAATCTACAATTATGCATTGGCATTAATATTGTATAATTATACAACATAATATGGTCCACAACCTAAAAATAGAACAAGTACAACGTATTTTCTTGACCCACTTTCAGCATACATAACAGGCTATGTTTGCTGTAAAATGTATAGTAATTTTAGTAACAGTTATGGTAACAAGATCAATCCACTAATTGACAATAATAGTTGTTAAAGTAGTAATAGTAACAATAATAACACTAAGGAAGCTTATTTGTACGCAACAATTTTTACTCCATACGTAACAATTTGTGTTTTAAAATATTGTATTGTACAACTCTATAAAACGTATATTATTGTGTATGGAGAAAAAATTGTTGTGTAACAAGATGAATATATTGATATGGTTACAAGAAGCTGAAAAAAGTGCAAAATTTTATTGGCTTAATTGGGGATGCTAATGGTGTTTTGTTATAGCAGTACTGTCGGTTGAAGAATCCGGTGAACAACCAGTATAGAGGTGGAGCCGCTAGTGTTGCAACCACCGGTGGTGGTGGAGGGAAAACGGTGGGGAGGTGGTTCAAGGATAGAAGAGAGAAAAAGAAAGAGGAGACTAGAGCTCATAATGCACAGTTACATGCAACGGTTTCGGTTGCCGGAGTGGCCGCTGTTGTTGCAGCAATTGCCGCCGCCACTGCCGCCTCATCTGGCCATAGAAAGGATGACGAGATGGTGAAAACCGACTTGGCGGTAGCATCCGCCGCCACCCTAGTGGCAGCACAGTGTGTGGAAGCGGCGGAGGCCATGGGTGCTGAACGCGACCATTTGGCCTCTGTTGTTAGCTCTGCGGTTAATGTCCGGTCACCTGGTGATATCATGACGTTAACCGCAGCAGCTGCTACTGGTAAGTTGAAATTCTTGTTAGATCTTTCTCAAATGTGACCTCATTTTAAAATAAATAAATAAATTGATAAATAAATAACCCACAACTTTTACTTGAAAAAAAGGGTGAATTACATTTTGCTTCCATTAGGTTTGCTGATTTTTATGGATATGGTCCACAAGTTTCATTTTTAACCTTTTTCGCCATGAAACGTAATTTTGTCATGATGTTAGTCCCTGAAGTGGAGGTTATTTAGAAGCTACCATGACAGCCTAGCATGTGCGTTGCGCATGAGGGTAAAAATGTCTTTTTCGTATTATCTCTCTTCTATTATGATATCATATTAACAATATATTATTATTAGATAACATTACATTTTTTGTCCATTTGAAAGTCTGTCATGTGGAACATGAACAGGAAAAAGACATTCATACCCTCATGTAACAACACACATGCCTCAATTTGATGTTAAATTTTAGATGGTGTCCACTTCATGGTCTAAAACCATGACATAAATCCTTTAAGGGACCAAAAACATTAAAATTCAAACTATTGGACCATATCTATAAACACCAACAAACCACAAGGACGAAAAATACAAATCACCCTTTAAAAAAAAACACATGACCTTATTCTTGCATTAACAACCAAATTAAAGCTTTGTGACGGAATTACCCCTCATGGTAACTATTTGTTAATTTTTACATTATAGCACTTCGTGGTGCGGCAACATTAAAAGCACGGGCAGTAAAGGATGCGCGTAATATCCCGGCCGTGCCCCGAGGGGACAAAGGGTCGGTTCATAGTATTGGCACGGGAAGCAGTTCAAATGGCAGTACTTTTAGCGACGATTTTGTACCGGAAGAGAATTTCCTCGGGATATGTAGCCGAGAACTACTTGCAAGAGGTTGTGAGCTCCTAAAACGCACCCGTAAAGGTTCATTTTTAATCAACCCAATCTTTCAACATTTTTTAATCAATGCGTACGTAATGTTTTAAGATTTTTATTTGTTTTGAATTATTGCAGGCGATCTTCATTGGAAAATCGTCTCGGTTTATGTCAACAAAATGGACCAGGTTAGTTTTTATATGTTAGGTTTGTTAAATGTTACTAAACACGTTTTCCAGTGCTATTTTTTATTATAAGGATGTCTGTACAAACAAGAGATCGAGAGCGAGTCCTTGTCCCACCTTTTTCCAGTGGAACAAAATTTCACTCGCTCTCGATCATAAATAAATTTTGTTCCACTGGAAAAAGGTGGGACAGAGACTCGCTCTCGATGTCTTGTCAGGCATCCTTATAATAAAAAATAGCCCTAGTCCTAATCCTAGTGATATGACATGACATGATAATCTGGTGTGGTATGGGACTGAAATTGGCCGGGATAAAAATCATAATTTTTGTTTATAATTTTTATTCACTCAAAAAACGTTCTTACCCCTCATTATTATTATTATTATTGATGAAAGTATGTTAAATCGGGGACAATATGGTAATTTTAACATTGGTTGCTATACGGACAACATCAAAATTATTAAGACTGAAAAAGGTAAAACATGAAACACTTACAAAGTGTCTATTTTTGTGCATATGGATCAGGTGATTCTGAAGATGAAGAGCAGACATGTTGCTGGGACCATTACAAAAAAGAAGAAGAGTAAGTTTGGTAACCCCACCGCCACCCCAACCCCACCCTAAACGCTAGTGGTTTGGTGGGTCTTTTGGGGATTTGTGAAAGCATTAAAGATTAAAGTCACAAACTCTCATATTCTTTTGTTACTTTTTCACAGATGTTGTGTTGGAGGTTTTGAAAGATATGCCGCCATGGCCTGGGCGGCACCTGGTGGAAGGCGGCCATGACCGCCGCTACTTTGGGCTGAAGACGGTGACTCGTGGGGTGGTTGAATTTGAATGTAAGAATGAAAGGGAATATGATATCTTGACTCAAGGTGTTTGTAGGCTGCTTACAGTTGCTGCTGAAAGAAACAATAGGCTTTGAAATAGTTATTATTGATATTGATGTGTAATATAGATCTCTTTTTTGGGTACAATTTGGAATTATGGTTTAAGTTTGAGTGATTGGTATGGTTTTATTGCATATATATAAAAAAAGGCAAAATGCATGAAATAGAGATGTATTTTCATTTATTTTGTGTTATAGTGTTTCTACATTCATTTTTTTTTTCTGTTACTTTATTGAAAGTTAAGTTCTTTTTCCTGATTAAAGTTAGTTTGAAAAATATACATAGTTGTAGTATTTGCACCTTTTTATTTATTTATTAGGCTATATGACTGGTAGTAAAAATTATACTCTATTTGGAAGATATTATTATAATTGGTTATAAATTTCCAATTGTAATGGTGTGGTAGTAGGAAATCGAGATAGGATGTTATAATAAATAAATCAGTAAATGTATCTTATTATTTCTTGTATTTAATAAGTTGTTTAAAGCGGATAAAACTGTTCTTTAATTATTTTCCAACAAAAGATTGAAAAAATTAAATGTGTTAAATCTTGAATCCTAAGTCGTAAATGTAGTGTGGAAGTGGAAAACCATGTGATGAAAAGAAAAGGAAGTGACAGTCAAAAAGGAAAAGAAGTAAAGAAGATCGGTTCTTTGTTGGTTTATGTGTATTGTGTTATTGGACTTCTTGGTTTTGCTTTTTGGAATTTATGTTACCTTTAAATCTTATTTAATTGTTGGGGTACAATGTCTTTTGAAAGATAGTGGATATGTCTTTTAAATAAAATTTATATTATGATTCTCTAATATAGTTTTCTAAATATAAATGTATAATTTAGTAATCAAAATTTTAAATTATGGAAAAAGGGTGTTAACTGTTGAGAGATCATCTTTATCCATTGGATCCATATGTTAAAGGGTCTTGATTCTTCTATGATGTAACATTCTAAAAATCATCACAAAAATTTTCATTTTTAAAATCATTTTAAAATCCATAAGTTTTAGAAAACAAAGTTTCCAAAAGTCACAATCATGAATCAGAGTATCCTAAAATCACAAATCACATAAAAATTCAGGATGGTGTGCATGATTAATCCTTCGCCTCGTCCCTATTCTCTGAAGTATCTGAAATCATAAAATCAATCTGTAAGCCAAAGTTTAATGAGTTCTCCCAAAATACCACCATACAACATATAACAACATGTATATTGGTCCACAACAATCAGATTGGATTACTCCTTAGCCCACAATATGAGTCTGGATTGCCCTCCCGACCCACAACTCATGTATGGATTACTCCCGAGCCCACAACATAAATCTGGATTCGCCTCCCGGCTTAAAACTTATGTTGTAACAACCATAAATTTTATGTCAAATTTAAAAATTTTCAATCGTAAATAAAAAGCCACATAACATTGTTTACAAAATGTTTTCAAATCATTTACCATCAGAGTGTCCAAAAAATCATAACATAAGGATGAGGAGCGATACGGTTACGCCTTCGCCTTTCCACGATCTCCTGAAATACCTGAAATAGTAAACTGAAAACTGTAAACCCGATGGCTTAGTGAGCTACCCCCAAAATACCAATACCATACTGACAATACCACAACAGTAATAATCAATTCAATCAACATCCATGCTGGGTTATCGGCCTGACTGGACCGCCCTACCGGGCCTACAGTCTGTTTGAATCCATCCCGAGCCTTCGGTATGATTGGTCCGCCATGTGGGCCTACAGTTCCCCCCGGTCCGCTCATAGGGTATATTGGCCTACAGCACAAAGCACCTACAGCACAAAGCAGGACCGCCTCAACCCAACCAAAAGCAAATAACCATGTGCGCATACTATACATGCATATATAAACATCAAACATATCTGTCACACTGATCATCGATCATAGAATTCTCTTGTAACTAGAGTATCGACCTAGCAAGTCACTAACACACCAATCCCTATGGATCATAAAAGCGTAACATGCTATCTACCACGATTCCGTACTAACAACTAACAACTAAAGGGCCGACCTTAGTGCTGACCTTAGTGCCGTACCACAATGCAACATACCATAACAATAACAACTAAAGGGCCGAACTTAGTGTCGTAGACCCTATCGATATAGTGAGGATAACTCACATTACAAATGTCGACTTGGAAGATACACTCCAACTATCGGATCACCCGACACCGGCTCCACCACCTAAGATCATAACACAATATGCTCATAAGTCCTTAACCTTATAAGGTACCCCAAAACCCACTGGTCAAAGTCCAAGCCCTCAGTCAAGGTCAACAGTCCATGTTGACCCCAACTCGCCGAGTACCATCGGCTACTCGCCGAGTTCCTTGAAGTACAATCCAACTCGTCGAGTCATCGGGGTGACTCGCCGAGTTCCTTTGATTCTCGTTCGAACTTTAAGGCCACGCATCGAGTTCCATCCTTGCAACTCGACGGATACACACTCATACATATCCAAGAGAAAACTCATCCGGCTCACCGAGTTGTTCTTCAACTCGTCGAGTCTTATGGCGATCTTCATCGGACTCGCTGAGTTGTTCATCAAATCGTCGAGTTCACGACCATCTTCATGTGACTCGCCGAGTCAACTTTGCGACTCGCCGAGTCCATTCAGTCATTTTATCATGCAGACAACTTTTAAGCCATGGCAAGGCCCCAAATTGTAGATCCAATTTCCTTAGGCCTGCTTATCACGTAAAGTTGCAAACTTTACGTGCATACAAGGCTCCAATGACTCAAAAAGCCCAAACTATGGTTGAAATGGGGTTTTACACTTAGGGAGGGGCTCAACTTGCCAAGGCTAAGAACTTTATGGTCCTTCAATCCATAGAGAGTTCAGATCTGAAGTTACAACTTCAGATCTTGGCTCATACTCTAGGAAATGACTTTATAACCCAACCAAGAACCTAATCTCCAACCAAGGAGGTCTAGAACGAAATAGAAAGGAGGATAACAGCTTGATACCTTCCCAAGAGATGACAATTGGAGTAGATCCGGATTTTCTCCAAGCTCCTTGCTTCAAACCACTTGCTTCCCTAGCTCTTTTCCACCAAAAATCCTCTTCTAAGGCTTCAAACACATAATGGGCACACACACACACACATGTTTTAGGGTTTGCCAAGAGACTGCAAAGAGGCTGAAAGAGGTTTGTGTTCCCTTAAATTAGGTGCACAACCCTGGGATTTAGGGTTTCAGCTGCCAGCTCCTACTCGCCGAGTCCGAATATGGACTCGTCGAGTAGGTTACTTAACCCGCGATCCTTCCCGCTACTACTCGACGAGTAGATCAACCAACTCGTCGAGTAGGGCTTAATCCAATAACTCATATTTAGACAATACTTGAGAATCAGGGTGTTAGAACTCTCCCCCACTTGATCTAGACTTCGCCCTCGAAGTCCGTTGGAATAAACAACGCCGAGTAATTCTCGCGCATCTTCGCCTTCGACTCCTATGTCCACTCGGATCTCTTCCGATGTTCCCACTGCGCCTTTACTAAAGGTATTTCCTTGTGTCCGCAGAATCTTCTTCTTCCTTTCCAAAATAGCCACATGCCTCTCCACATAGTTCAGGCGCTCATCGACCTGAATGTCATCCAACGATACCACTGTCTCCTGGTCCATACTGCATTTCCGTAATTGCGAAACATGAAATGTGTTGTTGATTCGGCTAAGCTCTTACGGAAGCTCTAGCCTATAAGCCACCTTGCCAACCCTGGCGATAATCCTGAACGGCCCAATGTAACGGAGATCTAATTTTCACCTCTTCCTGAAGTGGATCACACCTTTTCAGGGTGAGACCTTCAGAAGAACCATACCACCCACTTGAAATTCCAGCTCAGATCAGTGTCAGTCGGCATTACTTTTCTGCCGGCTCTGAGCGGTCTGCAGTCACTGTCTAATCTGCTGTATCATTTCGGTAGTTTGTAGAACTACCTCTGTCCGACCCATCACTCTGTGCCCAACCTCGCCCCAGCAGACTGGGGTCCTACACTTCCGCCCATACAACAGCTCGAAAGGCGGGGCGCCAATACTGGAATGATAGCTACTGTTGTAGGCGAATTCTGAAAGCAGTAGGTGGGAATCCCAACTCCCAATCAATAACGCACGCCCTAAACATATTCTCGAGGGTTTGAATGGTCTGCTCACTCTGCCCATCGGTTTGTGGATGGAACACCGTGCTAAAATGCAGTCTCGTACCCAGTTCCTTGTGGAATTTCTGCCAAAAACGGGAAGTAAACCTGACATCTCGATCGGAAACGATAGAAACTGGAACCCCATGGCAAGAGACAATCTCTCTGACGTACAGGTCAGCCAACTTCTCTACCGACGAACTCTCCCGTATGGCTAGGAAATGGGTACTCTTGGTCAATCGATCCACAATGACCCATATAGCATCGAACCCCCTTGCCATCTTCGACAACTTTGTGATGAAATCCATTGCGATCCTTTCCCATTTCCACATGGGAATCTCCAGAGGCTATAGCTTACCATGTGGCCTCTGATGCTCGACCTTGACCATCCTACAGGTCAAGCACCTCTCAACAAACCAAGCGATATCTCGCTTCATACGAGGCCACCAATAGCTCGAACTCAAATCACGGTACATCTTGGTGGCTCCCGGGTGAATCGAAAAACGAGACTTATGAGCCTCCTCCATCACTGTTTTCCGGACCCCTCCGGACATCAGAACCCAAAACCAATCGTAATGGGTCAACAATCCGCGGCTATCCTGAACAAACCGGGCGATTTCGCCCTTAATCCTCTCCAACTTCTAGTTCTCTGGCCTCATGCCCTCAATCTGAGCATCTCTGATCAAACCAACCAGTGGGGAATCCATTGCTATCCTCATACACCTGGCTAGGGTCGAGGACCCAGCTGACTTGCGGCTCAAAGCATCCGTAACCACATTCGCTTTACCAGGATGGTAAAGGATCTCGCAATCATAGTCCTTGACCACATCCAGCCACCTGCGCTGCCTCATGTTCAGGTTCGGCTGATCCATGATGTGTCTCAAACTCTTGTGATCTGTGTATGTAGTACAACAGACCCCATACAGATAGTGCCTCCAAATCTTGAGAGTGAAAACCACCGCTCCCAACTCAAGATCGTGCGTAGGGTATCTCGTCTCATGCGGCTACAGCTGCCGCGACGCATAGACTACCACTCGTCCTCTTTGCATGAGGACTGCCCCCAAACCTGTGGTGGATGCATCAAAAAATACTACAAAATCCTCCACTCCCTCGGGGAGTGTCAACACCGGCGCCTCGCATAAACACTACTGGAGGGTCTCAAATGCCCTCTGCTGCTCAGGGCCCCACCGGAAATCCACCCCTTCCTCGTTAAATGAGTGAGGGGTACAACAATCTTGGAGAAATCACGAATGAATATCCGATAATACCCTGCTAAACCCAAGAAACTCCTGATGTCTGAGGGAGATTTCGGAGTCTCCTACTGCATTATCGCCTCCACCTTGGCCGGATCGACCAAAATCCCCTCCTGGTTAACGAGATGTCTGAGGAACTGGACCTCTCGTAACCAAAACTCGCATTTCGAGAACTTTGCATACAACCGTTCTCACCTCAGAACCCCTAGCAGCTCCCTAAGATGCTTCTCATGCTGCTCTCGAGTCTTGGAATATACCAAGATATCATCTATGAACACAATGACCGAGTGATCGAGCATCGGTCTGCAGACTCAGTTCATAAGATCCATGAACACTGCTGGCGCGTTGGTGAGCCCAAACGACATCACCACGAACTTGTAATGACCATAACGAGTCCGAAACGCAGTCTTTTCCATGTTCTCCCCCCTCACCCTGACCTGGTGATATCCTGATCTCAAATCAATCTTGGAAAACCAAGACGCACCCTACAGCTGATCAAAAAGATCATCTATCCTTGGGAGTGGGTAACGGTTCTTCACCATCAACTTGTTCAGCTCCCTATAGTCAATGCACACCCTGTGCGAACCGTCCTTCTTCCTGACGAAAAGGATCGGTGCTCCCCAGGGTGAACTACTTGGAAGAATAAACTGCTTGCCCAGTAGCTCCTGCAACTGAGATGATAGCTCCTGCATCTCAGGCAGTGCCAGTCGGTACGACGCCTTGGCGATAGGGGCCGCACCTGGCAATAAGTCGATCTTGAACTCAACATGCCTCTCCGAAGGCACTCCGGGTAACTCCTGTGGAAACACATCAGAAAATTCCCTCACCACCGGGACCTCAGAAACTGGGAGCTGCTCTCTAACCCGCGTATCTACCACATACGCTAAATAACCCGCACACTCGTGCTGAATATACTATCGAGCCCTGGCTGCCGAACAAAACCCTGATCCCAACTTGGTGCTCTCACCATATATTACAAGTTCTCCCCCACTTGGGGTTCGAACCACCACCCGCTGTCCCTCACAATCGATCATGGCGCCAAAACGGCTAAGCCAATCCATCCCTACAATCACGCATACCTCCCCCATGGGGATAGGAATCAAATCTATCGGGAAGGACACCCCGAAAATCTCTAACTCGCATCCCCGGTAGACCAAAGATGCTGAAATCCCACACCCCGAAAATCTCTAACTCGCATCCCCGGTAGACCAAAGAAGCAGAAATCACATGCTCGTTGGCGATCGAAACTCGCAACGGACACTCAAGATCATCTATCGACACATTGAACCCTCTAGAGAAGGTCTGAGATACAAACGAACGACTCGCCCCCCGAGTCAAATAATACCAAAGCGGGCAAAGAATTTACTAAAAATGTAACTAATCACAGGTACAATCAATAAGAATAACATAAATACAATAACTGAGACAGAGAATAGAGACATACCAGCAACCACTTCTGGTGTTGACTTGGTCTCCTCGGCCATGAGCTGGAAGGCACGACCCTGAGCCTTCGGAGGCTCCACCTTGACTGGCCTCCCATCTCCAATTCTCGTAGCAGCTGGCGCAGAAGCCTATGCCGGCTTGGCGGCGAGCTGCGGACAATTGGTCTTCACATGACCAACCTGATGACAATGGTAACAAATCCTCATATCTGCGGGAGGGGCGGACTGATGGCAGTCCCTATCATGGTGCCCCTCCTTGCCACATTTGTGGCACCCACCTCCCGCTCTACAAACTCCCGAATGAACCCTGCCACACCTTCCACAAGTTCGACTCTACTGACCTCCAAACCATGTAGCGGTCTTAGACCGCTTAGGCACCGGCTAAGACTGTGCCGGTGCTTGACGCTGCTCCTTCATCTGCAACTCTATCTCCAACCCACGCCGCCTTGCGACTTCCTGAAGGTCCAGGAGGGTATCACATTGCTGTGTAGACACGAATTGTCGAATATCAGTCTTGAGCATAATCAGATAACGAGTCATCTGAGACTGCTCTGAAGCGAACTCCGGGCAAAACATATCCCTCTCCGTGAACATACGGGTGATCTCCATCACAGACTCCCCATCCTGTCTCAATGTCAAGCTGCTCCCGTTCCACACGCGGAACGTAGCGGGTGCGAAACATATCCCGGAACTGCTCCCAAGTAATAGCAGCCCGCTGATCATCAAAATATGAACCTGTCGTCAATCTCCATTAGTCCTTTGCCCCGAGTCTGAGTAGGTTCAGAGCACACCTGACAATCTGTTTAGAAGGACATGAGCACTTGAAGAAACAACCCTCCACGTCAGACAACCACCGTATATCCCTGATCGCATCCTGTGTACCATCAAATGTCGGGGGCTTCGTATTATCGAGGTCCCAGTACTGGAAAGCGCTTCCGGCTCCTCCTCCAACCCCTATCGCAGTTACAGTGGAAGTGGCTGCTAGAGTTGCATATCGCTCATCAAAGTACTCAACCATCATGGTCTTAATCGACCCAAACATCTTTGGCAGTTGCGCTCGGAATACAACAGCAATCTTGTCGTGCATGATCTCCCGGATCCTGGCATCTAACTCCTCGGTCCCTATCTGAACCACGTGCTCAGGTGCTACCGGCACCTCCAATCCTCCGTGTCCCGACCCCGATCCTGATCCGGATCCCGAAGCAACATGTCTCGTCACCACCATACTGAAATATATATATATATATATATATATATATATATATATAAATAGGCCATCAATATATATATATATATATATATATATATATATATATATATATATATATAGGCCATCAAATATATATATATATATATATATATATATATATATATATATATATATATTGACCATCAAATAAATAACATAATGTCGGGAGACCAAAACCCAGAAACCCTAGGGGTTGTGATTTCCTTGCTATGCGTATGGGTCCTGTGCTTTCAGTAGTACAGGCCCATACTACCTTCCACACCTATCCATATTTGTATCAAGTATCACCAGAATGCCCTAACAATATCATCAACATAAAAAAAATGCGCCCAACCCTCACTTCTAGAGGAATATCAACTATCTTGCATCTAATCCCACCACTTCTCATGACTCATACATCCATGAAACTTCCATTATCCCCTGCAGCGCTAGTGCATGCTAGCTGCACATAATGCTGGACCAAATAGACTTTCGAATATTCAATCCTACCCGAAGGCCGAATCAACATTCTCAAGCTATAAGGTCTTTATTATGCATAACCATCATGCATACACTAAACATCTACAATTATGATGTCATATCCACATACAAGAAACCCTAGGCTAATAGGCGTCATGCAATCAGGCAAATCTATCATGTGCTTCCTGAAGATCCCTAGCCTAGCACTAGGATGCTGTTCTAACATATCAAAATATCAAAAAACTGCATGGTATTTTGGGGTTTACTTACAGGCTCCGACTGATCGTACCCTTTGCATCCTCCATCCTTTATTTTGAAAACCATTTTAACACTTATTTCCGAAAATCTCCTTGATTTGAGACAGGATTCACATGAGTGTTCCTCCAATTCACTCAAACCAAGGTTCTGATACCAACTTGTAACAACCATAAATTTTACATCAAATTTAAACTTTTTGAATCATAAATAAAAAACCACATAACATTGTTTACAAAATATTTTCAAATCATTTTCCATCAGAGTGTCCCAAAAATCATAACATAAGGATGAGGAACGATACGGTTACGCCTCCACCTTTCCACGATCTCATGAAATACCTAAAACAGTAAACTGAAAACTGTAAGCCCGAGGGCTTAGTGAGCTACCCCCAAAGTACCAATACCATACTGACAATACCACAACAGCAATAATCAATTCAATCAACATGCATGCTGGGCCATCGGCCTAACTGGACCGCCTTACCAGGCCTACAGTCTATCTGAATCCATCCCGAGCCTAGGTATGATTGCTCCACCACGTGGGCCTACAGTTCCCCCCAGTCTGCTCATAGGGTATATTGGCCTACAGCACAAAGCAGGACCGCCTCAACCCAACCACAAGGAAATAACCATGTGCACATACTATCATATACAGACATATATAAACATCAAACATATCTGTCACACTGATCATCGATCATAGAATTCTCCTGTAACTAGAGTATCGACCTAGCAGGTCACTAACACACCAATCCCTACGGATCATAAAAGCATAACATACTGTCTACCTCGATTCCGTACTAACAAATCATAACCACAATGCAACATACCATAACAATAAGAACTAAAGGGTCGACCTTGGTGCTGTAGACCCTATCGATATAGTGAGGATAACTCACATTGCAAATGTCGACTCAGAAGATACACTCCAACTATCGGATCACCGGACACCGGCTCCACCACCTAAGATCATAGCACAATATGCTCATAAGTCCTTAACCTTATAAGGTACCCTATAACCCACTGGTCAAGCCTTGGTTAAAGTCTAATCCCTCAGTCAAGGTCAACAATCCATGTTGACCCCAACTCACCAAGAACCTTCGGCTACTCGCCGAGTTCCTTGAAGTACAATCCAACTCGCCGAGTCATTGGGGTGACTCGTCGAGTTCCTTTGATTCTCGTTCGAACTTTAAGGCCACCCGTCGAGTTCCCTCCTTGCAACTCAACGGATACACACTCATACATATCCAAGAGAAAACTCATCCGACTCACCGAGTTGTTCTTCAACTCGTCGAGTCTTATGGTGATCTTCATCGGACTCGCCGAGTTGTTCATCAACTCGTCGAGTTCACAACCATCTTCATGGGACTCTCCGAGTCCATTCAATCATTTTATCATGCAGACAACTTTTAAGCCATGGCAAGGCCCCAAATTGTAGATCCAACTTCCTTAGGCTTGCTTATCACGTAAAGTTGCAAACTTTATGTGCATGCGAGGCTCTAATGACTCAAAAAGCCCAAACTATGCTTGAAATGGGGTTTTACACTTAGGGAGGGGCTCAACTTGCCAAGGCTAAGAACTTTATGGTCCTTCAATCCATAGAGAGTTCAGATCTAAAATTACCTCTTTAGATCTTGGCTCATACTCCAGGAAATGGCTTTATAACCCAACCAAGAACCGTAATCTCCAACCAAGGAGGTCTAGAATGAAATAGAAAGGAGGATAACAACTTGATACCTTCCCAAGAGATGAAAACTGGAGTAGATCCGGATTTTCCCCAAGCTCCTTGCTTCAAACCACTTGCTTCCCTAGCTCTTTTCCACCAAAAATCCTCTTCCGAGGCTTCAAACACATAATGGGCACACACACACACACATTTTAGGGTTTGCTAAGAGACTGCAAAGAGGCTGAAAGAGGTTTGTGTTCCCTTAAATAGGGTGCACAACCCTGGGATTTAGGGTTTCAGCTGCCAGCTCCTACTCGCTGAGTCCCAATATGGACTTGTCGAGTACGTTACTTAACCTACGATCCTTCCCGTTGCTACTCGACGAGTAGATCAACCAAACTAGTCGAGTAGGGCTTAACCCAATAACTCATATTTAGACAATACCTGAGAATCGGGGCGTTACATATGTCTGTATTGCTCTCGAGCCTACAACATAAGTCTGACTTTCCTTTCCGGCCCACAATTTATGTTTGGATTATTCCCGAGCCCACAAAATAAGTTTGGCTTGCCTTTTCGGCTTACAACTTATCTATTAATTTCTCTTGGCTTTGTTGGCTTCCGCAATATTGCCTTAACTCAACCGCATTATGTCGACATATGTAATTGATAAAACACATAACAACAACAAATAATCATGCAAACATAATATATCACTACAACATAGCAACATACAATACTAGGATACATAAGCTAGTAGGGAAACATCAGTGCCTTCAACCTACAAGTACAGTGAGGAAAACCCACCTCTCAGTCGAAAAAATAGCTAAACAAATCATTGCTCCAAATACTATATCTACAAATCACCTATACGAAGAACAGGAACCTGATCTCAATATACTATTCAAATGACCCAAAATGCCCTTAAGTCAAACTTGGTCAAGTCCATGGTCAAATGTCAAAGTCACAAGTCAAAATGTCAACACAGGCCGAGTACATCCTACATATTTCAACTCTACACCCAATGTAGAGCGTGCCTTCCAGATTACGAGCCTTATAGATTACAAGCCTTCTAGATTACGGGCCTTCCATTTAGTATGCGTTGCATACTCATAAATGATGGGTTTTACATGTAATAACACGAATAAATCCTTATACACTTAAGGCTACACGCAACCTATTAGATCTATGTCATTACACTACTGAAGTAACATTCTATTGAACAACAAGAACCTATGAACCCAAGTTATTTTCAAAATTAGTAAACAAGTTAGGGATTACATATTAGTTATTGTTGTAAACAAATAATCAAAACATTCTTCAATAACTACTGGAAGCTAGCACCAGAAATACCGTGCGTTTGATGGTTCACACCTAAACCCTAGCAACTAGGAATACTTGAAAAGAGAGGAGAAGTAACACAATTTTCAGCTATACTCTTAGCATATCTCCCGATTGAAATTTAGAGGGTTAAAGGCTCTATTTATAGTTGAAAGGATAAACCCTAGATAAGACTTGATTAAAATAAT
Source organism: Lactuca saligna (assembly GCF_052625555.1). Classification (NCBI taxonomy): domain Eukaryota; kingdom Viridiplantae; phylum Streptophyta; class Magnoliopsida; order Asterales; family Asteraceae; genus Lactuca; species Lactuca saligna. Next base: position 81,603,338 of record NC_136423.1, on the reverse strand, counting down.
AATATTTCAAATCAGGTAATTATCTGGTTTCCTAATTATCTACAAGGGATATTCTAGAACCCTAAATAAGCCTCATAATTTCGGCCAACCTAGGATTCTTCTAGAATTCCTCTTTTGTTCAACTATTGAACAATTACAACTTAGGTCATTTTACTTTTAGTTAATCCAATTAATTCTAATTAAATTTTTTTTATTAATTTTTAACTAAATAATATCATTTCTAATAATATATTATTCTTAGAATATATTAACAAATAATTTATTGCTATTTATTAATCATATAAAAAATCAATAAATCAGTCTCTCCCTCTCCCTTTCTCTCTAAAAATAGTCCTATTTAATTACTAGGTTTGACAACCCAAAATGACTTTATTAATAATTCAAGTATATACCTATTTAGTTATTGGTTTAGACACCGAATCTAACAATCTTCCACTTGAATAAGTCTATAGCTACAATTGGCACTATAACTTCTAAATTATCATGAAATGGTGCTTCCCAGTGCAACTCCAAACATTGATCTCATCAGTCATTAGTCCTAGGATAAGTGATTAAATATTCCTCCGTTCTTCAAGATATCGTATGGACACGAGACATAGATTAGAATTAATATCCTTGTCCAAGATTCTATTTCTCGATTTCCTGATTTATGATGACTGAATTTAGACTACTAATTGAACACTTCAATTCAGTCCGGGATTGGCCAAGCACTTTAGATTTCGACAACAAATCATCGAGGGGCCAAAAGATATCTCTTTTCCTGTTAGGGAAAAAGAAACAAATAAACTTTTACTCATATGCTTGTATTTTTTACTTACCAAATCATGCATGATACCACATTTTATAACATCATATTACTGATGTATTTTCGCAATACGAATGCAAAACTGACTTGTAAATTACAACTCATATATCTCTATTTCAATTATATAAGATATTATCGTCTCAAAATTACTTGTGATAAAATCCATGAAGTACTTCTTTGAGTGTGGGTTTATCCAATATTCAAAATCTTTATTTTTCTAAGTACTCATGAATATTGTAGCAACCATTGCAATGTCTAATATCCATATACAATCTACAATTTGATTCATGATAGTTTTAGTTTACTACTTACTTCCAAAAGTATGAGTGACTGTAGAGTTTCGACTAATTAAAACATGTAAAGTGAAACACAATAATAAACTAATTAATTATGGTCTCAAACCTATTGAAAATAAATAAACCTTTATTATTTAATGACCATGATAATTACGACTTTGTTCATCGTATAATATTTTCAGTAATTAAATAACCTCTTGAATTAAGCATCAATCATGACATGTTATGAACATGCATACTATGCCTTTCTATGATCCTTCCTATGTGAATAGATAAATTGGACATTATCCCAATGATGCTCATTTCACAATTTCCAAATTCTTATCATTATCCAAAATATGATGGAGTTCTAACTCAAAATGTATTAATGCATTAATCTCTTGTGATATGAAGTTTCTCAGTCTTAAAGACTGATCTTTTGATATTATAGAATATCCCATTGGAACTTTGTTACTAGAAACAATTCCATGGCAATGAAGGTTCTAATTCAAGGTACACTCCTTGAATACCTCTATTGCATTGAAGTTTCCAACTCCTGCACGGATGGACGGATTCTGATGATCACTGCAGGAGAAGCTTCCCCGGAGTCCCTAGCGACCAACGATACATTTTCAAATTATTAACTTGCTTTAAAATTTAATTTATATTTATATAAGATTAAAACTTGGGGAAAACATTTAAAAGTAATTATAATAACTCACTCGCCTGAACAAGTCACAACATTCACAATGGAACTAATGATCCGTTCGGGGAAGCTATCATGGCTTAGGGTATACATCAGGGTTGTGTATAGCTGAGATGTTGTAGACTCAGAGTGAGTGATTTCGCCTTAATTCTCGTTCCTTGTTTGGTTGTGATTTGGGTTAGAATTACTCAGTCGACCATCTTATTCATCTTAATTATACGTAACTTGTATATGTCATGCGATCATAGTGGTACCGAGGAGGATCATAATTTAGAGTATCAACACTAGTTATCAAAACACTGCACTATTAGTACTCGCTTATCAAGGTATGATTTGTGGCAGTTTTAATATCAAGGAAAACAGAAAGTACTAGACCATTTACACATAGTACATTGTCGAACACACTTGGAATGCACCATCGTATATCAAACATTTCTTTCAAATCGGCCTAACATATGTTTCCGTAAAGAGTCCGTTGTCATCATTCTTCATGAGTTGGCGTGGTCCTCACCATGCTAAGTTCATATGTTTCCATCGCCTTGACCGTCAAATTCACGAAAACCTCGTCATTCGTAATGACAGTCCGACCCAGACTTCGAAGTCATCTACCTCATATTCTAAACCCTGAAGTACTCGTGCGAAGAGTACATCTCCTCTGAAACCTTACCGCCTTATACTCCGCAGACCTTCCCAAACTACCACTCGTCCAACAGATCAAGTTCAAGCACAGAGGCTAAGGACGAATATGACCCACCTATCACTACTAAATGTATGCGGGAGAGTGGTATATATCTATGATTATGTAGATTTAGTATGTGTGTCTCCGCCCTATCTCCAGTTCCTTGCTTTGTTGTGGACCTGGGGTAAAGGCGCACATCCGACCATCTTACTAATCTTAGTTGTATACGACTTGCATATACAAGGTAATGATAAATTGACCAGGTATGAATCCTATCATGGACATTAGAGCAAATTTGCCAGGTCTACGAGTAGGTATTCTTCCAGTAAGAGGAGCACAACCCCAGTAGTATTGCTAAGAAAGCTAATTTCAGGATGAAATTCCATCTAACGGGGGGATGATGTGACAACCCAAAAATTTCTACCTTGTAAAGTCAAGCCAATCAACCAAAAGTTAGACCTAATTTCATTGCCTTCTAGCCTTATTAAGGGTCATTCTAATGAGTTCTAAGCCTAGTACATTTAAGGATCGGGTTTAGGGATGAGTTAGTTTAAGTTCTTCAAGTTGTATTCGAGCCAGAAAACCCAACACATGGAGTTTACGGCCGTAAAATCCCTCCTGGCCGTGAACTCCTTATATATGAAGGGATTTTTGCCACTTTTCTTCATTTCTTCTTCCCTTGGCCGCAAACCCTCCACACTCTCTCAAGTATAATCAAGAACATTCCTTCTAATCTTTAAAAATGGTAAAAAATTCATCCATCATCCTTTATATCCTCCTTAGTTATGTAAACATCTTGTGATTCACCCATGAAAACAACTCTTTTTTCCTAGATCTTCATAAAAATCATCTTTCACCAAGAACACCAAGAACACACACTTGTTCTTGGTGGCTGAAAATTCCTCTAAAACCCTCAAAAGTGTGAGTATTCCATCTATCATCTAGTTAGACATGTTAAAGACTAGATCATAGCCTTGAAACATCATCAATATCATGCTCATCAAGAGTGTATGGCTATACACTCTATGTATGGCCGTAAACCCTTGTTTTGGTCATGTCTTGAGCCTTAAACACTTCTAGGTACTTTCTATCCATTAAGAACTCTTGAACCTTTGAACCCCTTTGATTTAAGACCCAAAATGCCACCATTTGGAGTGTTTACGGCCGTACACACTTGGTGTGGCCGTAAACACCTAAAAACCTTCCAAAAGGTTAGTTTGGCTCATCCTCTTATTGAGTAAAGGTCGCATTAATTCCCCCATGGATGAAAAACCACCCTTGGCATGATTTTCCAAGATTTTACGGCCGTACACACATGGTGTGGCCGTAAACTCAAGTGTGGCCGTATACCCACTTCATTTGGCCGTAAACACCCCTTTGATCAATCTCATATGATTCTACACTTCACTTCAAGTGTTCCCTTAGTTCCTTGGAGTGTTTCCTTGCATGATAGTTGCTTTAAACACTAAATTCATGCCAATATATGTCATTAGGACTCGTTTGTGTCTCGGGAGTTCATTCATGGTACTTCTCATCCTCACACAATCTACAGTTGAATCACCCACGTGAGGTGAGTTCATACCCCTATAATCAATCTTTTAAATTGTTTTAAATGCTTTTAAGAGGGGGGGGGGGGGAATACAAGTTGAACACAATGAAAAATTGTGTAAATGTTATTCAAAGGAGTTCTTATACTTTACAAGTGATCAAAACCATTTCTAAAACTCTTTTAAAGCTATGTTACTTTATTGTTATAAAACACTATTTTTAAAGTGCAATCATAACTAAGTAGATAAATGAGTCTTTTATTCAAGTCAGTAGCAGTTCAAAACAAACATACTAGTAAACTATAATAGGTATAGTTTAGGGGTTCAAAACATACTATAATGAGAAACAGGGAGGAACATACTACACACTAGAATAGAAGGAACATACAAAAACAAGAACAAGATAACATTTATGTGAGACTACTTCACGACTTAGCAATTTACTTGCTAGGTTGCATTTTGTAACCAAAGTCTCTTGGAGGGAGAGCATGAATTTGTGTATAGATCTATACGGGATTGACACCCCACACCTTGTTGCTAGCTATAGTAGGACTTCACGTCCAAGGGTGACAAATATCACATTTCGCATTGACGCCTTTAGGTCGTCAGGTTTATCACGTCTCGTATCAGTATGGTTACAACCACATCGCATTTTAACCGTAATTAATAAACTGGTTTTAAGGTAGTTAGTTCCCAGTAGTCACTTTTTACAAACATTACTGAATACTCTCGTTTTTGCAACAGACAAACAGTTTAGTCGAGTCTTAATACATTCATTTAGAAAGGGGACTATAATGCTAACCTTATGATTCCTCAGTAGTATACATCAAGGATATATATTAATCGGGTCTAGCAGATAGTAAGACGTGTGCTTTCTACTTCACTTTCTGTTCATTGTTTGGTTGTGGGCTTAGAGCAGATGCACACAGTCTACTATCTATCCGATCTTATATATATATATATATATATATATATATATATATATATATATATATATATATATATATATATATATATTCTGTATACACCAAGTAATCATAAGGAGTACCAGGTATGGGTCAGGTCATTGTATACAAACTTAATACATCGATTTCTAGTACAAAAACATACTTTTCAGATAGAACATGTAGTAGACTAAACTAGAAACTTATCAGAAAAAGGGTTTAATCCATTTTATTAAACCAATATAACTTAAAGGACCTTTAGTGGTTAATTCCATAATACCTTAGTTTATACATCAGAGTTATCTATAATTAATATCCGATAGGCAGTTGGATGTGTGCTTTCCGCCTTACTTCCTCTTCCTTGTTTGGTTGTGGGCTTAGGGCAGATTCATATAATTAACTATCCGTTCGATATTATATTACATATAACTAGTATAAACTAAGTGATTATAGAAGGAACTATTGTGGTTACTATTTTTACTAAAGGAAATAAGGGTTTTTTCTTAAAGAATGTCTTCATCAAATATGAAGGAACTATTACAGTTAACTCTGTAAGTACCGATTGGATACACCAAGGTTATATACAGTAAATATCTAACAACCAATGGGATGTGTGACTTCCGCATCATTCCCTGTTCCTTGTTTGGTTGTGGGCTTAGGGTAGATTTCCACAATCGATTGGTTGTTTACTCTAAATTGTATATAACTTGTATCCATATAGTACTTATAGAAAGGATTGTAGAGTCATTTTTACTTATCTTTCATCATATCAAAAGAAATAGGATCTTCTGGAGGAACATGTAAACTTTTCTAAAAAGGACTTTCAAATTACTTTACATCACTAAAATCTTATGAACTCACCAGCTTAAATGTTGATCCCCTCTTTCAAAATAACTTGTATTCTCAGGAAACTAGTAGACAGGTATGCGCTGGGATTCAAAAGATGAAGTATAGTTGCTTCATGTATTATTTTTTTTATCTACTTTTGGATTCAATATTTTTTGAATCACATACTTGTAAATACTCTAATATTAATACAATGGTTGTTTGTTACTATGATTGCTATGATACATGTGTTGTGATACTAAACATGACGTCCTCCGCCCATGAACGTTTCCGCCGTTCCGGTTTGGGGGTGTGACAAATACCATCAAAATGTGATCATTACATCATGTATTAAGAGTCTATGAATAGGAACTTATAAAGCAATGTAGTCAGATAATGGATGTACTTGAACTAGAGTCATACGACTTAACTTTACTTCTTATAAGATCTTTCAAATATTTTGGGTAGCTTTTTTTCTAACGTCCCTTTAATTGGAAAGTGGATTCTTTAAGGTTAACATATAGAATGATCCCATAACTAGTATTTCTCTTTACCATACGATCAAACAATTTGATCTTGGACAGTCCCTTTCTACTAGGAAGAGAAATCTTTTCTATACCATCATTGTCAGCATTGTCAGTGTTCATGGAAACCTAGGAATTACATCCAATAAGCATCTCTGCTTTAGATGTGCTCTTAAGAATTTCCGCTTCAGCAACAATCAATATTTGGGTCACATCGATATTCCTCGTATAAAATTTCTCAATAAACTGATCATATATCTTCAGAAGCAAGAGAAGAACCTAGTCAATGGCTTGATCCTTTACGAAACGACACCCAATCTATCCAACTTGTCAATGTACGATTCATTTTCAGAACATGCGCATCGTGATGTTTTCATGCCAATAGAGATTGAGTAGTCTCATATCTTACAACTTATGGAACAAACATGATGTTGGGAGAGTTACAGGAGGAGGAGGTGGAAGAAATATATGTCTAGTTCCATCATTTCCTAAGGAAGGGAAAAACAATTTCACCTTGACTAGAAATAGCATACTTTTCAAATTTTCCCTAAAGTAATTGTGAGTGGGATTTTAAAAGGTTTAGTTACTTTATATCATTATACTTATTAATGAGATTATGTCCTATCAAATCCATTCAGATAACAACCCTCCAATATATAAGAGAGCGGGGTCAGAGTGGACACACAATAATGGTCAATTTATAAGCCGCTTCCTTAAACTCCCCTTATAGTACGACTTCGTGATTGAGGACTACTATTGATTTGACTGAATTTGTCTTACACATATAATATATACTAAACTTTTAATTATACATATAATATAAGGTGTATTTTAAAACTTTTCTAAAATACTAGGCTCACCACGTTGTGGTAGACGACTGCCACGTTGTGGAAGACGATTACCATGTCATAGCAGAACGAAGAAAAACATGGATTCGAAGATCTCTACGTCATGGGGGAAGAACACCAGGACATCTTGTTATAACAGAATGATGATTCTGTCTTTCCTCTGATTTGGGTTTTGTTCAAGTTCATGAAATGTACATGAAGTTGTTAGACAACCATACGCTCTGATACCACTGATGGATTTTACATGCAATAATGCGGATAAATCCTTATACACTTAAGGGTACATGCAACCTATTAGATCTATGTCATAACACTATTGTGTAACGCCCCGATTCCCAGGTATTGATTTCTGTTCATATAGCATCTTTTTGATTTCAAGGTCTACTCGACGAGTTGGTTACTCGAATCGTCGAGTAGCAGCAGGTTGGTCCACATGTTTAAGTGACCTACTCACCGAGTCCAAGGAGGGACTCGGCGAGTAGGAGCTGGAGGATGAAACCCTAATTTTCGAGGGTTTGTACCCTATTTAAAGGATCATTGCCCTCCCCATACTCCCCTCTACAGCCTCTTGTCATTCCAAAACCCCAAATTTGTGTGTGTGTGGGTGCTTCTTGGTGTGTTCAGCTTTGAAGAAGGACTTTGGTGAGAAAAGCTTGGGGAAAACAAGTGATTACAAGCAAGGAACTCGTGGGGAATCAAAGATCTACTTCAGTGGGAACCCTTTTGAAGGTATTAAGCTGTTACCTGGCTAATTTCTTCCTAGATCTCTTTTGGGTGGGTTTTTAGGAAGCCTTTCTTATGTTTGAGCTAAGATGTGAAGTCGCAACTTAAGATTTAAGCTCTCTTTGGCCTCTAAGTCCATAAAGTTGATAGATTTTGGCAAGTATGGACCACCCCTCAAGTGTAAGACTTCTTTGCAAGCTTATTTTTGTCATATTAAGGCTTTAGAGCTTTGCATGCATGTAAAATTTGCAACTTTACGTGATAAGCATGCCTTGGGAAGCAGGATTTGCAATATGGAGCCTTTGCATGGCTTAAAAAGAATCTGTATGGATGAAGGACTGAAGGGACTCAGTGAGTGGCATGGTCGAATTGACCAGTCCGATGAAGATTGTCATGGGCTCGGCGAGTCGGATGAGTGACTCGGCGAGTAGGATGGGGTTTTCCTAAAATTTGGACATATATGAACTTGGCGAGTTGCAAGGGAAACTCGACAAGTCGGCCAAGGAGTTTATGGCTGCAAACCTTAGGAAATCGACGAGTCACTCTAGTGACTCAGCGAGTTGGTGAGTTATGCATCGAACTCGACGAGTAGCTGAGGGTACTTGACGAGTTAAGGTCAACATGGGTAGTTGACCTTGACAGTTGACTTTGACTAAGGGTTGACCAGTGGGCTTCTGGGGACATTTTGGGAGGTTGGAAATTTACATGTATGGTTTTACAATGAATATAGGTGGTGGAGTTTGGGACGGTGATCCAACAATTTGAGTTTATCTTACGAGTCGACAGTTGTGAGGTGAGTTATCCTCACTATATCAACAGTGTCTAAGGCACCAAGGCCGAACCTTTATGGATTGTATGTGGTTATGGCATGATATGCTTATTGGTTTGTATCCAGGTTGTTAGGATGAGGTTATGTTTATGCTTAGCGACCTGGTTAGGCCAGTGTCCTGGTTATAGGATGGTATTATGTGACATGCTAGTATGATCTGCTGATAGATAGGATGGTATGATGTGCTATGTGGTATGATTCCATTAGATCAGTTGTTGTCTATAGAGTGTTATGTGATTATCTATTATATGTGCACATGTTTGTTTGGTGGTTGAGGATTATCTTCTTTGTGTGAAAGCCAAAAGACCTGGGCATTCCAACCTGTTGGTTGTGGGCCTTGAGTATTCCATCTCGAGGATAATAGGACTCATAGTATGTGGGCATTCCAACCTATTGGTTGTGGGCCTAGGGTATTCCATCACAAGGATCATTGGACCCATAGTATGTTGGCATTCTAAATTGATGGTTGTGGGCCAGGGGTATTCTAACCCGATAGTTGATTGGACCCATAGTATGTTGTTTATGATTATATATGTATTGTTGTGGGTATGAGTATTTTGGGGGGACTCACTAAGCTTTCGGGCTTACAATGTCAGTTTATTGTTTCAAGTACATCAGGGGACCGTGGCAAGGCGAAGGTGTGATCATACAACACCTCATGTTTTATTACCGTTTCTAGGAAAACTCTGATATAAACTATTTTGGAAACAATTTTGTAATAACTGTTGGTTTTAAATGTTTTTGAAAAGTTTTAAATTGGTCTCAATTTTATGGCTATTACAGTCTATTGAACAACAAGATCCCTATGAACCCTAGTTTTTTTTTAAAATTAGTAAACAAGTTAGGGATTACATACCTTTTAGTTATTGTTGTAAATAACTAATCAAAACCATCTTCAATAACTATTGGAAGCTAGCCTCAGAAATCCCGTGCCTCTGATGATTCACACCCAAACCCTAGCAACTAGGAATACTTGATGAGAGAGGAGAAGTAAGATAATTTTCGACTATACTCTAAGCATATCTCCTAGCTAAATTTTAGAGGGTTAAAGGCTCTATTTATAGCTGACAGGAAAAACCCTAGATAAGCCTTACTTGATTATAATTATAATATTTCAAATAATGTAATTATCTAGTTTCCTAATTATCTACAAGAGATATTCTAGAACCCTAAAGAAGCCTCATAATTTTGGGTGACCTACGATTCTTCTAGAACTTTTATCTTGTTCAACTATGAAAAAGTTACAGCTTAGGTCATGCTTGTCTGAAAAACATTGATTTTTGTGATGTGTTTGGTGTAAGAAAGTCTTATGGAGCCTTTGGACAAGTGATCTGAAGGATTGAGTGGATGCTGATTAAGTCATGAGATGTTTTTAGCCTTATAGTTGAGATCTATGCATTTTGGAGGGTTCTATTGGATAAACTTGGAAACTTTATCTATATATACCCTATTATGGACCAGATCTGAGTTGGTGACCCTTTTGGATCGAAGGAAATGGCTGAATATGTTAAGCTGCTAAAAAAAACTGTTACCACGGCGTGGTAAGGTCAACACAATGTGGCGGTGAGGCTGGTTGTGACTATTTTGTTGTATTTGATGCCATAACGTGGTAAGGGATACCATGGCGTGGTAGTCACCTGAGTTGACACTTTTTGACCGTTTAGCCCAGTTTGACCCAAGAGGGGGGGGGGGGGGGGGGGTATTTTGAGTATTTTCGATTATGTTTGAGAATTGGTCTTTTGAGGTTAGGTGTCGGTTAGAGCTGAGATTCAGATTCGGGACCTCATCAGTTATTGTTCAAATTTTGAGGTTACTCTTCTAACTATATCTACTGGTCGAAGGCACCAATGTTGGCCCATTACTTTTGTGTAGAATGCTAGTTGTCTCTATGATACTTGCATGAAAGACCATGATTTGGACCCTGGAATTTATATGAAAGACTAAGATTTAGCCCCTGTTAGTTATATGAAAGACCATGATTTGGCCCCTAACACTTGTATGTAAGTAACGACGTAAATTTTAAAACCAATTTTTCATTTTTACAAACATCAAAACATCGAGTAATAATTTAGATTCCAATGTAAACAATATTGTCACGACCGATTACATAACAAAGATCACCAAAAGCAGTTTTCCCCGAGTGTGTGTACGATCACGATGGCGCCTTCCCACGGTCCTCGCTAGTACTTGAAACACATAACACAACAACTGTAAGCATAAATGCTTAGTGAGTCCCCCAAAATACAACCTACGCACATACGCCTTTCCAGGTCCTGACCTTCCGGTCCATGTGTCTCAGGGGACTTCCGTCCCGACTGGGTAAACCTTCCGGTTCTACCCACGTCAACCTTACGATCCATATTACAATGCCTTCCGGTTCATAACATATTCGCCTTCCGGCCCATAACGTAATGCCTTCCAGCCCATATCAAGCATATCATACATGGCACATATAACGATTAACTTATCACATATAATGCATATATCTCATATCATATCCGACCTTCCGGTCACACAGTCAAACCATTCTGGGTACAGTATAGTGAGAAGAATCACCTCGTATATCTCGATAACTCGCGAACCCTGGAAATCACTTGTGCTCGAACCCCCGAGCTATAATCCTCCTATAACATCATATATCTCTAATTAATACTTTTACCACTAAGGTTAACTATCCCTATCAAGTTAAAACTCGTCAACTCTGGTCAACAGTCAATGGTCAAATTGACCGGACTCGGCGAGTGCACTAGAGCGACTCGGCGAGTCTAAGCGTTTTCACCAGCTCGCAAGGACTTCCCTTTGACACGTCGAGTACTCCCCTGACTCGACGAGTTCCACCTGGTCATGAATCGCAGGGCCACCGCGACTCAACTCGCCGAGTCGCAAGGACAACTTGACGAGTTCCAGCTCGACTCAGTCCACCTGTCAATCCCTCTCTAACTCCCCGTGACAAGCTGAGTCAACCATAAATCGGCAGGACCACTCACTAAGTGGTTAAGGACAATATTCATGCTACTCGCCGAGTCTGTTCTTCAGACTCGGTGAGTCCATGCCATGCATCGAATCAAACTTGCTTCTGAGGTCAGATCCGCTCCATAAACTCATAGATCTGGCCCTCCTAAGCTCATGTATCACGTAAAGTCACAGTCTTGGCTACCATGCAACACTTACAAGGTTCTTTTTGGAAAAATGACCACTAATATGGCAACCCTAGCCTCCAACCCAAAAGGAAGGACATAAAGCATAACAATTGAGACTTTCTGGACCTGCTAAGAACCAGATCTAGGTACCATATCTCCATGGGACCTCTCACACTTCAATTACAAAGCAAATAAGGCAAGAAGAAACCCTAGATTTGACCATATCAACATAAACACGAAAATAAGCTCTAAAAGATACCTCAAGAAGCTTCCCTTGGCGAAATGGAAGTAGATCCAAGCTCCCAACTCTTCTAGCTTGACTTTCCCCCTTCCTTTCTTGTAAAAACACACAAATTTGGTGAACAATAGCCTCTTATCTCACTCAAAGGAACCCTTAGCTGCTTAGGTGCTCTCAAGGATCAAGGTGGCCGCAATGAAGGGCCATAAGGTCCTTTAAATAGAGCTTAGGACCGGAAAATTAGGGTTTCATCAAACAGCACGGACTTACCGAGTCCAGGCATGAACCCGCGTCCAGAACTGCGACCCTACTCGGCGAGTTCGAGCTCCAACTCGCCGAGTCCCCTCACAAAACACCAAAAATATGCGAATAAAAGATACCTGGAAATCCGGGCTGTTACAATTCTCCCCCACTAGAACTAGACTTCGCCCTCAAAGTCTTGCTCTGCAAATAGCTCTGGATGCTACTCACGCATCTTACGCTTTTGGCTCCCAGGTCATCTATGAACCCTTCCGATGCTGCCACTGAACCAACACCAGGGGTACCTCCTTGTTCCTCAAAACCTTGATCTTCCGATCTCTGATGGCCACTGGTCTCTCGACATAATTCAGGCTCGCATCTACCTGAATATCCTCTAATGGAACCACTGCCAATTCGTCGGCTATACACTTCCTCAGCTGCGACACATGAAAAGTGTCGTGAATCTGCCCTAACTCTACTGGCAAATCCAAACGGTAGGCTACCCGGCCTACCCTCGCGATCACACGGAAAGGAACAATGTATCGGGGCCCCAACTTGCCCCTCTTCCTGAATCGAATCACTCATTTCCAAGGAGAGACCTTCAGGAGTACAACATCGCCGACCTGGAACTCAAGCTCGGACCGGCGTCTGTCTGCATAACTCTTCTGTCGGCTCTGAGCGGTCAACAACCTCTGCCTGACCCGCTGAATCTGCTCGGTCGTCTGGAGTACGATCTCCGTGCTACCAATCACCCGCTGCCCCACCTCACCCCAGTAGATGGGGGTGCAACACCTCCGCCCATACAACAGCTCAAAGGGTGGCATACCAATGCTCGAATGATGGCTGTTGTTATACGAAAACTCTGCTAAAGGTAGATAGGTGTCCCAGCTCCCTCCGAAATCCAAAACACATGCTCGGAGCATATCCTCAAGCGTATGAATTGTCCGCTCACTCTGATCGTCTGTCTGGGGATGATATGCGGTACTAAAATGTAGTCTAGTACCCAACTCCTCATGGAACTTCTTCCAGAACCTGGAAGTGAAACACACATCATGATCAGAAACAATCGAGATCGGCACCCCATGCCGCGATACCACCTGCCTCACGTATAATTCCGCCAACTTCTCCGCAGAAGAGCTCTCACTGATGGCCAGAAAATGAGCGCTCTTCGTCAATCTATCTACGATCACCCAAATCGCATCGACTCCCCTCGCAGTTCGCGGCAATTTGGTGATAAAATCCAAGGCAATCTGTTCCCACTTCCATTCGGGAATATCTAGCGGCTACAATTTACCGTGTGGTCGCTGGTGCTCGGCCTTGACCTGCCGACAAGTCAAGCATCTCTCAACAAACCATGCAACATCCCTTTTCATACAGGGCTACCAATACTCCTTCCTTAGGTCCAAATACATTTTCGTAGCCCCGGGATGAATCGAGAATTTCGATCAATGCGCTTCCTCCATCAAAATAGCACGCGCACCACCCACAAACGGTACCCAAATCCGACCATGAAAGGTCATAAGCCCTTGGCCATCCGTGATGAATCCTGATACCTGCCCTACAACCCGCTCCCTCTTCTGGTTTTCTGGTTTCACAGCCTCAGCCTGAGCTCCTCGAATAGTATCCAAAATCAGGGTCATTACCGTCAACCTCAAACAAATATCTCGGATCGGGGCGCTTTCCGCCCTACGGCTCAACGCTTCAGCTACCACATTAGCCTTGCCTGGGTGGTACAGGATCTCACAATCGTAATTCTTCACCACATCCAACCACCTCCTCTGTCGCATATTCAGATTTGGCTGATCCATCATGTACTTTAGGCTCTTGTGGTCCGTGTAGATGGTACACCGAACCCCATAAAGATAATGCCGCCAGATCTTGAGGGCAAACATCACAGCCCCCAATTCCAGGTTGTGGGTGGGATATCTCGACTCATGAGGCTTCAACTGCCTCGAAGCATACGCTATCACATGACCCCTCTGCATAAGCACCGCCCCCAAACCCGATATAGATGCATCACAGTACACCACAAAATCCTCCATTCCTTCCGGGAGCGCGAGCATCAGAGCCTCGCACAATTTCTGATGAAGCGTCTAGAATGATGACTGCTACTCCGGTCCCCATGAAAACACAGCACCCTTGCGGGTCATCCTAGTAAGTGGCACAACAATCTTGGAGAAATCCTTGATAAACCTGCGATAATATCCAACCAAACCCAGAAAACTCCTGATCTCAGTGGGCGATCTCGGCATCTCCCACCTCAATACCGCCTCAATCTTGGCCGGGTCGACCAATATCCCTTTCTGGTTAACAAGATGCCCGACAAACTGGACCTCTCGTAACCAGAAATCACACTTGGAGAATTTGGCATACAACCTCTCCGATCTCAATACTCCAAGAATCTCCTTCAAATGTTCCTCATGCTGATCCCTAGACCTCGAATACACCAAAATATCATCTATGAATACGATCACCAACCGATCCAGCATCGGCCGGCACACCCAGTTCATAAGATCCATGAACGCAGCCGGGGCATTGGTAAGCCCAAAAGGCATCACCACAAACTCATAGTGTCCATAACGATTTCTGAAAGCAGTCTTCTGGATATCTTCCTCTCGAACCCTCATCTGATGATACCCCGACCTCAATTCTATCTTGGAGAACCAAGATGCCCCCTGCAACTGATCGAACAGATCGTCGATCCTAGGTAACAGATACCGGTTCTTAACCGTCAACTTGTTCAACTCCCGGTAATTGATACACATCCGGTGTGAACCATCCTTTTTCTTGACAAACAAAATCGGCGCTCCCCAAGGTGAGCTACTCGGTCGAATGAAACCCTTTCCCAACAGCTCCTGAAGCTGCGAGGATAACTCTTACATTTCCGGTGGAGCGAGACGATAAGGCGCCTTGGCGATGAGCGCCGCTCCCGGAACCAAATCGATACGAAACTCCACTTACCTCGCCGGAGGCACACCCGATTACTCTTCGGGGAACACATCCGAAAACTCGCATACAACAGGAACATCATCAATCGAATTGGGCCTCCCCGCTGCCACTCGAGTATCCATCACGTAGGCTATGAATCCATTGCAGCCCTGCTGCACACTCTGCCTTGCCCTGGCAGCCGAACAAAACGCCGAGCCACACCGGGTCCCTTCGCCATAAACCGTAAGCACTCCCCCACTAGGGTCTTGAATAGTCACCAGTTGTCTCTCGCAATCAATGATTGCCCCAAACTTACTCAACCAGTCCATGCCCACGATAACGCAAACATCCCCCTTAGCTATAGGAACCAAGTCTATAGGGAACTCGACCCCAAAAATCTCGAGCGCGCATCCTCGAATCACCTCAGTGGTGTATACCACTTTCTCATTTGCTATAGAAACTCGCAGGGGTCGACTCATCACCTCCCGATCAATACCAATGTGGTGGCTAAAAGCCAACGATACAAAAGACCGACTCGCAGCCGAGTCAAATAATACCAAAGCAGGTACAAAATTCACAAGAAAAGTACCTACACATATCATAATATAAGCACAATATCTCAGCATAAAGGTAAATACATGAAAGAATACATACCGGCTATGACATCAGGCGCCGCGTGGACCTCCTCCGCAATCAACTGGAAAGCTCTCCCACGAGCCTTTGGAGCCTCGGCCTTCACTGGCCGAATCTTAGTAACCCTGGCAGCAGGCGTAGATCCCTGGCGAAGATGGGGGCACTCGGCCTTCCGATGGCCGGTCTGGTTGCAATGAAAGGAAACCATGAATCCCTTGGGGCAATCCCTAGCAATGTGCCCCTCCTTACCACACTTGTAGCAAGCACCCGATGGACATGCCCCTCGTGACTCTTGCCGCACTTTCCGCAAGTGCGGCCCTTCTGACCTCCGGATCTCGAATCGGCGGACTTGGTCCGCTTGGCTGCCAGCTGAGACTGAGCCGGCCGCCGATCCACCCGTTGAGACTCGGCCTCCTCCCTGGCCTGGGGCTCCAACTCGATCTCACGCTTCCTGGCATTCGCCTGAAGCTCAACAAAAGTCTGATATGACGAGTTCGATACGAAGTCCCGAATATCTGTCCTTAGCACTCCCAAATACCGACTCATCCGAGCCTGCTCCGTAGACACCTGCTCGGGGCAGAACATCGCCCTCTCATGAAACTTCCGCGTGATCACCGTGACAAAATCATTACCCTGCTTGAGGGTCAAGAACTCCTGAACCAACCGTTCCCTCTCCACCGGGGGAACGTACTCGTCTCTGAACATAGTAGTAAACCTCTCCCAAGTCACAACTCAACCCTCTACCAGAGTGAAGTTCGCTGTCATGAACTTCCACCAATCCTTCGCTCCTAGGCGGAGCTGGTTCAAGGCGAACCGTACCCTCAGATGCTCCGGACATGAACAAGTGTAGAAGCATCCCTCGATATCAGCAATCCATCTCATCGCAACAATCGGATCTTGCGTCCCGTCAAACTCAGGTGGCTTCGTGTTGCTGAACTCCCGGAACACCAACGAGTCTCCTCCCTGTGGTCTGGCAGCGGCCACAGCTGCGGCCTCAGTCAACGCGGCGTACCGCTCATCAAATGTCTCCATCAGCGTGGTCTTAATAGACCCAAACATTTATGGAATCTCAGCCCGGATCACTGCAGCTACCTCCTCATGAATCATCTGACGAAGCTCCTCGTCAGTCACACTACTCGTACCAGGTCTGTGGCTTGGTCCAACCATGATGTCTCGGAAATACAACATAAAAATATCAGAGACTTTATCGAGCATAATCGCACTCGATAACGCAGTCCTACTCAGTCTCTAATACCTAGGGATTCTTACTTGGGTTGCCCACTGACCCGGTGTCTTCAGTAGTACGGGCCGAATACTACCAACTACACCGCATCAACATTCACCCTAAGTCCTCCTCCCCAAACCCCGGATCCTGAGTACTCTATTCTTTCCATGCACTAGTTACCCACTCGCTCTCAAAGCACCTCATAGAAGCAGGTTTCCCTAGACTAAGGCATCACAAATCAGGCCACTCTAGTCCTAATATGAATACCTAGTCTACTAGCATGCGTATCATATCATATCATATCTCATAACACATATTGTAAGAGTATTTTGGGGATTTTACCGTTCGGGCGCTGGCTGACCGTACACACTCCTTCTTCTTTGGTTGTTTCAAAAATCACTTACCAAATTTTATTGATTTATTAATTAAAATTTTTCTCAAATCCCCGGTTTGAGCTCAGTTACGCCCGAAGGTGTACCCGAATCCCTCAAACCAAGGCTCTGATACCAACTTGTAACGACGTAAATTTTAAAACAAAATTTTCATTTTTACAAACATCAAAACATTGAGTAATAATTTAGATTCCAATGTAAACAATATTGTCACGACCAATTACATAACAAAGATCACGAAAAGCAGTTTTCCCCGAGTGTGTGTAAGATCAAGCCGGCGCCTTCCCACGGTCCTCGCTAGTACCTGAAACACATAACACAACAACTGTAAGCATAAATGCTTAGTGAGTCCCCCAAAATACAACCTACGCACATACGCCTTTCCAGGCCCTGACCTTCCGGTCCATGTATCTTAGGGGACTTTCGTCCCGACTCGGTAAACCTTCCGGTCCTACCCACGTCAACCTTACGGTCCATATTACAACGCCATAACGTAATGCCTTCTGGCCCATATCAAGCATATCATACATGGCACATATAACGATTAACTTATCACACATAACACATATATCTCATATCATATCCGTCCTTCCGGTCACACAGTCAAACCCTTCCGGGTACAGTATAGTGAGAAGACTCACCTCGTATATCTCGATAACTCGCGAACCCTGGAAATCACTCGTGCTCGAACCCCCGAGCTATAATCCTCCTATAACATCATATATCTCTAATTAATACTTTTACCACTAAGGTTGACTATCCCTATCAAGTCAACGCTGGTCAACTCTGGTCAACAATCAATGGTCAAATTGACCAGACTCGGCGAGTGAACTAGAGCGACTCGGCGAGTCTAAGTGTTTTCACCAACTCGCAAGGATTTCCCTTTGACACGTCGAGTACTCCCCTGACTCGATGAGTTCCACCTGGTCATGAATCGCAGGGCCACCGCGACTCAACTCGCCGAGTCGCAAGGATAACTCGGCGAGTTCTAGCTCGACTCAGTCCACCTGTCAATCTCTCTCTAACTCCTCGTGACTCACTGAGTCAACCATAACTCGGCAGGACCACTCAGACAATCTTCATGCTACTCGCTGAGTCTGTTCTTCAGACTCGGCGAGTCCATGCCATGCATCGACTCAAACTTGCTTCTGAGGTCACATCCGCTCCATAAACTCATAGATCTGGCCCTCCTAAGCTCATTTATCACGTAAAGTCACAGTCTTGGCCACCATGCAACACTTACAAGGTTATTTTTGGAGAAATGACCACTAATATGGCAACCCTAGCCTCCAACCCAAAAGGAAGGACATAAAGCATAGCAATTGGGACTTTCTGGACCTGCTAAGGTCCAGATCTAGGTACCATATCTCCATGGGACCTCTCACACTTCAATTACAAAGCAAATAAGGCAAGAAGAAACCCTAGATTTAACCATATCAACATAAACATAGAAATAAGCTCTGAAAGATACCTCAAGAAGCTTCCCTTGGTGAAATGGAAGTAGATCCAAGCTCCCAACTCTTCTAGCTTGACTTTCCCCCTTCCTTTCTTGCAAAAACACACAAATTTGGTGAATAATAGCCTCTTATCTCACTCACAGGAACCCTTAGCTGCTTAGGTGGTCTCAAGGATCAAGGTGGCCGCAATGAAGGGCCATAAGGTCCTTTAAATAGAGCTTAGGACCGGAAAATTAGGGTTTCATCAAACAGCGCGGACTCGCCGAGTCCAGGCACGAACCCGTGTCCAGAACCGCGACCCTACTCGGTGAGTTCGAGCTCCAACTCGCCGAGTCCCCTCACAAAACACCAAAAATATGCGAATAAAAGATACCTGGAGATCTGGGCTGTTACAATGTAAGACCGGGATTTGGCCCTCGGCATTGTATGGAAAGACCATGGTTTGCCCCATGGTAGGAAATGATTATAAAACTATGATTTGGCCCATAGCATTTATTTTGTATGGTATATCGTATTTTGGGGAACTCACTAAGCTTTATGCTTATGGTTTTTAGTTTATGTTTCAAGTGCTTTTGGTTCGAAAGGGAAGAGCTCGAAATGATTGTAGAGCACACGCTGACTTATTCAGCATATTGTGACTTTCTCTGATATTTTATGATGTATTGATACTTTTGATTCCACTTTGGTTTCGTGATGATTTTTTGAATTGAAGTTTTACTGATTTAAAAATGAAAAATTTAGTCTTAATTTTTGGGATGTTACAAGTAGGTAGATTGTACCTGATGCCACATTAGCTAGGAATGAGAATGAATCATTTCCTTATAATGGGTGTGTGGATACCTTCCTTGTCACAACACGTTTTAATCTCGTGAGGGGAACAGTTACTATAAGAACTCTGCATTTATGCATGATCGGGCGAGAGCAATCCAGGGATGGGTGACCACCTGGGAAGTTTTCACGTTGGGACCCCAAAACGGACAATATTGTGATACATGCTGAAAGGGGGATGTTAAAAATGGTATTAGAGTTGGGGCATGGGTCGATGTGTTCGACTGGGACGTCGAACCCTATAATGGGTGGTGAAGGGGGGTTGTACCTGATCCCACAACAACATTATTTCGTTATAAGGGGTGTGGATACCTTCCTTATCACAACATGTTTAAAGCTGTGAGGGGAGCAGATCCCATTAGAGCTCTGCAGTTAAGCATGCCCGGTCGAGATAAATCTAGGGATGGGTGACTTCCTGTTGGGTTATGAGCATTCTAACACTCCTAAGTGTACATGCAACCCTAAATACCTTGGATCTATGTTTTCTCTATTATACATGCAAATGTGAACATCCAAGGTATCATCCTAATCTAGCATACAAAATATCAATATAACAAGATAGAATACATACCTCTTTAATGGTGCTTGTCTTCATGAAGCTTGAGTGCTTAGTGCCCCAAGTGTGACACCTCAAATGGTTCACACAACACCAAATACACTTGGAATAACTTGAGAGAAATTAGAACACTTCATGAAATCGTCTAGCCCTCATACACACATAGTGTTAGTGTCGATTTCTTGAGCCATGGGTTTCTTTTATATGGTGGCTATTAGGGTTACACCATGTAACTCATGACTTTACCCATTCCTTATGCTCCATGGATTTTAACCTCCATGGAGTATCCATGGGTCACCCCATGGACTTAGTCCCACATAAGGAATCTTGGATCACAAGCCCACATATATAAGAATGAATGATTTACACAATCAACCCATATATTTAATTAGTCTCCTTTTGATCACTTAATTAATTCCAAATTAATTCTTGATCAATACTAATTAAATAACCTTATTAATATATTAGAACTTATAATATATTAACAACCATAAGTGTCTTATTTCTCTCATTATAGTCTATCCAAGTGCATGATGCCATGTAACCCAAATGGACCATGCCGGGTCGGGTCAAGTCTTACCAATTATAGTTATGGACTTAGATATTAATCCAACAGTCTCCCACTTGGATAAGTCTAAAACTATTATTGCGTATGACTTCAGGAACCAACTGGCAATCGTAGCTCTCAAAAGCTTTTATCGAACTCTGACCTTGTAGATGAACTCTGATCTTGTCAATGACTTGTCCATTAGATAAGGGATCATATATTCCTCCATTCTAGATATCATATGAACTGAGACATGGATTATAATCATTCTCTCTGTCCATTAGTTGTTTCCCGATTTCCGATTTATGACGACTGACTAATTGAACAAATCAAATCAGTCCTGGCCCGGCCGAGCACTTCCATTTGTCATCATCAAATCATCGAGGGGCCCACAGATATCGCTTTCATCCCGAAGGTAAAAGGAATGGATAAACTTCAACTCATATGGCTTGTTCTACTACTTGTTGAATCATACACAAAGACACGTTTTATAGCACCGAGTTACCAAATGCAGTTTCGTGCAATCAATGTACAACCAACTCATAGTAACAACTCATATCTCTAGGTTTGAAGAATATAAGATATTATCGTCTCATGATCACTCGTGATAAAATCCATGAAGTAATTCCAATGAGCGCGGGTTGAATCCAATACTCAGAACTTATGAGCACTCATGAGTGTTGTAGCCATTTGTCCAACAACTTAGACCTCTACAAGCCAACCCATGACAGTCTTAATTCATATCTACTTCCAACATATGACCGACTGTGGATGGTTTGAATAACTTAGTCATTCCGGAAGAATAACCTAGTTTATTCAGGAAGTCAAAACATGCAAAGTGAAACACAATAATAATTGAATCCAATATGGTCTCAGAACTTATGAATATAAATAAAACTCCTTTTATTTATCACCATATGATTACACATTATTCATTGTATATTGTTTCAGCTATCAACATTATTCTTGAATTTGAAACAATAGTTGTCCCATGCTCCAAGCATGCACACTATGTTTTCTAAACAATAGTCATGCCATACACCAAGTATGCATAGTATGTTTGTCTATGATCTTTACCTTGTGAACTAGATCAATTGAACATAACTTCAATGATTCTCTTTTCACACTCCCAAATCCTTACTGCAAATGCAAGAATTCCAAATTCATGTCATTTACTGAAATCTGTTAGATTCTAAACTCATATGCATCGATCCTCTTGTAATGATTATGCACAAAGTCAGAAAGACTTAACAACAATCATTACAGAGCATTCCAAAGGAGATCAAGTCCTTGGAACCATCCTTCTTGCATTAAGTTTCCTTAATCTTACACAGATTGAAAATTCTAACTTTGAAACATTTCCAGAATTCATTTTGACTATCACTTCTGAACAAGAGTTGCCTCCTTACAGATTATGTCAATATGGTCCTTCCAGAATTATCACTATACTTCCAACTGTCCTTGAGCAACCAATCTTTGGTAAACCTTAGATTGTCCTCGACAATTGTTTAATCCTTTTAGTCATATCCAGTTCTAAACCTTTTCCATTCTTAATGCCCCAGGCATTTGGAAATTTTTAGAAAGGATGAATATAGCACATGTAATCGATCCTATATCCAATGCATATGGGACACGATTCATGATGTCTCACATAAAGACTAAACCAGTCTTTTGCTATAGCATTTCCATTTCAATTTGCCAAGTTCTCATAATTCAGATTATGAAAAGGGATGCCGTAATCATAATCGAATTTAAGAACGCAAATAATGGACCCATATACAGAATTTCCTTATGTTGAGCCATTCCAACATGAAATTCATATATATCCTTGACTAAATGATTAAAACCTCACGATCTAAGCTTATAGATTTGAGATGAAGTATAATTTCCTCTCCCTTAATTATAGCAAAACAACTTTTTTTCCAATCGAAACCTTTTGTTTTCCTATAATTAACATTGCTAACTTGCAAAACTTATCGTAATTATCATGCTCCCACTAACATGATGATTATTAGCATAACACTTATGCTCCCACTAGCTTTGACATGTACTCAGAAATCACTGGACTTCTAGAAATCAATACTTTATTGACTTTCTTACCAAAGTTCAGATTTCTGATACTAGATTGTTTTGATAAGACTTTATCAAAACATACACCTTCCCTTAGATAGCTCATGGGTGTGTCAAAACAATTTTAAGAACTATGAAAAGGGATGCCGTAATCATAGTCTTGATCGTTTTGACCTTTGCCATTTCTCACAAGTCCAAGTTAGTGTGCCGGTAAACCACACACGCTCCACTAACGACTTTGAGAATGCAAATATTACAATTGCTATCTAACTAAAATCTACTTAGTGGAAGTGTTTCCTCACCATCATTTTCATGAATCGGAGAGAAACCTTATGACACTTAGATTTATTGGTGTATGAGTTCCTACCCATATGAATTTGTCAAAACCATAATCTCAAGACAAGGATAATGACAAATCCAAAAACAATATGGATTGAACTCAATCTTAATTTGTTGCCACCTGGCAGCTCAAGGGCCTACCATTGCTTCCAAGTTGTTGTGCAACACATTCAGAACTCTAAGAACTCATATGCAAAGCCAACTTTAACTAGAATGGGCACAGAATATGTCAACACGATAGGTTATAAACCTTAAGTCGTGTGCTAGTGAAGAACTCTAGGTTTTATTCTTGATTAGTTCTTGAGACTTTCAAGACCTTTAAGACTCCCACTGTCCTCTTGACCTATAAGACTCCCTTGTCAAACATCCAAGAGATAGTGTGGATTCTAATCAAGACAAACACTTCACACAATTGGCCTAAGTTGGTCTTTGTTTTATCCAAAACATCACAACTTACCAATTTCAAATGTACAAGAGTAGAAAACTTTTACTCTTACATTTGTCAAGTGTTTTAAACCTTCTTAAAGACATGTCACTCAAATTACAATCTTGGAGTATGACTCTAAGACTTGTATTGGAACGAAGTATGACTCATCTTCTTGATTTAACCATTTCAACAATTCAAGATCCCTTCTTCTTAGTCATGAGAATGCACTAAGACTTCCTTAGAGAACTATTTTTTGATATGGTTTCTTAATCATTAAGATGATCACAAAACTGATACTAAAGTACTCTCCCATCTTTTCAGATTTGAGAAACTTTTATCCTTCTGCCTAATTTGATTCTTCTTATTCGCTCTGCCTTACATTGGAACCTTTTCCAATGTCTCATATTTACACTTAAGCTTGTAAGTATAACCATATTTACTGAACTCTAGTAAAATATGACGAATAGCCTTATATCTTTTGTGGTGGACTTAATCAGTGCACATGACTATGTACTCGATCCCTTAGTCCATTACTTGACTCACACATCCATGTGAATAAGTAATTAGTCTTAATTTTTCCAATACTTGAAAAGTTCTCATTCATCATGCTATACAACTTGCATGATTCCAAGTCCCGGTCCAATTGAGACTTTGGATGATGAGAATCTTTCCTTATTTGGTAAATTTAGACATTACCACAAATGAAAGAATCAATTTCATATTTCCACTCTTGCTATTAATGGAATCGTATAAGCAACAATTTTTCCTCAAATGCCATTGTAAGGATATTTTAAAATAAATAAAATCAAAATTTTCTTTTTATTTTAAAACTATGCGGAAAAACTTATCCTTACAATCCATACGAAAACTTGTTGTTGTCTATTCCTTAGCAATATCTCATAACTCCTAAGAAGTAGCTCAAGAATCCGATCTTCAAACTACGCGATAGAAATCCATCTATGCGATCAGATTCAGCATATTCTTTCTTTAAGTTCCTTTACTTTTCTTTGATTCTTAAAACATTACCATGTGACCCAATCACAACATGTATTAGGAATCTCAGAATAGAAACTTAACAGAGTTAGATTTGTGGACTTTTACCTGAAGTAGAGTCAATCTTATTGACTTTAACATCCTTAGGTAAATTAGGCAGCTTCGCAACTAACGACCCTTACTTTGGCAATATAAACATATGGACCCTTTGATAATGGTACACAGGACTATTACAGACTTAGTTTTTCTCTTTACCATTTGTTCAACCGAGTTGACTATGGCCGATCCCTTTCCATTGGGAAGAGAATGCTTTTTTTTTTTCTGTATTTCCAGTGTCACCATTGTCAATGTCCATAAAGTTCCAGGAAGTTGATCTTAACAATAGATAAGATCATTAAGGGTCTTGTCATAGTCTATTTCATAGGTGTCTCAAAGGAACTCACTATGTGACTTAGAAAGTAATTGAGCCACTAACTTTCTCAAGACTTTGACACCCAACTCTCCCGGCTTGTCAATATGTGACTACATCTCCAAGATGTGATCACACCTAGACCTTGCCTTGCCAATAGGGCTTGAGTGATCTTAAACTTTTCAAGAACTTGTGGGGTAGGGAGAATAATTTGAGGAGGAGAAAGAAGTATGATTTCCATGGGACATCATCTTCATTTAGGAAAGCTTGTTTCAAGAGATTTGGGAAGATCATAAATGTCTAAACCAGACATGTTATGGGAGATATTCAAGATAGTTGATCTTTGAGTCCTTAATATGACACCCAATATGAAAATATTAAGGCTAGGACCCAACAAACTATTTTATAACTTAGAAGAGGTATGCCGTAATCCAAGCTATAAAACAATTTGAAGGTAGGTGACTGACGATTCACCAATTTCCACCAAGATAAATGAAATGTATTATTAGGTTTTAATTGGTTTTGGAAACTCCTAGATCTTTTGAGATTCATTGAACTGTTCAATGGCATGTTTCAATCTCGAGTGTGCCCTTCAAGTTTTGTGACTGGGATGCCGAGGATCACAAAACAAGGTGTGAAGTAACCATGCAAATTACTTGGTACCCTTAAGTGTTTACCCCTCAATCGATGTGCCGGTTAACCACACACGCTCCATCGATACTATGATAAACATTAAGTTACCCTTTGCCTACCTTGTTAAATACGAGTTAGTGTGCCGGTTAACCACACACGCTCCACTAACCGACTTAATCAAAGTGCAAAGTGTAATTTCATGGATTAGCACCTTATTCACATTTTCCTAAGTAACTAAGATTGGGTATTATTTAGAGTTTAGTTACTTAGTATTTATCATTAATACTTTTAATGAAGGGAGAATCATAGTCATGTCAAACCCGTTCGGCTAACGACCCTCCACCAGTCAAGCAAGCGGTGGGTGAGAGTGGACACCCATTAAGCTGCCATTTTATAGGCAACAACCTTATACCCACCTTATAGACCGGCTTCGTGAATGAGGCGTACTAGCGGTAAGACCGACTTTACTCTTATACATATAAATATTATTAAGTTATAATATTATAAAGTATAAGGGTTGAATTTTAACTTTTAAAATTCTAAGGGCTAACTTGGAATTAAAGTATTCATAAGAGAAAACTTTACAAATTCCAAAACTTGAGGGCAAGTTTTGAAACTATTCAAAACTAATTAATTCCATAACTTATATGTTTAAAGTAGTTTTAATCCAAAAACTACTTCAAGTTCCATAACTTGAGGACAAATTATGGAAGACTTTAAACTAATAAAGAATTAACCTTTTCTTTATTTTTATAACTTATGGAATTAATTAAGGTTACATATTTTATTTATTTATTTATTAATGAAGTGACTCTTGAACCTCCATAACTTAAGGACAAGACTCTTCATTTTTTTTTTTGTAACCTTTGCCAACTTTATGAGTTTTATGAGTCTTTAATGTGACTCTTCATGTAACTTAAGGATAAGTTACACAAACACATTTTATACTCAACTCTTAGATTAATTTGGATTGAAAACAACTTTTTCACTCAACTTTCCTATTAATCTAAGCAACTCATAAGAACAAGATAATTCAAATCAAACTTTTTCATGTAATTAGTCTAACCTTTAAACTAATACAAAACATGAATCTATTGACAATTATCTTTGAAAATGGATTAGCATGAACATTACCATATTTAAAAACAAGTTTATAAGTTCAAAACAACTTAGGGTAATGTTCCTAGTCCATTTCTAGCCAAAAACCTCGAAGATATGCTGTCTGGGGTCCAACTCGTCGAGTGCATGAACACAACTCGGCGAGTTGAATGCATTTTGCCTTGGACTCGTCGTGTCCCTTCATGGACTCGGCGAGTCAGCTGGGCTGACAGCAACAAAACTCGATTTTTCAGCCTCTATTGCAAGTATAACAAGAAACAAGCCTAGGCTCTGATACCACTGTTGGGTTATGAGCATTCTAACACTCCTAAGTGTACATGCAACCCTAAATACCTTGGATCTATGTTTTCTCTATTATACATGCAAATGTGAACATCCAAGGTATCATCCTAATCTAGCATACAAAATATCAATATAACAAGATAGAATACATACCTCTTTAATGGTGCTTGTCTTCATGAAGCTTGAGTGCTTAGTGCCCCAAGTGTGACACCTCAAATGGTTCACACAACACCAAATACACTTGGAATAACTTGAGAGAAATTAGAACACTTCATGAAATCGTCTAGCCCTCATACACACATAGTGTTAGTGTCGATTTCTTGAGCCATGGGTTTCTTTTATATGGTGGCTATTAGGGTTACACCATGTAACTCATGACTTTACCCATTCCTTATGCTCCATGGATTTTAACCTCCATGGAGTATCCATGGGTCACCCCATGGACTTAGTCCAACATAAGTAATCTTGGATCACAAGCCCACATATATAAGAATGAATGATTTACACAATCAACCCATATATTTAATTAGTCTCCTTTTGATCACTTAATTAATTCCAAATTAATTCTTGATCAATACTAATTAAATAACCTTATTAATATATTAGAACTTATAATATATTAACAACCATAAGTGTCTTATTTCTCTCATTATAGTCTATCCAAGTGCATGATGCCATGCAACCCAAATGGACCATGCCGGGTCGGGTCAAGTCTTACCAATTATAGTTATGGACTTAGACATTAATCCAACACTCCCTAGGAAGTTTTCACGTTGGGAGCCCAAAACGGACAATATTGTGATACGTGCTGAAAAGAAGGATGTTATAGACCCACCCTAAACCCCACCACCAACATCAACAAGTTCAACTGTTTAAGGAATCGGGACTTCCCCGACTTCTTATTCATAAGTTTCAAATTAGGTTGTAGGAATTGAAATTACATCATGTTTTACGACATTAATAATGGTTTACAACAAAAACATACTAATCTACCCCTTTTATGTGTTATTTAGGAAACTATTTTTTTTTGTCTTCTTCAACCTAAGAATCGAAGAAACCTACCATTCTAAAAATCAGAAATCAAAACCCAATTGCAAAACAACATTATAAAAATCTATTTAGAGACCCATAATAAAAAATCCTTGATTTGGAGAGCTTATACATGTGTCTAAGCTCGTTAAAGATCATGCTCTAGAAACCTAGATGCATATGAACAACCAGGTGAAGATGAACACATAGAAACATTGAAATATCGACCCACTCACTCAACAAAGAGATCTAAAGACTGCAAAATCGTCTATCATAAAAACTCCTCCAACTTGGTATCATGAAACGCCTTAAACTCCATTCTTCCACGCTCAAATATACACGCCTCTCCCTCCTCCCCGTTTTGCCATGGTTTAAGAAATAGTGGCTCTTGGGTTTGCTTTCAGGTTTCTATCTCTCTCTCTCTCTCTCTCTCTCTCTCTCTCTCTCTCTCTTTCTCTCAATTGGGTTTTAATCCAATATTGTTATTTTGGAAGAAAATATGGGTTTGGTTTTAAATCAAAGCATAACTGATTGTTTTGTGATTATTGATAACAATGAAGGTGTAGGGGTTGAACATATATAGTGAGGATTTGAATTGGTCTGAGTTTGTAAAGTGTCGAAATCAACATTAATTCCATGCTCTATCTATTTTACAAGGCATTCTTATTTCGATTTATGAATTTTTAGTCCTTGTAACTTTTCGTAAGTATGATGTATCCTATAAATAGGGTAGGTGCATAGAGGAGAGTAAGATTCGAACACTTGCAGTATTCACTTGTTTCTTTTCTCTCGGGTACTCATTCTGAATAATCTACCCAAACATATATTATTTACATCTTGTGTTCATTTACATATTTGATTGCATTAATCGTTTGTGTTCGTAATCAATTCTAACACTCATCAATTTTTATTAAAGTAGGATTCTCTCAACCATTTGGAGTTTTTTTTTTGTGTTATTCATTTTTTTGAGTCGTTCATTCTGATTCAACATATTCTGCAATTTGAATTAGAAAACTTATGTAGATCGAATTTTTTGAATAGATTCTGCTCTCTGAATCTTAGATCAATTGATTTATGATCATTCTTTTTCTGATTTCCTTCTTAAATCTCATTTGAAATTTAACATCCTCTTTCTTCTTAAAACCATACTCTAACATCCCAAAATTCAAGGCCAAAAATTTCGTTTTTATTGCCCTAATTTTGGATTTTTGAAGGTCAAGAAGTGTTCTTGCTTCTCTCAAGATCGAAACCAAGGTAAACAACACAATCCTTTATCATAGTTTTATGATATTACTTCCTCTTCTTCATAGTTCTTCTTTACCTTTCGGATTCTATGCCCTTATATGGGTAGAAATCCTTGTTTTTTCCTCTTGGTGTTTGTAGATTCTCACCATAACACAATACATGTGTTTGAGATGGTGAAAATCCGAGATCAAACCCATGCAAAGAGTGAAAAGATACACATATGTTCATATGATTTTAAAAATCGAGTTTTACATCTTCTTCTTCATTTATTTCGTGTTCTTACATGACAAAAAGTATTTAAACCATTTCTAGTACATCTTGGATGCTCATTCACTTCATGCATGTGCTAGAAATCGGATTTGTGGTGCAATCCTAGTGTAAGATTCGGTGGTTCCAAGGAGTTCTCTATCACATGAATGAAACACCCAGTTTGGGGCCTTGGAATAACCCTAGATCTATGACTTGGATGAATGAACCTAAAAGTTTCTTTTTCTTCTGTAACCTCTATTTTATTGATATTTATCTTTGACCATAATAGAAGTATGCATGTTGTCTTTGTCAAACTACCCTAAGAGGGCACTCAAAGCAACATAGGATGACATGCGTTATGTCAGAATATTTTTTTCAGCTTTGAATGGCCACAACTAACTCATTCCAAAACCAAATCACGATATTCTTTTTGTAAGGTATATTTATATGAGTTAGCGTTCGAACCCAATTGGTCTTACTATGAAATAAAAAAAATCGGATTTTTGACAATTTTTACAAAATAATTGCGCAAACAACACTCTTTCTATGATCATTAGTTTTGCTTTACATGATCAAGGGTCTTACACCCCACATTGAATCTGGGAAAAAATATTTTACAAACTTAATATATGCTTAAAATTATGTCTAAAATTTGGTGGGTTAAAACCCCACAGAATGTTCTATAAAAATTCGTAAACTTTCAGCTACATCTAGAACTCATGCACTATATTGTGCTAAATTGCTTAACTTGTTGGGGGTTGAATACCCTATTTTTCTTCCAAATATATTTTGAATAAAATTGTTTTATGAAAGTTCACATATACAAGTGATGATCTGTAAAATCCTAAGAGCTAGAACAAATTCCTTATTTTTCTATAAAAATAATGATTTAATGGATATAAATTCAAAATAATTGTTTACAGAAGAGATAAAATTCTGAAAATTTGGAGTAGTAATGTATTCACAGAATAAGAAAGACATGTTACTTTTCAGATGATTTTGACACTATTTGGTATTTTATACATATGTTTCATTAAATTACAGCATGAATTTACAAATTCAGGTCATTGGACTCAAAGACCCTAACCATTATTTTTCTCAACCTTAGGAACATTATGGGAGCCTGCAACAATTAAATTGCTAATTGTAGAAACTGTTTATCATTTATTTTGAATTTTATCCATTATTTGGGCTTTAATTTACAAAAAATCAAATAACCTTAAAAAATGTTTACAAAATTTCTGGACACCAATTCCCTTTGTTAGAACTAGATAACCAATTTTTGTAATGTTTTGGAATTTATTTCCATGCCTTTCTAAAATTTTTAACACAAAGTAATATGAAATAATATTACCGATAATAAATCGTACACACTTTGGGCACTTTTATGACATTAGTAGTTGGATAGGTAGTTCCTAGAAAGTAGCTTACTGGATTATATCACACTAAAAACTATTTGTTCCGTAGGACGCTAGTAGGAATCGCACTCGTCAACATCAAACCGCGAAGCTTGAGCTTCAAACTTTCCATAGTGAGTATTCACAGCCCCTATTTTACGTTTTTAATGTTTTTGGGGATGAAAAACATGCTCCAGTTTCTATGAACATTATTTTATGAACTTGTGCTATGAACTATATGAAATGAACTTTGTTATATGAACCTTGTATTATGAACTTGTACTATGAATTTAGTGTTATGAACTTGTATGATTAAGTCCCCAGAGAACTGATACAACCTATTAACTCATATTCGACCCGATGGTCTTATGGATAGCGCTATTTGGGGTCGATAACCCCCACTCGCTTGGAACCACAAGTGCCTATTTCGATGAACTAACATCATGGGAACCATGGACATGATGGAATGGGGAAAGAACGACCGTTAGGCTTGGTTGTGAATAGAATGCAATGGCATTCATCGTTTTTTGAATCGAAACTTTTATAGAATAACTACATTTTTGAAATAATGTATTATTATAAACCTGTGAACTCACCAACTATTTTATAGTTGACCTTCGTTTTTGCATGCTTTTTAGGGAACGGTCAGTGAATCAATGAGACGCCAGCATGAATTTACTTGTTACTTTTGTTATGTATTAAACTATGTATTGTGAAAACTGAATGTATTTGTTTTGTACGTGATGTAAACTTAAAATGCTTAATCTTTATGGTTGGTACTCCTATTTATCTTTGTTATGAAACCTTAGTCTGTCACACTTCGTTTTTCCGCTTTAATGAGGTGTGAAAACTATAAACGGAACTTTTATAGAACAACTACATTTTTTAAATAATGTATTATTATATAACTATGAACTCACCAACTATTTTATAGTTGACATTCGTTTTTGCATTCTTTTCAGGGAACGGTCAGTGAATCAATGAGATGCGAATATGATTTTAGTTATTACTTTTGTTATGTATTAAACTATGTATTGTGAAAACTAAATGTATTTGTTTTGTACGCGATGTAAACTTAAATGCTTAATGTTTATGGTTGGTACTCATATATTCCGTTGTGATGAGACCTTAGTCTGTCCCACTTCGTTTTTCCGCTTTAACGAGGTGTGACAACTATAAACGGAGCATCACCCCTTCTAAGTTTCGCCCATCTCAAGAAACCCTAAGAGAGCTGAAACTTTGAGCAACTCCTGCCTCTCTCCTCTCTCCCAAAATCATCCTCTTACCTTAGTGTGTTTGCGAGCCATTAGAGGTGTTAAATTTGTGGCACATATTCTTAAAGTAAATATCTTCAAGGAATCTATTTTTATTAGTATATGACTATAAATGTATGTATCTAAACCGTAGTTTTATGTTAATTTCAAAATTTTGTACATGCCTTCTAAATTTACTAGTTTTTGGGTTCAATGCTTGTATTTCTAACAGAGAAAACATAGATCCATCAATTAGGGTTACATTCACACATATGATTGTTTGTTATGCTTAAAACCCATCATAAAAGTCAAGAACAGTGAGACGTAATCCATGTCTAGTCCTTAAGTATGGAATTGATTAATCTTCCTCTCTATAGTAAGCCTAGGATGTGTAGGTAATTCTTTTAGAAAGAATATATACATGGAGAACTGTACACATTTAGCAAAGACTTGTTATAAAAGGGTTTTTCTCACACTCACGCTATTGAATATGATCTTTATCATAATTATGTCATTGACTATGATAAAACCTTTTCACAAGTTGGTTTTATTAATGTAACATCCCAAAAATTCAAGCCAAAAATTTAATTTTTAAATACGTCATTATAAAACCAACAGTGTGATAAAACATCTGTAATACCATGTCATGTCAAAACCAAGTAGAAATAATCAAACGCTTTATCATAAAAAAATATTAGAGTGTAATCCCAAAGATCTCATGTGCGGAGAACCATAGTGTGATGCACTGCGATCAAGCCGGCTCCTTTACTTTAAACACGAAGTACCTGGAACCAAAACTGAAAACCGTAAGCACGAAGCTTAGTGAGTTCCCCCATCATACAACATACCATACAGTCATATAATGAACAGCTAGGAGATACGGGCCTCGCCACACTCATGGAGGTACGGGCCTTGCCCACACTCCACTAGCTGGGAGATACGCGCCTCGCCACACTCCACTATCTCTAAGATACGGGCCTCGCCCACACTCAGCTACTAAACCATAACATACAAGTATATACAATCATATACTAAAAAGCTAGGAGATACGGGCCTCGCCCACACTCATGGAGGTACGGGTCTCGCCCACACTCCACTTTCTCTGAGATACGGGCCTTGCCTACACTCAGCTACTATCACAAATATCATAACACAAACATACTATCAGACATACCTGGGGTGTCCGAACTACCCTTCGGTCCTAACAACCGAGCTTGGGGACTATTCCCCTCCTACTACCACTATCACATATAACATATCATGCCAACATATAAACATATCATCACATGCTGTCAGACATATCTGGGGTGTCTAACCTACCCTTCGGTCCTAGCAACCGAATCTACTACTATCACATATAACATATCATGCCAACATATAACATATCAGGTAGTAGCAAACCTAGATGATATCACAAAGACAATCATCTAACATACAACTCCTACTGGTAGGCCGGCATTGTGGCTGTAGACCTACCGCTACTGGAAGGTAACTCACCTCATATTGCTGAAGTCCTGAAAACACAATCCCACACTTGCTGAAGTCCCGCAGACTCGACCCCAGCTGCTGGCTGATAGATTCCCGAACTGTCAACACAAAAATAACACCCAATTAATAATTGGGTCCCAATACATAACCATAAGTACATTCTTTGGGTATTTACTACATTACCCCCAACTTAGCTTATTCAAGCCCAAGGCCCAATTCGTAGGCCCAAAGTCAACTAGGAATCAAAGCCCAACACATGGCCCAATTTTCCAAATTGGGCCTAGGTCTATACATGGTCTCATTCTGAGCCCCAATATCATACAATCATTAAGACCTAAACTATAGCCCAATTTTCCAAATTAGGCCCAAGCCCCTTACATGGGCCTTACCCTAGGCCCATTAAATTACTCTAGACCATTTGCTTGACTCTGGATGGCCCATTAATAACCCGATCATCAAGGCCCAATAACGAGGCCTAATAATAAACCCAACTGAAATCAGGGTTTCACATAATGTGACAATTAGGGTTAAGTTTCCTACTTAACCCATTAAGGACTTAATCCTCTAAGGACTTAATCCATTAAGTCCACTATTGCTTAGATTAATCTTGCCAATGATTATTATTTATTATTCCAAGTTATTAATAATTCCCGTGTGTTTCGACTATTTCCCCAAAGCTAGGGTTTCATGGCATTAGGGTTTCCAACCCATCTTAGCCCAATAGGCCCATTAGCTAAGTTCTTGGGTCCATTATGGTCCATTAAGCCCATTAGACACATGCTTGGGCTTTTATGTCCATTAAGCCTCATTGGGCCCATTAGGGTTTCAAAGCCCATTAGGGTTTTAGTCCCTTGACCAAACATCCCCAAACTAGCAATCCCAACACAACTAAGCACACCGCCACCCGACACGGTGGCCGGTGGCGGCAGGAGGCGACAGCCACCACCCTACGGTGGTGGTTTGAGTTCCATTTCATTATTCCAATTTTTACAATTACAATGCACTCACGAAATAACACACACACACACACACTATACTAAAAATAACACACACCTACAACCACCCTTGTGGTGGTCGGTGGTGGTACATGGTGGCTGCCACCACCTCATGGTGGTGGTGGTGGCCTTGTCTTAATTTTCCGGCCTATAAAACTGCATACAACACACACACACACACACACCTAAACACATGGCAGCACATGCACAGAACCACCTTCCACGACGGCTGGTGGTGGCCATGGAAGTTCTTCGCTGTTGCTGGCCATCAAACACCCCACTGTGTGCACAATAACGCAAAAAATGCACCCCTTCGTATTTTGCTCGTAAAAGAAACCCACACCCACCTGTTGTGGGTTGCGATGGCGATGGTGGTGGCGACTTGCGGGAAGAAGCAAAGAAGGTGGTGGCGATAAGGTGGCGACCATTGGTAGCAGAACGGAAGGAAAGAGGAATAAGGATGACAACAGCGAACGACGACCATCCCCGACTAGAACGCCGCCTCAACAATGGCTTTCGACTTTGACGGACATGGCAGTGACGGCGGCACAACATTCTCGCTGGAATTCCCAGATTGCGGTGGTTGGTGAACTCACGGAGGTGGAGAAGTGGGAGAGGCGGCCGGTGGGAGTCATAAGGGGGGTGACGGCTGTCCATGGATTAGGGTTAGGGTTAGCATAGGTTTTCATTGTTTAAATATGTTACAACTTAAGAGGGTGATAGAAGGGAAGGTTGGTGCCGAGTTTAAACCAGTGTCCATCCAAACTTAAATCCAAAAATCCAACTTCAGCCCCTCCTCACCATTTTTTTTTCCAATTAACTCCAAAACTTACACTTTAGCGCTTTCCCTGAGAAATTCTTTACAAAGTGGCTCCTAAAATATACACTTAACCCCCAACCTTCCACAAATTATGACAATTAGCCCTTCGAGATCATCCTTTGATATATAATTATTTATTTTAGGGCTTCTATTCATTCATTAGCTTATTTATTTAACTAATAAATAAACATGTGTTACAACTACACTAGCAAGGATATTATTTATCATAGCTACATATTCTTAATATGAGATATGACAAAGATTAGAAGAAAAACAGGTTTTCTTAATAGACACCTACTTGAATATATATATATATATATATATATATATATATATATATATATATATATATATATATATATATATATTAGCCATGAGGCTTTCTTAATCAATGTTATCCTAGCATAATGTGTAATCCTTAAGATGCATTTGTAGATATAAAGAAAACATCTCAAGATTGGAATCGTTATTTTAATACAAAACACTAGGTATGCTTTTATATAAAAATGAAGGTGACATCTATGTTTACAAAGAACTAGTGGGGGCCATAGTGATATTCCTAATCTTTTATGAACAAGACACATTTAATCATGAGAATCTGTATTCTGACTATGCAAATCCCTTTCACCTCGACTAAGAAAGTATTTGTAAGATAAAGACTTAGGAAAGACAAGATACATTATTGTAATGTAAAATCTAAAAAGATAGATAAAGATGAATGTTAAACTTTTTATATCTTCATACATAAGTTGTGAATATCTTGAAAGAGATCAAGATACAAGATTCCTTTTGTGAACTCTGGACATTAACACATGTCACCATTTTGAGACTACCTCAAAAGGACCTAACACATATATTTGAGCTAGATAAAATTATTTATTTTCTATTTGCTTGACAAATGAATTTATCATTTACGTCATATTATGCACAAGACCTGTTATATGATCATATTATGAACACATCATGACATACCAATTTGATACATGGGTAAGTCACAGAATGACTAAAAGAACATTCTAAGAGTGCTTAAGAAGAACTAGGAGAAAGTACATGTGATAATTAGTTTAGAAGGAAATATTTATGAAAAGAGTTACACAAGATGCTGAATTCAAAACAAATATAGATAATTATGAATTATAATTGGATTATGAATTCATGATGGAAGGAAGAGTAAGTTTTTTCAGAATGAGGTCCAATCGAAACATAATAGCACAGTCTACTACAAAATCAAGATACACTACTACTTCAGAAGTTGTAATCAAATATTATTAGATGAATTAGTTCATTGAAAAACTAAGTTATGTCCTTCCATTATCGGATAACCTAGAAATATTTTGTGAGTTTTATAATATATTTAATCAAGCTAAGAAACTCTACATCATATAAGAAAACTAATCTTATTCTTCGGGGTATTTATCTATGCTTAGAATAAAGTTAAATATGGAGAAGATAGTATTCAAAAAATCCTCGTAAATTAAATTTAGTGAAACCTATTAATAAAGTCTTTCCTTCAGGTAATTTTAATTAGTTACACTTCAAGTATCTTACTTTGCTACTATAGAAATAAGATTTGATTTAGATATTGGAACATTGTGACAACTATTAAATTGTTTTCATATAATGGGATATGATCATCACATCAATACTTGTTGTGTTATATATTAACATGTTTAATCCATGAAAAATCTTCTTATTCTAAAGTTCATAGTCATAATTGTGGGAGCAATTATGAAGTAATACTAATAAAAGTTGGATTAATTTACTCTCAGTAGATGAAACTAAGAAAGGTTTTGTAACCGAGATTCATAAGTACTTATCAAAGAAATCGTAATGGATGGACCCACATCAAGATCACAGATAGATCACTTCCATGAGTGATACTTGATAAAATTCAACATCTTTGCATGCTTAATAATCAAGATAAAGATTGGGACCTAAGTGTAGGGAGTGCGATGCTTTGATATGGTCAAAAGTTGATCCTTAGCTGCATAATTCTAAAGGCTATTTTCAGGTGTGGTCTGAACTATGCAAGAGGCTTATGTAATCAAGATGAGATTTATTCCTCTTATGTGTTGAGAGTTAGACATCTAATATGCATTTCCCAAAGTTGAACACAAAATGAGACTGATTACGATCCAAGTCTCATGTTCAGTAGGATGTATGTAATAAAGGGATAACTAATAAACGCACCTTATAGAAATCTTTGATATGTCTTGTATAAGTGGTAGATTGAAAGATATTTATGCCCAATAGACACTATAGAATGATATTTATAGATAATATATGATCTTAGGAGGGTCACACTAACAACAGCTTGATGATAATATATTATGCATAAGAATATGATTCTTTATAAATTCATATATATATATATATATATATATATATATATATATATATATATATATATATATATATTACTTTTAAGGATTTTTATTCTTAATAAATATTATATTTTTGTAATTAATTGGAAATATTTATTTCATGAAAATAATTTTTCTATCAAAAGTAACTTATGAAGATTGTTTGATACTTTCATACTCTCGTAAGTTAATACTTGGTATTAACTTAAAGCTTATGTGTTTTTCTATCATTACAAGATTTGGCTAGCACCTCCATCAAGTTGAGCTATTATTGCTGTCCTCCACAAGGAGTTTTTCTTTATGTTCTTCATCAACTTCCAACCTCCTGAGAGGATCCAAAGTCTTCAATGGTTGTATCACTTTCTTCTTCTGTGGTGGTTAATCTTTCCTAGCTTTGCAAAATGATCATTGTTGGGTAAAATGATTTTAGTTTATTCAAATCTAAACATGTTTCTGTGGCTAAACTTGTGAAGTTTAACACTAGAATTAGACTATTTTTAATAAAAAAACCAACATCTTCTATGTGTCTTTGTGGACTTTTAAGAACCCTCATAACCCAACAATTCAGACAGTTCGACAAAGTAGTGTTTTTAAAAGTCAAAACGAAAGGATGTAGTGACATATGAACATGGTTTGGCATGCGGAATTAAAGCTTTCACAATTGAACATGGTGATTTGGGTGTTTAAGAGATATATTGAATGTATATGGTGTTACACAAAAAGGATCTAGATCTAGACTACATAATTAACACACACTTACACACTCACTTCTACATCTCTCAAGCACACCTCTATAAGTGGTATGAACCCACTATTTATAGAGGTGTTTACATGTCTCTCTCTCACTCTAACTAACAAATGGGTCTAAAGGCTAAAGCACCACATGCAAGTGGGTTTTACAAAAGTCAAACATTTACAAAGTCATGAATGAATAACTACGCGGTTCGAGCCTCAAAGGTGACACATTTCGAAACGAACTTCAATCTTCAATTCTTCCATGACTCTTCAATTTGGGCTCTAGGATGTGAGACCATACAATCCGAGCAGCAACGAATGATCAAGAGTATTCCAAACTCCAAATAATCACCCAAAGTTGCGCATAAAAACACACCCCAAAAATCTTCAATAATTCCAAACCCATTTCGAATATATCACTTCGAAACTTCCAATTGCATCATCTCGTGGCTTCAAAATTTCAAGATCACTTCGGTCTTCAAATCTGCGTAATATGAAAAATTCAAGTTCGAATTTCCATATAAAACTTCTCCCCTTTTTATAATCGAAATTTGATTATAAAACTCCATGGAAAAAGAACGTGCTTTATTTAGAATTTTTCATGTCAAAACTCCCCCTTAACATGTGGCATAAACTTTGTACTTCAATCCGGAAAATCCAAAAAATAATCAATTTTTTATTGCCGTTCACGGATTGCCTTTGACAAAATTTCTCAAAAATGGGTAGAAATTGTCAATTTCAAAATTCGGCAGTGACCCATTGCACCAAAAACAGCCAAATATGCGAAACACACTCCTATTTGCGAAACTGGGTAAAATGTGTAAATTCGCACAAACTGCAGGGACCAGATTTGAAAATTCTGCAATTTCAGCATTTTATGACCCCATTTGCGAAGTTGAGTATAAACTGTCAAAAATGCGAAACTACAGGTATTTGTTTTTACAATTTCTGTATGTTCTTCAAACTTGCGAAGTTGGGTCAATTTTTTCATTTCATGAAAAGATCAGGGATCTAATGCGAAACTTTTGGCTTTCTTCCCCAATTCGCATTTTACTGTAACAACTTTCACATGCTTCGCATATTCACCCTTCACACCCCTTCGCATTAAACACATGCGAATTTCTTCAAATCAAAACATAATCAAAACATAATGCGCATAACCATCCCAATTGCGAATCGAACAAACATGGCAGATGCGAACATGATTCTAAGACCCAGATGCGAACTCAACTTTTGAGTCACCCATATGCGAATCGATCTCAAATGCGAAAACCAGTGATCATCAAAATCGAACCATATATGCGAATACAATACAGAGCTTCCAAACGTGCGAAACCAAACCATCAACATCGATTTTGATTCCAAGCTAAGCAATCAAAACATTTTCCTGTA
Source organism: Lactuca saligna (assembly GCF_052625555.1). Classification (NCBI taxonomy): domain Eukaryota; kingdom Viridiplantae; phylum Streptophyta; class Magnoliopsida; order Asterales; family Asteraceae; genus Lactuca; species Lactuca saligna. The sequence goes on along the minus strand of NC_136423.1, from coordinate 81,563,211 downwards.
ACATCTTCGCATTTCGTTCCACAACCAACCAACAATCAAATTTGTGAACATCGACACTTTACTGCAATCTAGATCATCGATATCACAGTTCTTCCTAAAAAAAATTGTTCATTCAATCATCAACCATCGATTGCGAATCCAAAATCAAAACCAAATCGTCTTATCAAAACCAAAATCCAGATTCAAACTTTCATAATTTTTCATCAACAACGAGTCGTCATCACAAACTGGTAATCGATTCCAATTCTTCTATCAAAATCGATTATCTTTTTGCGAAATAATATCACACTTCGCATTTCATTCACCAATAGATCTCAAATCTTCCAATCTTTCGAACTCAGTTAACGACTCATAGCAACATCAAAAGCAAAGTCAATTCCAGATTCATCAAGAAATCGATTTTGACTTTTAGCTTTGAATCTTACAAGATTTCAACAACAACAATTAACATCGAAAACAAATGAAATCGCACATCGAGATTCAATTTGACTCAAGAAAACTAAAATCGAACATCAGATTGATAATCGAATAGCCCATGGAATTTTGACAATTGAAATCTACTCGGATCATCAACTTTGAGTTTTGATTTACTCATTTTGATGTTCAAATGAAGAATCGATGAAGACTGTATGCAAAGGTACAATCAATTTTGACTTTAAGAACAAATTGGATCGATTCGTTTAGATATTGGACTATAAAACAAATGGAAATTGAGTAGTTTCAATATATGAACAGTATCAACCGATTTGGGCTCAATATGTTGAATCAAATATCGATCATTGATTGGGCTTCGAATATATGAACAGTACCAGATCCATTCTTTTGGATCACATTCGAACAATGTATTAGACTTGAATTTTGATTAAACCATGAACAGTAAACAAATTTCGATTTTATTTTTGGTTTGAATTTGATCTAAACAAAAATTGATTGGATCAACAATGAGGTTTGAAATGAATTAGATCCAATGAATCAAAATGATCAAAAATTAAGAACGCAAAGCACGAATCCAAATATTACGAGAGATCATAGAGAGAGAGTCACCAAAATTGATCAAATTGTGATGAAAATTGCCAAACCGAGAATCGTTCTTCAAAAGTCACGTTGATCGTGAAAACCAAGCTCTGATACCAATTATAGTGACATATGAACATGGTTTGGCATGCGGAATTAAAGCTTGCACAATTGAACATGGTGATTTGGGTGTTTAAGAGATATATTGAATGTATATGGTGTTACACAAAAAGGATCTAGATCTGGACTACATAATTAACACACACTTACACACTCACTTCTACATCTCTCAAGCACACCTCTACAAGTGGTATGAACCCACTATTTATAGAGGTGTTTACATGTCTCTCTCTCACTCTAACTAACAAATGGGTCTAAAGGTCTAAAGTCATGAATGAATAACTTTGCACCCCAACAAAGGATGATATTCTTGCTTCATGTTCATGTGAAAAACAACGTTCACTTTGACTCCATTTCATCTTATGGATATCTTTAATTCAGTAATATCAATGTCAAAAATTAATTTCAAGTTGAAAATCAATATCGGTGTTGAAAACTTGTATCGACTTATAAATCAATTTCGATGTTGGAATGACTGGGGTTCAAAATCGAATTTTGTTATTGAACTAAATTTGGGGATTGTTATGTCATTGTGTTCATGTATTAGGAAATAAGGGAAGAATCTGTAGTGTAACATTTTTTGTCCCCATAGTTTTAGAGTAGTAATAGTTTTGGTCTAATATCAGAATAATTTACAAATTTCATGTGCTGATGTTCAAGATGACCAAATATGATTTTTTTGCAAGCATATTTCATGTGAACAGTTTATTTTAGATTTTGGTTCAAGTCAAAAGCGGTACGTGAAGTGAAAATTTTGAAAATTGTCATATTTTTGAGTTTTTCGTATTTGAAGCTACACGTTTATTCCACTTGTCGAGTGGGAGTATAACATTGATACATCCAATTTGAGCACACTCTCATGCCCATTTGATGGTTTTATAATCATATTAGATGTTAAAAAGGGGAGAGTTTGATATGGTCATTCGAATGAAGATTGCAACGTTTCAAAATAGATATTTTTTATGAAGTTTGAAATTTTTTTATCGAAGGTGGGTATTTTTAGTGTCACTATGAGCATATTGGAGTCAGTTTGTTGTGATTGACTACACACATTATTAACTCGAGTTTGGTTCTACTTAAAGAATGTATTCCAAGACTATTTTGAAGACCGATGTGATATTGAGGGGGAACTCTTTAAAAGATATGGGAAGCATAGAAGTGATTTGGAATGCTTATGTAATGTCCGTATTTCTAATGTAAGCATTAGTATAATTATAAAATAGTCAAGGTCAACCATTGTAACTCGTTTAAAAGTAATAAAGATGAATTATTTGAGTATTATGTGAATAATGTGAACTTATGTGCTTTATACATGTTTATAAAGATATAATAAATTAAGAATGAAAATAAGCATTAAAAATCAAATGTTAGATAACCCAATTTTTATGAAGAAAGTTGTAGTGGTCAGGAAAAAGATTTCGGGGATATAAAGAACGCCGAAATCCATGTTATAACGAAGAAGTTGTGACCTGCTGAAGTTTCACGACAAAACCGACACAACACCAGGAATCATAAATAAAGTGAGTTTACAATAAAGTACTTGTAACATTAGTTATCCAAAAGAAAGTTGTAGAGTACATCTCCACCTATGCGTGGATATAAAGAACGTCAGAAACGGAGCTCGTATGTAAAAGTTATGACCTTCTGAAGATGCACTTGTCTAAGGGCATGACATGTGGTAGAAACCCTAGCCGCCTCAAGTCCACGACGTGTAAATTATGTCCATGACATGAAATTATTCAAGCACACTAATTGAGGCTAGAAAAACAAGTGCTATGTCTATGGGACTGATGCGTTAAGATCCCACGATGTGGACATAAATGCCACGATGTGGAAATGTCATTCGGACACCTTTTGAAGCTAGAAGGGAAACAGCAAGCCTACGAAGTGATTCAAGCATACACCACGACATGAAGGCCATGACGTAGACATGTTTTTTGCAGCCTATGAATAACAAGTTTGACCCTTGCTCTTCTTACACCTAAACTTCTTTCTCTCTCTCGTTTGCAGAAGACGTTTCCCTTCCCGTGCCCGACGGGTACGAACCGCCAACCGTTTCTAGTTCGAATCTATCCAATCACACTACTAATGTGAGTACACACTTACTTTCATCTCACCCTGGAAAGGTTTGATACATTTTAGAAAGCATAGGAAACTAAATCGAAGGTATATCGGGTCGTTCGAGATCCTCGCCTGGATTAGTCCGGTAGCATACAAACTCCGATTGGCACAAGAACTCAATAATGTACATCCTACCTTCCATGTGTCTAGCTTAAAGAAGTGTATATCTGACAGGACTCTTGTGATCACCCTCGATGAAATCAAAATCAACGAGAGTTTCCACTTCGTAGAAGAACTAGTTGAAATCATGGATCGGGAGATCAAAAGAATAAAACAAAGTTGAATTCCCATTATGAAGGTCCGATGGAATGCTAAACGATGGCCCGAGTTCATCTGGGAGTGCGAAGATTAGATGAATCAAAAATACCCACATCTTTTCCCCAACCCTTGAAGTCCTAGTCGAAACTCTAATTTCGGGATGAAATTCCCTCTAGATGGGGGATGATGTGACAACCGTCAATTTCTAGTCAAGTTAAAGTCAGACCAAGTCAACAGGTCAAATCGGTAAACTCAACCAGCACCTGTATGTTAGGACTTACTCTATGTTTACTAATGTACAACCCTCTATCTCAATACAAAGTGTCACCCGGATGTTTCATGTGTTTAAAAATTCTAAACCCCAACCAGGGTTACTGATGTAACGACTCTATAAAGCACTATTACGTACCCTTCAAGGGCATAAAACACTAATAACAAGGCATAATGGGGTTTACAAATCTTGCATTACAGGGCCAAACACTAGCAATGGCTACTGACAAAGTCTTTCCCAATCTCTCCCACTGTATATCTATCTCTCCCAAATCTCTCTCAAAATCTCTCCCGATCTCTCTCAAACCCCTTGGTAAATAAATTAATCACTTTTTCCAGTATTATAGTGAAACCTATCGCAGTGAACCCTTTCACAGTGAAACCTCTCGCAGTGAACCTTTCACAGTAAAACCTCTCGCAGTGAAACCTCTAGCAGTGAACCTTTCATTGTAAAACCTCTCACAATGAAACCTCTCGCAGTGAACCTTTCATAGTAAAACCTCCCACAGTGAACCTTTTGTTGGATCAGGTGTCTAAGTCCATAACTTATTTCGTACATACTTGACCCGACCCGGCATGGTCCATTTGGGTTGCATTTCATCCAAACGATTTATGGATAATTTTATGAGAATTGTATACTTACGATTTGTTAATATATTATAAGTTATAATATATTAATATGAAGTCATGATATTTAATTAGTTTTAGTCTTAAATTAATTATGAATTAATTTAGAGATTAAAAAGAAGACTGATTAAATTATGGGCTATTATATTTTATATAATGTGGGCTAATACTCATTTGTTAATGGGCTAAGCTAATATGGAAGTCCATGGATGATCCATGGAGCTTTTAACCCATGGATCCTTGGAAAGGAAAAGACATGGGTTATTAGGGTTTCACCCTAACCATGCACACTATATAAAGAAGCATATGATGCAAGAAATATGGCTCTAAGATTAGACACTAGTTGTGTGAGACTTAGTGGTGGCCGATTTCACAAGAAAGTATACTACTCTCTCAAAGTTTTCCAAATATTTGTGGTGATTTGTGATTCCATTTGAGGCATTCACACTATTGGTGCTTGGCTCTCAAACTCCAAACAATCAACCATCATCAAAAGGTATGTACTTCTACTAGTAGTTTTATGATTCATAATCCTTATGCTATGCTAGTTAGGATGAAACCTTGGAAATTATTATTTTCATGTATTTTAGAAGAAAACATAGATCCAAGGTTTGTTAGGGTTGCATGCACACTTAGGAAGTGTTAGATTGCTCAAAACCCAACAGTGGTATCAGAGACTAGGCTTGTTTTCTTGAATACTTGATGCAAATTGCTGAAAAATTTCGAAAAAATGCATTCTGCATAGCAGACTCGTTGATTCCATTCATGGTACTCACCGAGTCCATGTGTATATTCAACCAACTCGCCGAGTCAGTTCATGCACTCGACGAGTTGGCAGGCCTGAGTGCAGATTTTTGAGTTTTGGTGTTGGAATTGGTCTAGAATCACTACCTTAAACTGTTTTGATCTTATAAAACATATTTTTGATGTGGTAATGATGATGGTGGACTAATTTCAAATTTATAATCAAAATTTCAAGTTTATATGTGTTCATATGATTCTTGAAATTGTTGATGTGGATGTTCATGTTCATATGAGTTTTGTTAGATCATAGGAATTATTTCCAAATTGTTTGTTAGTTAATTCTTGATCTTAATGTGTTTTAATGGAATTCATAATTTGTCCTCAAGTTATGGAATTCCAAAAGTTTTTTCTTTTAAATGTTTTTTTTAGAAGTCATAAGTTACGCTTTTGAAGAGTTTTTCTAATAAATGCTTTTATGGACTTCATAACTTGTCCTCAAGTTATGGATTTCCAAGAGACTCTTCATTAAAAGTATTAAACACTTAATTAAAACTCGTAAGTTATGAATATCCAAAAGTTTATGAATTGTTCAAAACTTGCCCTCAAGTTTTTGAATTTGTAAAGTCTCACACAAACTTTAATTCCATACCCTAGAAGTTTTAAAAGTTAAAATTCTACCCTTATACTATTATAAGATTAATGGTTAATTATTATATATATGTATAAGAACAAGTCGTTTTACCGTTAGTAGGCCTCATTCACGAAGCCGGTCTATAAGGTGGGTATAAGGTTGTTGCCTATAAAATGGCAACTTAATGGGTGTCCACTCCCACCCACCGCTTGCTTGATCGGTGGAGGGTCGTTAGCCGAACGGGTAGGACAATAAGTTTAAATTCTCATTAAAAGTATAATGATTATTGTAAAGTAACTAAATTTTTTTTATTTAATTCCCAATCTTAGTTACTTTAGGAAAAATGTGAATTTGGTGCTAGCCCATGGAATTCAGACTTTGTACCTTACCAAGTCGTTGGTGGAGCGTATGTGGTTAACCAGCACACTAACTTGGACTAGTAAGGATCACAAAGTGTGACTTAATGTTTGTCATAGATCAATGGAGAGTGTGTGGTTAACCGGCACATTGATTAGGTGATAATATTAAGGGTACCAAGTGAATTGGTATGGTTATTCACACCTTGTTTTGTGATCCTCGGCATCCCAGTCACAAAATTTGAGAGGGCACACTCGAGATTGAAACATCCCATTGAAAAGTTCAATGAATCTCAAAAGATCTAGGAATTTCAAATCCAATTAAAACCTAATAAATTATTTTGTTTTTCATGATGGAAATTGGTGAATCGTCATTCGCCTACCTTCAAATATTTTATAGCTTGGATTACGGCATCCCTCTTCCAAGTTATAAAATATTGTGTTGGGTCCTAGCCTTAATATTTCATATTGGGTGTTATATTAAGGATTTTGAATCAACTAACTTGATTTTCTCCCATTATAGATGTCTGGTTCAAACAACTATGATCTTCCTAAATCTCTTGAAGATGGTGTCCCTCAACATCATGCTTCACTTCCTCCACCTCCTCCAATTATTCTCCCTCACCCACAAGTTCTTGAAAAGTTTAAAGTCAATCAATCCCTATTGGCAAGCATATTCTATGTGTGCTCACATCTTGGAGATAAAGTCACATATTGACAAGCCGGGAGAGTTGGGTGTCAAAGTCTCGTGAAAGTTGGATGTTCAATCACTTTCTTAGTAACATAGTGAGTCTCTTTGGGACTACTATGAGATAGACTATAACATGACCCTTAATGATGTTATCTATTTGCTTGGTGTTGTGGAATCAGTAATGACTTGGAACACCAGTAAAGAAAATTTGATTAAAAGAACAACTTCCCAAGTCTTAAATGGACATTGACAATGGTAGCATTGGATATCTAGAATAGGATTTCTCTTCCCAATGGAAAGGGATCGGCTATAGTCAAATCAGTTGACCAAATGGTAAAGAGAAAGGCTAAGTCTGAGATAGTCTCATGTTCCATTACCAAAAGGGTCTATATGTTTTATTGCCAAAGGGAGGGACACTGATTGCAAAGCTACCATATTTACCTGAAAGATCATAAGAAATATCAAGTCAAAAAGTTTGACTCTACTTTAGTTAAAGTCCACTGTCTAACTCTATTAAGTTCCTATTTGGAGATTCTTATTACATAATATGAATGGGTCACATGCTGATGTTTTAAGAATCAAAGAAAAGATAGGAAGCTTAAAGTAAGTATATGTTGATTCTGATTGCGAAGGTGGGTTTCGATCGCATGGTTCGGTAATTAGAATTTTGAGTTGTTGCTTAAGAGTTATAATATATTGCTTATGAATAGATAACAACAAGGTTTTTATGTGGATTGCAAGGATAAGGTTTTCCGCAAAGTTTTAAAATAAAATAAAAAAGGGTTTTAATTTTATTTATTTTAAAAATATGCTTACAATGGCATCTGTGGAAAATGTTGCTTATATTTTTCCAGTAATAGCAATATTGGAAAGTGGATTTGATTCTTTCATTTGTGGTAGTGTCTGAATTTACCAAATGAAGAAAGTTTTTCATCACCTAAGTTTCAATTGGACAGAAACTTGGAATCATACAAGTTGTATTGTATGATGAATGAGAATTTTCATCTTTGAAAATTAAGACTAATTCTTTGATCACATGTATATGTGAATCAATTGAAGGACTAAGGAATTAGGTACACTGGGTGTGCGCTGGTCAAGGTCCACCACAAAGATTGATTTGTCATGATTTACTAAAGATTAGTAAATATGATTATATTTATAAGGTTAAGTATAATTCTGTAACATTGGAAAGGTTACAATGTATGACAAAACAAATGAGAAGAATCAAATTAGGCAGAAAGATCAAAGTTTCTCAAATCTGAAAGGATGGGAGAGTACTTTAGTATCATATTTCATGATCATCTTAATGATTATGAAACCATATCACAAATTCATACTCTAAGGACGTCTTGGTGCATTGTTATGGCTAAGAAGAGAGGTCATGACTTGTTGGATTGGTTAAAATCAAGAAGATGAGTCATACTTCGTTCCAAAACAATCCTTAAAGTCATACTCCAAGATTGTAACCTTGAGTGACATAAAGGAAGATTTATTAACACTAGTCAAATGTAAGAGTAAAATGTTTTCTACTATTATACATTTGAGATTGGTAAGTTGTGATGTCTTGGATGAGACAGAGACCAACTAAGACCAATTGTGTAAAGTGTTAGTCTTGATAAGAATCCGCACTATCCCTTGAATATTTGTTTTGTCAAGGAATGGTTCTTGACTGGGGAAACTTATATGTCAAGGGGATAGTGGGAGCCTTAAAGATCCTGAAAGAGTTTCAAGATTTAATCAAGAGTAAAACCTATAATTTATCACTAGCACACGACTTAAGGTTTGCAACCTATCGTGTTAACATAATTCTTATTTCTGTACCTGCTTCAAATAAGTTGAATTTGCATGTGAGTTATCAGAGTTCAACTTGGAAGCATTGGTGGGCCTTGTGCTACCATGGTGATAAGAAACTAAGATTGAACAAGTTTAATCCATGTAAGGCTGAATTTCTCACTAACCTTATCTTGTGATTATGGTTTTGACAAATTCACAGGGATAGGTACTCATACACTATAAAATCTAAGTGTCATAAGGTTTCTCTCCGATTCATGAAAATGATGGTGAGGAAACGCTTTCACTAAGTAGATTTTACGTAGATATCAATTGTGTTATTAGCATTTTCAAAAGTCGTTAGTGGAGCGCGTGTGGTTCACCGACACACTAACATGGACTTGTGAGAAATGGCAACGGTCTAAACAATTATGACTATGATTACGGTATCCCTTTTCATAGTTCTGAAAATTGTTTAGACACACATTTGAGCTATCTTAGAAAGGGTGTATGAATCTAAATTTCAGAAGTCCAGCAGATTTCTAAAAATATGTCAGAGCTAGTGGGAGCATAAGTGTTATGCTGATAATCATCTTGTTAGTGGGAGCATGATTATTACGTTTAGTGTTGCAAGTTAGCAATGTTAATTATAAAAAACAAAGTTTCAATTCGTGAAGTTGCAGGGGTTGAAAAGTTGTTTTGCTATAATTAAGGGAGAGGAAATTATACTTCATTTCAATTCTAAAGCTTAGATTGAGATTTTAATCATCTTTAGTCAAGAATATATATATATATATATATATATATATATGAATTTTATGTTGGAATGGTTCAACTTGAAGAAATTCTATATATTGCGTTTTCAAAATTCTATTATGATTACGACATCACTCTTCAAAGTTAAATTTTGAAAACATGGCAAATAATTTTTTTTTTGTAGCAACAGACTGGTCTAGTATGATGTCTTTATGTAAAACATCATGAATCGTGTACCACATGTTTCAGATATAGGATCGATTGCATGTGATATAATATTCATCTTTTCTAAATTTTCCAAATGTTTAAGGCATTAAGAAGGGAAAAGTCTAGAACTGGATATGACTAAAGTGATTAAGCAATTGTCAAGGAAAAATCTGAGGTTTGCCAAAGATTGGTTGCTCAAGGACATTTTTAAGTATAGTGTTAATTTTGGCAGGAACATATTGACATTTTCTGAAAAGAGGTAACTCTTGTTCAGAAGTGATAGTCAAAATGGGACTATGGAAATGTCTCCATAGGAGGAAGTTATTCAATCTGTGTAACATTAGAAAAACTTAATGCAAGAAGGATGTTCAAAGAAATGTACTTTGAATATGAGACTTCGTTTCCATAGAGTTCATCTCCTTTGGAATCCTCTGTAATGACTGATGACAAGGTTTTGGTGACCTTGCGCATAATCATTATGAGAGGATCAATGCATATAAGTGTAAAGTCTAACAGATTTTTGGTAAATGGTAGAAATTAGAAATTCTTACATTTACAATAAGGATTCGGGATTGTGAAATGAGTATCATTGGAATCATGTTCAATTGATCTACATCACAATGTAAGGATCATAGACAAACATAGTATGCATACCTGGAGTATGGCATAACTATTGTTTAGAAAAACAAAGTGTACATGTCAGGAGCATGGGACGACTGTTGTTTTATTCAAGTCTTAAGTTGATTGTTTGAAACATTATACAATGAATAATGTGTAATCAATATGGTGATAAATAAAAAGGTGGTTCTATTTATATTCAAAAGGGTTCTGAGACCATATTGGATTCGATTATTATTGTGTTTCACTTTGCATGTTTTGACTTCCAAAATAGCTAGGTTATTCTTTCCGAATGACTAAGTTATTTAAACACTCCACAGTCATTCATATGTTGGAAGTAGGTATGAATCAAGACTGTCATGAATCGAGTTTGTAGATGGCTAAATGGGTTTAGTCATAGCAATGGTTGCTACAACATTCATGAGTGCGCATAAGTTATGAGTATTGGAATAAACCCACGCTCACTTGTATCACTTCATGGAATTTATCTCGAGTGATCGTGAGACGGTAATATCATATAAATCTTCAAACCTAGAGATATGAGTGGTTACCTATGAGTTGGTTGTGCATTGATTGCACGTAAACACATCAGTAACTTGTTGTTATAAAACGTGACTTTGTGTACAATTCAACAAGTAGTAGAACAAGCATATGAGTCAAAGTTTATCTGTTCCTTCTAGAAATAGAAGCGATATGTGGGCCTCTTGATGATTTTGTGGTGACCTATGTACCGGCCGGTCAGAAATAAATTGATGTGTTCGATTAAGTTCTTTGTCAAACAAATCGAAAATCGGGAAACAAACTACTGGACAATAAGTACGACGTTGTTCCATGTATTTGTCCGGCAGATATCATGAGAACATAGGATTATATGATCACTTATATAAAATGGCACTTCATAGTTCAACAGAGTTTTCGAGAGCTACGATTGCTGGTTGGTTCCTGAAGTAACCTACACAAATATAGTTATTAGAGTTATCCAAGTGGGAGTCTGTTGGATAAGGTGTCTAAGTCCATAACTTATTTGGTACATACTTGACCCGACCCGGCATGGTCCATTTGGGTTGCATTTCATCCAAACGATTTATGGATAATTTTATAAGAATTGTATACTTACGATTTATTAATATATTATAAGTTATAATATATTAATATGAAGTCATGATATTTAATTAGTTTTAGTCTTAAATTAATTATGAATTAATTTAGAGATTAAAAAGAAGACTGATTAAATTATGGGCTATTATATTTTATATAGTGTGGGCTAATACTCATTTGTTAATGGGCTAAGCTAATATGGAAGTCCATGGATGATCCATGGAGCTTTTAACCCATGGATCCTTGGAAAGGAAAAGACATGGGTTATTAGGGTTTCACCCTAACCATGCACACTATATAAAGAAGCATATGATGCAAGAAATATGGCTCTAAGAGTAGACACTAGTTGTGTGAGACTTAGTGGTGGCCTATTTCACAAGAAAGTATACTACTCTCTCAAAGTTTTCCAAACGTTTGTGGTGATTTGTGATTCCATTTGAGGCATTCACACTATTGGTGCTTGGTTCTCAAACTCCAACCAATCAACCATCAACAAAAGGTATGTACTTATACTAGTAGTTTTATGATTCATAATCCTTATGCTATGCTAGTTAGGATGAAACCTTGGAAATTATTATTTGCATGTATTTTAGAAGAAAACATAGATCCAAGGTTTATTAGGGTTGCATGCACACTTAGGAAGTGTTAGATTGCTCAAAACCCAACACCTTTCACAATGAAACCTCTCGTAGTGAACCCTTTCACAGTGAAACCTCTCGAAGTGAACCTTTCATAGTGAAACCTCTCGCAGTTAACCTTTTCACAGTGAAACCTCTCGTAATTAACCCTTTCACAACGAAACCTCTCGTAGTGAACCTTTCACAGTGTAACCTATCACAGTGAAACCTCTCGCAATGAACCTTTCACAGTGAAACCACTCAAAGTGAACCTTTGATAGTGAAGCCTGTCGCAGTGAACCTTTCACAGTGAAACCTCTCACAGTGAACCTTTCACAGTGAAACCTCTCGCAGTGAACACTTTCACAGTGAAAGCTCTCGCAGTGAACCTTTCACATTGAAACCTCTCACAGTGAACCTTTCACAATGAAACCTCTCACACTGAACCCTTTCACAGTGAAGCCTCTCGTAGTCAACTTTTCACAGTGAAACCTCCCACAGTGAACCCTTTCATACCCTTGCTGTTAACTTCAGAAAGTATGGCATTTTCGCACTTTTCTTCATTTTTATGAGTTTTTGACACGGGATTTTCACCCAATTTGTATTTTTGATATATTAGACCCCCTAGACTCATATTTTATTCCTATTTTAGGGAAATTATTATAAATAAATCATATATTTTATTCAAGATAATATTTAAAGGCTTGTTGACTTTTGTATAAAGTTATGATACCAAGCCATCCTCACACCCACTTTATGTCACTATTCACAGTCTACCTAGTCAAATCATTGATCTTTTCAACTCTTCCCAATACTCCATCATATTTGACTTAATCAAATCCACTTAAGAAATCTATATTCTTCACATTCCAAAAATCTTAATTGCCTTCACCAAAATAAAACTTATTCTTCTTCTTCTTCTTCTTCTTCTTCTTCTTCTTCTTCTTCTTTTTCTTCTCTCTCTCTCTCTCTTTCTATTTCTTTCTCTCTCTCTCTCTCTCTCTCTCTTTCTCTTTCTCTCTCTCTCTCTCTCTCTCTCTCTCTCTCTCTCTCTTCCTTTCTCTCTAGAAACCAATTTCCCGAGGAAATTTTGGAGAACTTTTCCTCCATTTAATTTGGTAATTATATTCATCCCACTCTTAAACATTCTACACATTATTATACAAATCGTGATCATTTACACAAATATTCATATATTTGTTCATAGTATCGTCAAAACCTCAAGTGTTTTTTAAGTGTTCTTGACTTGAAATTATTCATCCTCAACCTTCCAATGTACAAGAAATCACACAATATGAGTTCATACCCCTATATTCTCATGTTTCTTCAAGTTTTAAGGGGGAGGGGGGGAATACAAGTTACAACACCAAAAAGTATTTTAACTAAACTAACAACTTTCAATAGAAAAGATATGATCCATTCTCGAACTGTTTTGACCACCTTAAACATCATATTATTCAAAACCATTCAATATGAAATTAGTTCGGGTTTATACCTTTCTAATGATTACTTGCTCACATTCATACGATTTTTCAACAATTTGTGACGATTTTTCCAAAACTACCTATCATTTCAAAAATGATTTCGGACCAGTATGTGAAGATGGACATTTTCACACTGGTTAGAGATAACTAAAAATCATAATAAAAACTATGAACAAACTTGAAACATTTTGTGAACTTGCAGAGTTTACGGATTCAGTTTTCGACCTCCGGTGATTTTATAAAAGCAGTGTAAGAAAATTTAAAACTAGTAAAAACAGTTTAAAAGTTTATTAACACTTTGTAACATGTTGAGAAAAGTGTATAATGATAATAACTACATATTGATTTTGTTTCCTATTAATTTTACTTTCATGAAATGGAAATAATCATTCATCACAAGGGTTTTCATTCACTACAAACATATATGATAAATTATAATAGGTACAGTTTATGATACATTAACACTACGAACATACTACGGATGTTTCAATTTACACTACAAAAGGTATTTTTCATTCACACTACACGTAAACTCATTAAATCAGGTTGTGAGGCACTAATTCATTGCACTCTGAGAGTACTGGTTAAAATCTTGTAGTTGTAACTAGAGTCTCTTGTAGGGAGAGCGTGATACTTGTATATATATATATATATATATATATATATATATATATATATATATATATATATATATATATATATATATATTGGGATTGACAACCCACACCTAAGCTGCTTGCAACAGCTAGGCTGGCAGGTATGGGGTGACAAATATCATAATATTTCGACACCCGAAGAATGTCGTAATAGGTTACTATGTCAAATGTATGGTTATAATAACTCACATAGGGAGATAACGACACATATGGTTTATAGGAATTTCTACATTCAAAAGGGTTTTATTTATTTAAAACTGCATATACTATTAAAAGTTCGGAAAACACTTGTACAATTTGATCTTTGAGACTTGAGACTGCAACTCATTTTATAAGGAAAGTATTGGACTTTTCTTGAGCATACACTACATTTACAAAGAAAGCTTTTTCAACCCTATATACCAAAGCTTATGCACTCACCAACTTTATTTTTGACACTCTTTCAAAATTACTTGTATTATCAGGTCATCAATAAAAATAGGTGAATACCAGATTTTGAGGATGGAACGCTATGGCGTTAGACAAACGATTTTATCATTATATTGTAATCGATTTTGAAACATATAACTCATGAAACCATGTAACCTTCCTGATTATATTTATGATGGTTGTAATTACTTTGATCACTATTATACTCGTTGTTATGATACTATACATGAAGTCATCCTCTCCCGGGCATTTCCGCCATCCTTGGTTTGGGGGTGTGATAGATTGGTATTAGAGCATTGGTTATAGTGAACTAAGTATATTGAACCACGTAAGATATACAAACTATAAATATAATGGTAATGATACTCTATGACTAATTTTTTTTCATACAACTATACTTTTAAAAATAAAATGATATTTTTATGAAAACTATAGGTACATGCATACATGTCGGTATAGTGTCATAACATGGAAAATTCAAAAGTAAAGAGGATGAGTTTTACACTAGGAGTATGCCTTAGGGTATGTAATCAAGTTTGGGAGGAATATAGCCTGATCAACTATGTTCGTCCAAGAAGTGACTAGCATATGTCGTGGCACAGTCGTAGTGGGCAATAAGTATAACAAGCTACCATCACCCATATAAGAAATGCACAAAGAACCAAACTAAGCGTCAAAAATACTATAGGAGTATTTTATGTTGCTATAGCATAATATTTCTAGATTCAATATCTGCCTCTTACACCCCTATTCTCGCACAGATGACATGGCATGATTCTACTTACCAGGAGAACCCTACTTCCTGAATTAGGGAAACAGGGGATTGATAGAGGAAGAACCCAAAGAAGACTCTAAGGAAGTGTTCGAGGAAGAGCCCAAAGAAGATCCCAATGTGGACCCCAAAGAAATCGACGAGGAAGATGAATTTGAAGAGGAACAAGAGGAAGAAGAAGAAGATGAGTCGGAGGTTATCAACCCTCATTATGTTGCTAGGGTTCCCGCCAGCCGATACATCTACAATGGACCTACGATCCGTTGGGCGGCATACATTGAGAGGTTGAGTCGTCATCAGCGAGATTGTTCACCTTTTGGCGAGCAATGAGGTTACTATGACCTTAACCATGGAGGAACAACTAACCGAGCCTTCCTAGTTGTGATCCAGCAAATCACGGACCTCAGGGATCAAAATAGAGCGAGGGAGAACCAAGTTCTGGAGCTGAGTGTTGCTGCTAAAGCCACCAACGCGTGTACTAGAGACCTGGAGGGAGACTACTATATCATGGTCCAACTCGTTGAGGACCTTACCGCCGCTCGGGTGAAGGTAATGGAGTATCAGGAATGGCACTTGGCCCTCGAGGAGATAGTGACTATAGTTGAGCGTCGGTTAGCAGAACTACAGGGTACCTCAAATTCGTCTCAAGGACCGTATGGGACTGGTCGCCATGAGTAGGGTTCATACTACTCACAAATATATATAGATTAGGTTTACTAGTATGAGTTGGTTCTACTCTTCTCTATGTGTAGGTTCAATCTTGCGATTAAGTGATTACACTAATCGAAAGATTGAATTGCTGTCAAAATTTTCTTTGCATTGATGTGATGTAGACCTACTTTAAGGTCAAATTTTCCAGACACTATGTACTAAGTCATATCAATGAAATTGACATTCATATTATATTTCATTGGGAGTGTTACCACTAAATTCATAGCAATGTATATCGTTACTTATGGTAAGTCTACACTTACTTAGTGTATGTAGTAACGTTGTATGTAATTAAGAGTCAATCGATTTAGAAATGGTGGTTCCACTTTAGGTCTTGTTCCTTGTTTGGTTGTGGGCATAAAGCAGATCCATTAGATTCAACGATTTATTCAGTCTTAATTACACACAACAAGTATACACTGAGTGATTGTAGAAGGACCTAGTATGGATCAAGTCATAAGATTGCGTTAAGTCATTACTATTAAATTCATAAGTTCAAAAAAATGGACTTCCATTATGAATGGCTTGCAAATACTTTAAAAATCAGGACATAACGCAGATAATCTAGTTCAATAACAACCGTCTTATCACTACTATTGAAGGCTTACCATATTTTCGTCCTTAAAATTTGTGGAAGAAATATGTCATCGTGGAAAAATTCCAGGCCTTCCCACAACGCTCCAAACCCTCTGCCACCACCTCCACAGTTTGACTCAGTCATGTTCCAAGCTGATGTAACAACAACCATGGCAGCAAAAATGTCACAAATTGGTACAAATGGCACTGGTGGATCGGGAAATGGTACTATAAACTCTAACCAGGCAGACAACCAGGGATGCTCAAGGGAATGCTCCTACAAATATTTTACAAATGGCAAACCCATATCCTTCAATGGAAGAGGGGGTGTCATCATTCTCATGCAATGGTTCAAGAAGACTGAATCAGTCTTCGAGATTTGTGCATGCCCTAAAGTGAGCAAAGTCAAATTTGCAGCTTGCACCTTCACTGACCAAGCCCTTACCTGGTGGAACGGTCATGTAAAGTCATTAACTCACCCAGTGGTGCATGCAATGAGTTGGGATAAATTGAAGACTCTAATGTTAGCAGAATACTGCCCGAGGGGAGAAGTCCAGAAATTGGAACATGAACTTTGGGGCCTCAGAATGACCGGTTCTAACATCGCATCTTATACCGGCAGGTTTAGCTATCTGGCCATACTATGTCCCGGGATGGTTACCCCGGAAAGTTAAAAGGTGGAGAAATACATTTGGGAACTAACCCCTCGTATTCAAGGGAACGTGTTGGCTTCAAAACTGACTACATTTGATAGTGCCAAATAGTTGGCAGAATAACTCATTAACCATAGGGCCAGCCATGGAACCGTGGCGGCCACCTCCGATCAAGTAAAAGGGGGAAGCAACAAACGGAAATTTTGGAACCACGGGAAGTGCTATCCAGTCCAAGATTCCTTCAAGAAACAACAAGTAGTGGCGGTTCGCACTGTCACTACCCCCGCCACTCCAACACCCCTGAGGCAGTATGCTTGAAATCTCCCCAAATGTAATAAGTGCAACTTTTACCACACCAGCCCTTGCTGAGGGATGCACTACAACAATTGCAACAAGAAAGGGCATACCGCCCGCTTCTGCAAGGCACCAGTCCAACAAGCCACCCCGACCGCCAACACCTGAGCAAGCCAAGCTTGCTATGGTTGTGGGTAGAACGGGCACTACAAAAGAGACTGCCCAAAGGCAAGAAACACAAATGTCAGCGGTATTTGAAGGGTCTTGGTATTAGGGCACAGGGGAAGCAATAGAAGATCCCATGGTGGTTACTAGTATGTTTCTCCTCAATAACTCATATGCATGCATATTATTCGATAGTTGAGCAGAGAGGAGTTTCTTTATCCACCGATTCAAACAATTAGTAAAACAAAATCCCTAATCACTAAAAGATACATACAACATAGAAATGGAAAATGGAAAGGCAGAAAACACTAACGATATGTACACAGGGTGTACCCTCACGCTAGACAACCATTCATTCGAGATCGATCTAATGCATGTCTCAATAAAAAGCTTCAACATCATCGTTGGTATGGATTGGTTAAGTTCTAATCGTGCCGACATTTTGTGTTTCGAAAAGGCCGTTTGCCTTAATCTGCCAAGTGGTGAAACTCTCATCGTTTATGGCACCAAACATGGTACGAACCAACAAATCATCTCTTGCGTCAAAGCCCAAAAGTATCTTCGTAAGCAATACCAAACCTTCTTAGCCCACGTAGTGGATAAGAAGCAAGAGGTGAAAGACATAAAGGACATTCCGATGGTTTGTAATTTATCTGACGTCTTTCCAGAAGACCTTCCCGGAGTTCCTCCCGTATGACAAGTTGAATTCCGAATCGACTGAATCCCTAGGGCTACCCCCATAGCCAAAGCGCCATACCACCTAGCGCCAGCCGAGACACTAGAATTATCCAACCAACTTAACAATCTGCTAAGAAAATCATCAGAAAGAGATTCTCTCCGTGGGGAGAATCACTTATGTTCGTGAAAAAAGGATGGATCGTTCTGCATATGCATCGACTATCGTGAAATAAACAAGCTTACCATCAAAAGCTGATACCTCCTACCCCAAATCAAAGACCTATTCGACCAACTCCAAGGGCCAACTTACTTCTAAAATATCGATCTAAGGTCCTGATAACACCAACTACGGGTCTACGGAGGAGGATGTTCCTAAAACAGTCTTCAGATCCCGGTACAGTCACTACAAGTTTGTAGTGATGCCCTTTGGATTAACAAACGCACCAGTAGTGTTCATGGATCTAATGAACCGGGTGTGCTGACCTTACTTAGAAAAGTTTGTGATTGTCTTCATAGACGACATTCTAGTTTATTCAAGGAGTAAGGAAGTGCACAACCAACACCTACGACATGTATTGGAGATGTTAAGGGCGTGGAAATTATATGAAAAAGTCTCAAAATGAAAATTTTGGATCTGAGAAGTGGGTTTCCTCGGTCATGTGGTTAGCAAGGAAGGGATACATGTGGATCCTTCAAAAATCAAGGCGATCAAAAATTGGTCAGTCGAGGATGCCTACCAAAATCCGTCAATTTCTAGGCCTCGCCGACTACTACAGGAGGTTCATCCAAAACTTATCCAAAATCATCAAACCACTTACCAACCTAACTCAAAAGAGTGTAACCTTCAACTGGGGAGAAAAGCAAGAAACCCCTTTCCAAACACTAAAATAGGCCCTATGCAGTGCTCCAATTTGATCCCTACCAGAAGGAACATAAGACATTGTGGTATACTGTGACCCATCGAACTAGGGTCTTGGATGTATGTTAATTCAATGAGGAAAGTTCATTGCCTACGCCTTGAGATAGCTAAAAACGCACAAGGTCAACTATGCCACACATGACCTCGAACTGGGAACAATAGTATTCACCCTAAAGATTTGGAGGCACTACCTCTACGAAACGAAATGTACTATCTTCACCGATCATAAAACCCTTTAACACATCCTCAATTAAAAGGAGATCAGGATGAGGCAGAGGCAATGGGTAGACCTACTGAATGATTACGAATGTAAAATTCATTATCACACAGGCAAAGCCAATGTAGTAGCTGACGGCCTCAGCCGAAAGGAATACTCGGGCCGCCGAGTAAAGTCGTTAACCATGACAATCCATTCACACCTGTCTACACAAATCAAAGAGGCTCACATAGAAGCCTTGAAACCAAAGAACATGATAGGTGAAGCCTTAAGGGGGATGTATAAGAACGTAGAAATCAATGGTGACGGAGTTCGTTATCTCATGAATCAAATCTGGATACCCAAGCATGTTGGATTCAGGGATGTCATCATGAATGAAGCACACAAGACTTGATACTTTGTTCCTCTAGGCTCCGAAAAGATGTATCTAGACCTCAAGAAACTTTATTGGTGGATGAACATGAAAGCCGAAATAGCTACCTTTGTGAGCAAGTGCCTAACTTGCGCCAAGGTCAAGGTAGAATACCAAACTCCCCTAGGTTTGTTGTAACAACCAGAGATACCCGTGTGGAAGTGGGAGAAAATCAAAATGAATTTCATCACCAAGTTACCCAAGAAAATGGGTGGTCTCGATACCATTTCGGTGATCGTTGATAGGATGATCAAACCCACAAGTATCCTACCAATAAAGTAAGCCGACATAATGGAAAAGATGATTAGGACATACATTAAGGAGATCGTGCGACTGCATGGTGTGCCAATATCCATTATCTCCCCTAAGGATAGTCGATTTACCTCACGGTTCTGTCAATCACTTTAGAAACCCTTAGGAACTAGGTTGGACATGAGTACGTCCTACCACCCACAAACCGAAGGATAGAGTGAGAGAACTATATAAACCCTAGAAGACATGCTATGGGATTTTTTGATAGATTTTCGTAAAGCCTAGGATACCCATTTATCCCTTATAGAATTCTCATACAATAACAACTATCACACTAGCATCAAGGTTGCCCCATTGGAAGCCCTCTATTGTCGTAAGTGCAGATCACTGCTGTGTTGGGCTGAAGTGGGTGACATGTAGCTAGCTAAGGGGCAAGTCCCTAACGACACTCTCATTTACCCGGAGATCATAAAAGAAACTATAGAGAAGATTTTTCAAATCCGAGAACGATTAAAGGCTTCTAGAGACAGATAGAAGAGTTATACGGGCAATAGAAGGAAGAATATGGAATTCCAGGTTGGAGACTGGGTATTGTTAAAGCTGTCACCCTTTAAAGGTTTCATAAGTTTTGGAAAGCATAGGAAACTAAATCCAAGGTATATCGGGCTGTTCGAGTTGCTCGCGAAGATCGGTTTGGTAGCATACAGACTCCGACTGCCACAATAATTCAATAATGTACATCCTACCTACCATGTGTCCAACTTAAATAAGTGTCTATCTGAAGAGACTCTTGTGATCCCCCTCAATGAAATCTAAATCAATGAGAGTCTCCACTTCGTAGAAGAACCAGTTGAAATCATGGAACAAGAGATCAAAAGAAAAAAAACAAAGTGGCATTCCCATTTTGAAGGTCCGATGGAACGCTAAACGAGGGCCCGAGTTCACCTGGGAGCGCGAAGATCAGATGAAACAAAAATACCCACATCTTTTCCCCAACCCTTGAAGCCCCAATCGAAATTCTGATTTCGAGACAAAATTCCCTCTAAAGGGGGTATGATGTGACAACCGTGAATTTCTAGTCAAGTCAAAGTGAAACCAAGTCAACATGTCAAACTGGTAAACTCAACTAGTACTTGTATGTTAGGACTTACTCTATGTTCACTAATGTACAACCCTCTATGTCAATACAAAGTGTCACTCAGATGTTTCATGTGTTTAAAAATTCTAAACCCCAACCAGGGTGAGTGATGTAACGACTCTATAAATCACTATTATGTACCCTTCAGGGCGTAAAACACTCATAAAGAGGCATAATGGGGTTTACAAACCTTGCAATATGAGGCCAAACACTTCCAAAGGCTATAGAAAAAGTCTCTCAATCTCTCGCACTCTATCTCTATCTCTCCCAAATCTCTTTCAAAATCTCTCTCAAATGCCTTGGTAAAAAATAACTTTTTCCAATGTTATAGTCAAACCTCTCATATTGAATCCTTTCACGGTGAAACCTCTCATAGTGAACCTTTCACAGTGAAACCTCTCGCAGTGAACCTTTCACAGTGAAACCTCTCACAGTGAACCTTTCATAGTGCAACCTCTCGCAGTGAACCCTTTCACAGTGAAACCTATGGCAGTGAACCTTTCATAGTGAAACCTCTCGCAATGAACCTTTCACAGAGAAAACTATCGCAGTAAACCTTTCATAGTGAAACCTCTCGCAGTGAACCCTTTCACAATGAAACCTCTCGTAGTGAACCTTTCACAGTGAAACCTCTCGCATTAAACCCTTTCATAGTGAAACCTATCACAGTGAACCCTTTCACAGTGAAACCTCTTGTAGTGAACCTTTCACAGTGAAACCTCTCATAGTGAACCTTTCACAGTGAAACCTATCACAGTGAAACCTCTCGCAATGAACCTTTAATAGTGAAACCTCTCGTAGTAAACCTTTCATAGTGAAACCTGTCGCAATGAACCCTTTCATAGTGAAACCTCTCGTAGTGAGCCTTTTATAGTGAAACCTCTCGTAGTGAACCTTTCACAGTGAAACCTCTCACAGCGAACCTTTCATAGTGAAACCTCTTACCGTGAACCTTTCACAGTGAAACCTCTCACAGTGAACCCTTTCATAGTGAAATCTCTCGCAGTGAACCTTTCACAGTGAAACCTCTCATGGTGAACCCTTTCACACCCTCGCTGCTAACTTCAGAAATTATGGCATTTTCGCACTTTTCTTCATTTTTATTAGTTTCTGACATGGGATTTTCACCTAATTTGTATTTTTGACATATTAGACCCCCTAGACTAAAATGTTATTCCTATTTTAGGGAAATTATTATTCATAAAACATATCTTTTGTTCAAGATAATATTTAAATGTGAGAATAAGGATGATCTGATGTGTATGGACAAGGTTTGAAAACTCAAACCTTGAATGAACGCTTAAGATGAATGTCTGCTTGCTAATAAGTGTTCCAGTCAAGTCTGGCAAGACCATTCAAGTCTGAATAAATACTCCTAACAAAGTATTCAATATATAAGTGTAGAGAAAAGATAATTATCAAAGTAAATATATTAAATGAAGAACAATAAGAATGTTTTTGAGAGAATTGAAGTAACTTAATAAATGCTAAAAATAAGTGAAAGATTCGTTTTTGACTTTGCATTGAAAGCCCCTATAAACAAGAGTGAATGATATATTGAATAAACTAGGAAAATATCATAGGACCAAACAATAGAAATGTTCCTGACATTCTGATTGTCTAATATTACAAAAAGACTAAGTCCTATGAAATTTCATCTCAATACAAAGACAAATTTCATTAATTGTACAAGGACAAAATACAGTGACTCCGGATCATGACACATTCCGGACATGAGGTCCATTTCGGAATGCCTTCAATTTAAGCTCCTCATCTTCTTCTCTCCAGGTCTGAACAGATTCTGGATCACTCTTCATTTTTGACTCCAAACCATTCCTTATTTCGGAACATATGAATACTTCAGAATTGGCACTGGGACTTAGGATTGCTAGAGGTTCACTTTCAGGTTCCAACAATCTCCCCCTACGTGAACTTAGCAATCCAGTTAATTTATACAACTTCTTCTTTGATGAAAGTTTAGGCTCTAAACAACCATTCTATGACTTGAATATACCAGCCACCAGGTCAGTTGACTCACAAACTTTGCTTTGACCATTTTCGGAGCTTCAAATTTGGATGCATGAGAGATGAACTTTTAAAGAGCTTTGGTAGGAACTAGGTGTTTGTCAAGGACTCAAAAAAGGTCCTTGTTTGTCTTTCTGGTTGTGTATAAAAACCCTAGAACTGGTTCATCGATTGGACCATCTGCAAGTAGTTCAACTTCCAGAAGAATAAAGTCAATTTTCGCAACGAAGTCTTCAGTTCTGTATAAGTGTGCAAGCTCATAGCCGTATCTTCAATATTCCGTGAAATAGTCTTTAAGGAAGCTCAGAGAAGTATGGTAAGCACCCATACTGATATCATCTCAATGAATTCCTCGGAAGTAAGAAGCTAATGTGAGAATGTCATTAGGATTCATCGAAGGAAAATCAGCATCAATGATGGTCTAAGGTGTCAGTTTGTTCTGGAGGATGTGAAATCGAAATAATGGGTAGTTGATTTTGAACTTCACTATAATGTTTCTTCCGAAACCATCGACTTTGGTAATTCTCTTCCTCGTCTACACTTCCTTGAGAAGTTATGCATTGTTAGAATAGAATGTTTCAAGCCTTTCTCGCTCAGTCCGGAGAGTGACTTCCTGATCGTCAGAGGGGTTAAGAGGAGGAAACTTGATGTAGTATTTGTTGTAATGAAAGAGAGGAAGATTAAGTTGTTTGGAGTAATTTGTAGGAACATCTTAATACATGAACAAAATGATTTCATGATCACAGAGAATGCATTCGCGACATAGAGGAGATATTGCATACATCAGATTAGGATTATCCTTAAGAGCTTGGATCCGGATGTTGTCCTCTAGTTCCTGGTTAATTCCCTCCTGATACCATCCATGTTTTTTCTTTGGAGGAGGTCCGGAGTGAGCTTCTTGTTGTTCGGATGTGAAAGGATTTTTTCCTTTATCTATCTTCAATGCATCATGATGAGCTTCATGTTCTCATCGATTATAAATACCAGAATGTCATCAGGGATCCGGAGTGGGGAACCTTGGTCTAATGGAGTGATTTTAGGGGCCGAAATGGGAGGAAGCATAAAGGGAGTGGCTCGGAAGGCTTGGGCAGTAAGTAGGGATTTTTCCTTGGCCATTTGGATATCCATCCGAAGAGCATCAGGTAAAGAAGATGGCCAAGAGAAAGAAAACAAATTTCTTTTTTCTTCATCTGTCATTACCTTCGGAAAAAGCTTCTTTGGAGCCTCGAGATCAAGAACTCCCTTTGTAACATACTTTTCTTCACCACTGTCTTCATCATTGCTTTTGGAAGGGGAGATGGAAAGGATCTTCAGTTCATGTTCATCAGAATCATTTTCATCGCGGAGTGGAAACTGCGAGGCAGGCTTCCTTATTTGGCTAGGACCTTCTCCCCCTCTCGCATTGGTGAATCGTCGAACCGGTGCAAACATGAGTGACTCCTTCAAACCATCGAATTTTTCAAACACTTTTTGAAGCCCAGTGTTGAGTTGTTTGGTGAGAGCATCATACGCTTTGGAAGTGGGCGCTTAAGCAACAAGATGATCGAACAGGTGCCTAAGGACAACTAACATCTCAACAAACTTTGGATTCGGAAGATCGGCAATGTTCCAAGTGGATCGAAGAAACTTGATGATGACTTGTTAGGTAATAAGATTCATCTCGTCATTTTTCTTGATCTCCTTCTCTAATTTTTGGATCTGTTTCTCATGACAAACATGGCTCTGCTTAATAAGATCATTGGTAGCAGACACCAAGTCATCGTGGACCTTGAGCATAGTGGTGATCGTGTGGATATAGCGTTCAGCTGAAGCATCATACTTGGCTTCAACTTCTTCAAGGGAATGCTTGAGCTGCATGGAGATCAGTTGATCTAATTGTACTTCTTATTCAACAACTGAAGTTCCAGATTGATTTGAGAGAGACTGAATGATGGCGTCAAGTTTGGAATCAAGTGCGGAAACCTTTTGATCCAATTTTGTGTTGAGCTATGTTATGGATGTTTCGATTGAGGAGACTTTCTTCATGGTGTATGACGCATTTGTTTGAAATTCAAGGAGAGAAAAAGGATAAATATATTCACCAGCTGAGGATCCGGTGTTAGAATCGTAGTGTTGTTGCTTTGCTTGATGAGATGAGGGATTCGTAGATGGATTAGGCTGAGTGGTAGCATCATCTTCATGTAGCTTGATGTTGAAGTTTGATTTACCGCTCGGAGTGGTTGAGGAGGATGATCGGAAGTCAAAAGCAGACTTAGTGGATGATGGCTTAGAGTGAAATCGGACAGAAGACATGAAGTTGGGATCTCGGAACGTTTTTCCTTCATCAGTTTGCATAACTTCATCATAGAGTTCTTCATCCGAATCGATTTGGAAGATGTTGTTGTGAGGGTTAACTGGTGATTGTTCCGAAGCAAGCTCTTTGTCAGCATCAACATCAGTGGGAGGAACATATGGAATATTGCTTTGAATTGCTCTGTTATACATTGAAATAAGTGTGGCATCCACCTGAGCTCTTGTAAGATCCGGATGTTTGGATACACCCCTGTTCACATAATCTTCCCATTTGGGATCGTCAGCACCTGGTCGTCCTGTACACCTTCTGGGTATCAGACCAGTTGTTGCATCCAAAGTCGGAGAGATTGCTCCAACTACGAAATGCTTAGGATCTGGAACAGGGGTTCCGAAGTGTGCGTGTGGAAGAAACGAGAGGGATATCAAATGTGACTCATGGGTGTGTTCCATGGGGTGCAAGGAACTATGGTCAATACCGACATCATCTTTTTGAGAAGGTGAGGGTGGATTATGTAGAGACTCCCTGTGAATGTGTGCTTGTGATTTTGAATCACCGAGGGGGTACCTCGGATGAGTGGGCAGGAGGGGTGTTCGGATGGGCAGAATCAACCTAAATGCCATGCGTTCCTTCCATTGAGAGGAAGAAATGATTTTGGATTTCTTTTAGGCTTTGTTTTTAAGGGACAATTCTTCTGCAAATCTTTGATCCGGATACGAAAGGATTGGCCTTTTCCGAAATGATCTCAACGGAGACTAGGGCAGGTTGTGTTGGGTCAAACATAACCGAAGTCTCCAAATGTTTTTTCAGATAAATGGAATCGGAAGGGATTTAGGACAACATATGGTTCGGAAGTTGTCTAACAGGACCAAAGGAGGATTGGTTCGAATGCTATATGCCTTGACAACTTTGAAAGAAGCACATACCTCTGATGGAATCATGGAAACAGGAAGTGGTTCGAAAAGCTCCTTGAAGAGTTGTTGAATCGTCAGTGCCCAGAACTTAGGGGTTGAACTTTCGTTATCCTTCATCTTGATGGAAAACTTGAAGAAGTCTTGCCATAAAACCTCCATGAGATCAACTGCATTGCTGCGTCCGCAAAAGATGATATAAACCACATATAGCTAGTCCTTTCTAAGAGTATCTATACCACCGTGCTTTCCGGATAGCCCTCGAATGAAGAAATGCATCAACACAGTCCATAGTCTGGAGACGACTAATTTCTTGAAGTCTTAGCTCTGTAGTCTTGATTGTAACCAATATGATTCAAGAACATCTGAAACTCTTCAGCGGTGGGTTCTTGAACTCTGAAACACATGGGGTTTTCTTTCACGTCGATTGCTTTAAAGAAAGTTCACTTGTATTTGGGCACAATCCTATCACTGATGATCATAGCTTCCAACACGCCATCCTCAACTTTGATTCTTGTAAATGTTGAAGGTGATGAAGTGGGGGAGGTGGTTCAAGGACTTTAGTAAGAGGAATGGAGATAGGATTATTCGCTATGATCTCGATCATAACACAAACATATTCATCATAATCTACGGGATTTAGGGAAAACATTTGTGTTGTATCCCTGAGAATCGGTTCAGGCGATGCTAATGATGATGAACCTTTGAAGTGTTTCTTCTTTGCAATGGACTTCTTTGGAGTTGACGCGGTTGGTGGATTTTTCTGTGGTGAATATTGGGAAGCCATTGTTGTAGAGAGATGAATACTTGTAGAACACGTTGAACACAGATAGGGTTTGAAGTTTTAGAAGGTTTGAGTGCGTAAAGAAGTAAAAGGGGGTTTTGATGGGTATAGATAGGTAAGGGAAATGGGTCGGTTCAATGAGGGTAATGATGAGGGTCCGAATGTGAATCAAGTTGCATTAAATGAATAACTACTTTTGGGGGTTGAGTTGACTTGGGAAGGGAAAGGTTGGGTTGTTTGTAACTTGAAGTGGAAAATCCTAAACGGCGATTCGATGGTTGGTTTTTGGAGGCGTCCAATCGTGTCACGAAAATCAAGGAAGATAGGATAAGGATCCTCTAAAATTAGTTTTTGTGAGATTGTTTCACATTATAAGTCTTTGGTATTCCAGATGATCATTTCTAGACATATTTAAAAGCAGTCGATAAAGAGTTGAGTTTCGGAACAAGATCTTTTGAAAAAAGGTCCAGAATAGGAATTAATTCGGAATGAGTTTATAGTTCAAAAAGGTTTTCGATTGAGATTCCGGAACAATGATTTGAAAAATCAGGAGTGAAATGTCATCTGAAGTTTTGAAAATTCTGGAGTGAAAGAGTTTGGTCTAAGATTCCGGAGTAAGAAATAGATAGTGATTCCGGAGCGAAATTCCGAAATGATGATTTATTGAGTTTCAGAGAAAATGGTTTTGAAGCAGTTTTTGAAACAGATCTGAGAGATAGTCCGGAACAAGACTTGAGAAAACTTCCAGAATCAACTTTTGAAAAGAATTTTGAAGTATAAAGTGCAATACCTTTCCGGAGTGGAATTCCAGGATGACATTATGGAGTGAATTCCGAGATGAAATATTTATCATTATGACTATGTGGACTTTGAACAACAAATAATCAGGATGAACTTTACAACTTAAAACTCAAGTGATGCTTAGAAATATAGACAAGTAAATTGATCCTATTTATTCTGAGAGAAAGTAGTTCCAAAATTCTTTTATTTTCTTATTTTTTTTAAATCAGAACCAATTTTCTTTCGAATACTTCCATCAAAGAGAATAAATGTATTGAAAGAACTGAGAATCTGGCATCATCATACCCATATTGTTTAGAAAACCATTGAATTTGGTTTCTTCTAATTCCTTAGTAAAGACATCAACAATCTCCTCGTCAGATGGCACAAAAATGACTTCAATGTTACCACTTAAAACATGGTCTTTTATGAAATGATATCGTATGTCGATGTGTTTCATCATGGAGTGTTGAATTGGATTGTGTGAGATTGCAATGGCACTTTGAGAATCACAATAGATGGGGATGCGTTGAAAGTGGTAACCATAAGCAAAAAGTTGTGACTTCATCCATAGAACTTGAGAGGTACAACTGGCAGCATCAATGTATTCAGCTTTGGCTGTAGAGAGTGCATAGCAGTTTTGTTTCTTGGATGACCAACTAACAAATCGACCACCTAGGAATTAATATCCACCCGATGTGCTTTTCCTATTTGGTTGTAGTCCACCATTTTTCGAATCTGGGTAAGCTTGTAACAGGAAACTCTCATTATCTGGGTACCAGATTCCGAGGTTCTTAGTATCTTTAAGGTACCTGAAAATTTGCTTGATAGCCAAAAGATGAGACATCTTCAGGTTGACTTATAATCTGGCCCACAAACATGTGGAAAACATGATGTCTAGAAGATAGCTATGAGATAAAGCAAAGATCCAATCATTCCTCTATACTTCTTTTCATTGACTGCAACACCTGAAGGGTCGGCAAAGATCTTGTGTTTGAATCCTATAGGTACCTTGGCAGAGGCACAAGTTTCCATTGAGTACTATTTTCAGAGTTCCGAAATATACTTCTCTTGGTGAATGAAAATTCCTCCGTTAGTCTGTTTGACTTGGAGAACAAGAAAGAAACTTAACTCCCGATTCATGCTCATTTGGAATCGACTAATAATTAGCTTAGCAAATTCAGCAACCATTGATGAATCCGTAGATCCAAAAATGATGTCGTCCATGTAAATTTGAACCAGCATAAGCTGGTTTCCATTAGATCTTTGGAATAGAGTAGAATCCATAAGACCTCTTTGAAAACAAAGCGCATGAGAATGTTGGTGAGGGTGTCGTACCATGTGCAATGAGCTTGCTTGAGGCGATAGACCGCCTTCCGGAGTTTGTAGCACTGGTTCAGAAATGCAAGATTGATGAATCCGGGAGGCTGTTGAAGATATACTTCAGTATCAAGTTCACCATTTAGAAAAGCACTTTTAACGTCCATTTGATGAATCCGGGAGGCTGTTGAAGATAAACTTTGAAGCCTTTATGAGTAGCATAAGCAAGGAATATTCTGATTGCGTCAAGTTGTGTAATAGAAGCATAGGTCTCATCGTAGTCGAGGCCTTCAATCTGAGTAAAACCTTTAGCCACTAGTCCTTTTTTTATTTCAAATAATGAATCCTGCATCATCTAACTTTTTATGAAACACCCATCTAGTACCGACAATAGGATGATTCTGAGGAGGAGGGACGAGCGAACAAACTTCATTTCTATCAAATTCTGCCAGTTCTTCTTGCATGGTTATGATCCAATTAACATGTTCAAGTGCTTCTTTAATGGATTTGGGTTCACCCATGGAGATAAATGCCGAGAAGTGACATTCATGTTGAAGACTTGCAGCAGATCTAGTTGGTACACCAGCGTTTATATTTCCGATTACTTGGTCCGGAGGATGGTCCTTGGTCCAGACATGTAACCTTGGAAGTTTTTGAGCCACATACAACCAATATCAATGATGCGATTGAGTTGCTCCCCCTGAATGGTTTGAAATTGAGGATGATGATCCCCTTGAACTTCTGAGCCGGAGAGGTTGACATCAACATTAGAAGGGAATTCAGAGAAATTTTCATTTTCATCAATGTTGATCGAATTTGAATCATCAAAGTCAGCAGCTGCATCTTGAAATCCATGCACATTTGATTCAAGGGAAGGTTGACCATTCTCCCCCTCAACTTGAGAAGGTTGAAACAGTTCGGAATCAAATGGAGGAAGACTTGGAATCGGATCGGAGACATTTTGAGAAACAAGAACATCCGGAGTAGCATGTTGACTTATACGAGATTTCGAATCAAGAGCTGTTTCAGAGGGTCCAAAGAGAGTTTTCAAAACCCACTTCATGGATTACTTGAATGCTCGGACATTCCCAAGGAGGAGCATCAGACTCTATAATGTGGGTGGTAACATGAGTGGAGCTGGAACTCTGAACAAAATTTTCATCAAAAGTAACATCAAAAGTTTCTTCAATAACCTGAGTACGTCGAATGAGAACTCGATAATCCTTTGATTTTGAGTAGTATCCGAGGAAAATAGCTTCATCAGCCTTTGGTTGGAACTTGGTAAGCTGATCACTGTTGTTCTTGATGAAGCATCTGCATCTGAAAATATGAAGAAATGAGATTTTTGGCTTCCGACCATTCATGGCTTCATACGGTGTTTTGTTGAGGCGTCGATTGATGATACTTCTATTTTGAGTAAAGCATGCAGTAGAAACAGCTTCAGCCCAAAGACAGAGAGGAAGATTTACATAGTTGAGCATCGATTGAGTAGCTTCAAATGGAGTTGTATTTCATTGTTCAACTACACTGTTTTCTTGAGGGTGTATGGAGCAGAAAAATTGTGGTCAATGCCCCTCTCGGTAAGGAAATTCTCAATGGTGGAGTTTGTGAATTCCGAACCATTGTCACTTCGGATTCGTCTTACGGGGAGTTTGATAAGAACTTCTATTCCTTTGATGAAATTTATGAGCTCGGAGACTGCTTCTGACTTAAACCTGAGGAAGAAGACCCAAGTGAACCTAGTGAAATCATCCACAATCACAAGAATGTAATTTTTGTGATGAAAACTCTCAACTGTTGATGGTCCAAATAGATCAATGTGTATAAGTTCTAAGGGTTCAGAGATTAATTTTTCAATGATAACTAGATGACCTTTCTTTTACTGCTTACCACACTCACATACAACATATAAGTGATCATTCTCGAATTTGACGATTGGTAGACCTCTAGCCATTTTGCCTGAAACATGATCATTCATGTATCTAAAATTCAATTGAGCAAGCCTTCGGTGCCACAACTAAATGACATCAGGAATAGCATTGGAGAGTAAGCACAACTAGGGCTTACCAATGATCATGTTGATATCGAGAGGATACATGTTCTTGTTGCAGTTGGACTTGATCAAGCATTCTTTTCTGTCTTCAGTCATGATGTAGCTATGTTTTTTTTGCAGAATTCAACTCGATGATTTGCATCGGTAAGTTGAGCCACACTTATCAAGTTGTGCTTTAGAAAAACTACATATGCCACATTTGAAATTGAAAATTTTCCATTTGTAAGGATGCCATAACCTCAAATTTTAGAGTTGGAATTTTTGCCATATGTTACATATCCATCATTTGGTATAAGCTTTAGATATCGCAGAAAGTTCTTCTGCCCTGTCATGTGCATAGAGCAAGCACTATAAATATATCATATTGTCTCTTGCTTTGAAGCATAGAGTGCCTGGAAAATTAGTGAATAGTGGAGGTTTTTAGGCTCCGAGTTAGATTTTGGGACAAGGGCACGAGTGTTGGGCTTCTAAAGTGACTTATGAGCAACATATGGTTTTGAAGGTTTGTTCCGAGGTTCCTTGGGAAACAGACAGAATGACATAGTTCTTTCATCAATCCAATAGTCATATTCAATGACATGAATTTCAAGGGTATTTTTCTTCGGAACATGAGCTTCCGGAGAGGTGGGTACAACTGAGACCTTCGGAGCTATAGTTTCGTCAATGCGAGATTTGATTTTCCACATAAAATTTTTCTTTGAAGATTTTGAAGAAATTTTTTTCTTTATACTTTTTGGTTTGCTTGATGACATACTGGTTTTTGAAGACTTTGGTTTATAAATTGTGTCGTCGAATTTAGCAATGAAAATAGATGAAACAATCCGAGGAGAGGTCTTTTGGACAGAAGTGGTATCCATATGAGTTTTAGGCTTAGTGGAACTAACTACATTCTTTGGTTCTACAGGACTAGAAGAATATGAAGGTCTCTTGAGGATCTTAGCGGAGTGAAGGAGTTTTGACTAGGGGTTGAGGAGCGAGAATTCTAAGATACAATCTTTTTGGAGTTCTCAAGGAACCTCGTATTTTGTCTAGACTTAACATCCTTTTTGTGAGCATTTTGAGCTTCCACTTTCGGATCTACAATATACTTTTTATTGCGCATTGGTTTTTTCTTGGGTTGAGACGAAGATGTTGGTGTTTTTCCTGCAGATGGGTTACTGAATTCGGAATCAATGGGAACCAACTTGGTTTTTGAGGTAACTAGCGATTCTGATTCACATTAATCAGAGGAGATACATCTTGAGGTTTCAACTTTATCATCTAAGGATGCCCATACAACCATAGAGGTAGCTGTTTCAGTTGTCACCAGAATGATTTCCTCAATAACACAGCTGTTAGGAGGATTATGTCTTGGAACATATTCTATACAATTTGAGACACTATGATGAAATTCCATGGTCCGATTCAGGTGCAGGTTTGTCAGAGGCAGAAAAGGCATGGATATGGGACATTTGACAACAATTGGTTTAAACTCAGGAATTAAGGATGCAAAGTGGTCTACATTCTCCAAAATAGGCGACAATGGAGAAACAGGGGTGTCTGAATGTTTGATGTTCGGAACCTCTCCCAAAAATGTAAAATTTTCAATTATTTCAAAGGACAAACAACTGGCTTCGAAACTCGCTTCCGAGGCCCGATGCTTTGGACCATGGATGAAGAAAGTTATGGGTAATCTGTATATTTTCTTCAAGCATGTCAATGGAATTATGCAAAGCGCTATCTTAGCATTGAGACGTTTGTTATCACAAATCAATACATTTCTTTCAGAATAAGTGATTTCACATTTGTCTGTTAAAATGATGCATTCGTCTTTTGACATTACAAGCTCATGTTCTAAAGACTCTATTTTTAACTTCTTATCCTCGAAACATAACCTATGACGATTTAATTTGATTTCCTTCTTCTCACTGACTTCTATGGCTGACTCATAGGCTTTGTAATTGATGTTCATGTATGATTGTATCTGAGTTAGATATGGCTCACAAACAGATAAATTAAAATTATTTTTAGTAATCATAAATTTTACCTACCAAATGATGCTTTTTCCTGGAGGATGATTTGTAGCCATGTAGCAGTAGTTGGCTCTGCATCTTCATCATCTCTTTCAGATCCAGACGACCAATATCCTTCATCACACTCAAATTCTTGTCAAGCCATGAGACACATGTTTCTGCGAGTAGTTATATCATCATCATCTCTAGACGAACAATATCCTTCCACATCCCTTGCCACAGTAGTAACAAAAGCCTTTTCACTTTCAGCCAATTCTTGAGCATGTCGAGCATAGTAAGAAGACTCCTTAACCTTTTGTTTTTGTGGGACTTCAGCTAAGTAGTCTTTAGCAAAGTGATTTTCATGTCCGCACTTGTGACACATAATTTTTCGTTTTTTAGATTTTGGAATCTTTGGATGTTCCGAAGTGTGATCCTTATTTGGAAGATTAGGCTTTCAAGCAGGAGGATTTTCGGAAGGTTTGTTAAAAGGTTGACAATTGTCTTGGTGTGGAGTTTGAAAGCGGTTATGGTGTTAAGAATTTTGGAAGCAGATGTTGAAGGGTTTGTTGTATGGTTTGTTGAAAGGACGATTGTACTTAATTGAGAGTAAAGCAAATTCTTATTGGAATCGAAGTTCTGAGTCCGTTTCATCCAGATTCAAGATTTCCATAGGAGGATAATTGGAATTGGCATGACCCGGAGCAGTAGGAAATAAGGGAAGTACGTATGAAGTGAACGGAACACCAGTAGTGAGAGAGTCCGAAGTGCCTGGGTTGGAGGTTTGAGGAGGGCCATGGGAAATGACTAAGGCAAGGGGACCTCCGGAGAGTTCTCATAGAGTTTGAGAAACGTTTGATTCATGACCTTGAAGATCCTCAAAAAGTTGATAGATCTTGAGCTTTTTCAGAGATCCATTACTCTGAAGACAAGAGTTCACATTTCCCCATCCATTTCCGAGGCTATGGCAGAACTTGAGGTTGTACTCAAGAGGATTTAGAACTATTCATTGAGTTGTGTGTAACACTGTAAAAATTCAACCAATTTTTCACATTTTCAAAACACATTTTCCAAAAACATTCATTAATAAAATCTCATTATATCATATCTTTTTTCACAAAACATTTCCCAATATCATATCATAATAAACTCCACGGGTGTGTACAGATCATGCCGACGCCTTCCCGTGATCATCAATGGTACCTGAAACACATAACAACTAACATTGTAAGCATAAAGCTTAGTGAGTTCCCCAAAATACCACACATAACACATACTAGCCACTCGAGGCTATAACTTTGTGGGCCATTGGTCCCTAACTCTGTGGACCCTCTGGTCCTAGCTCTGTGAACCTTCCGGTTCTAACTCTGATATACACACGGCATAAATCACATAGAAATAATACAGTGCAACACATCACATAAATAGCATCCAAAAACTCTGTCACATAACTGTAATTACCACTCAAGGTAAAGTATAGTGAGAAGACTCACCTCAAATGTCTCGGTAAATCCCTAACTCAGTAGCAGTATAGTCTAGCCTCCGCCTAACCACATAAAGTAAAATATGTTCATAAATATAATTCTCGAGACTAGACCCAACCCTCTCTTATCACCCTCAGATGGGTAAAAGACCATTTTACCTCTCTCTTGACTCAAAGACCCCATTGTTGACCAATCCCTAAAAGTCAACAAGTCAACGGTCAAACTGTAACAGCCCAAAATCTCAAGTATTGTTTAATTGCATTTTGGGGTGTTTTAAAAGGGAGACTCGGTGAGTTGGAGCCAGACTCGCCGAGTAGGGTCGCAGTTGTGGTCGCGGGTTCGCGGCTGGACTCGACGAGTCCAGGTATGGACTCGGCGAGTCGACGCTGTTCAGCGGAAAACCCTAGCCGTTCAGTTTGGGACGTATATAAGGGATCTTATGCCGTCATTGCTCGTCTTTTGGCCGATTGAAGAGAACCCTAAACGACTGAGGCGTCTAGAGCAAGCTTGAAGGCCATGGGTGACCTTGAAGGAATTGTTGTGCAAGGAGGAGAAGGGTTTTAGTTAAAGGAACTGCAGGGAGTTCGAGTTCTGAAGTTTGGGGAACATGGAAGGTACATCATTCAGGTAATAACTCGGATTACATTCTCCTGTGATTGATGTATATATAGATTTAGGGTTTATGGAACCCATTTGGAGTCTAGATGGTTGTTGTGTTGTTATCCAACGTTTATAACCTAGTATTAGGACCCTTAGAGGTCCAGAAGGATCCATGTTTGTATATTCAGGAAAATATGTACCTCAGGAAGCAGTTCGATCGACTGCATGGAGTGGACTCGCCGAGTCGGATGATCGGACTCGGCGAGTAGCTTGAAGATTCACTGGGACTCGCCGAGTTTGTTCTTCAGACTCGGCGAGTGGAGTCGGGGTGGCCCCGCGATTCTTCCAGGAGTAACTCGTCGAGTCAAAGGGGATACTTGACGAGTAGAAGGGGAATTTTAGTGGATTGAAGAACGACCAGACTCGCCGAGTCGCCAGGGAACTCGCCGAGTCCAGTCGAGCTGACAATGGACTGTTGACCAGAGATGACCGGTGTGATTTCTTAGGGTAAGTTAACGTGGAAGATAGAAGTGTTAATAAGAGATATATGATGTTACAGGGAGCTTGTAGCTCGGAGGATCAAGTGCAAGGGACTTCAGGAGTTGCTATCTCCCAGCATCCGCGAGGTGAGTCTTCTCACTATACTTCACCCGGAAGGGTTTGATTGTGTGACCGGAAGGTCAAGTATGTTATGTGTTATGTTTATATGTTATAAATGGAAAGTTAGCTGCTACGCGTGATATACATGTTTATATATGGGCCGGAAGGCAAAGTATTATGTAACAGAAGGGTCGGGTATGATATATGATATATGTGCTTTATGTGTTAGAGTATGTTACGGGCCGGAAGGCAGGTTGATATATGATATATGTGCTTTATGTGTTAGAGAATTTGTGTTATGTGTTATATTTGTGTATGGGCCGGAAGGCAATTATTTTATGGGCCGGAAGGCAATTATTTTATGGGCCGGAAGGCAATTATCTTATGGGCCGGAAGGCAAATATCTTATGGGCCGGAAGGCGATTATCTCATGGGCCGGAAGGCATTGTGCAGTGGACCGGAAGGTCAGGGCCTGGAAAGGCGTACGTGCGTAAGGTGTATATTGGGGAACTCACTAAGCTTCGTGCTTACGTTGTTTATGTTATGTTGTTTCAGGTTCTTACAGTAACGCGGGTTGGCAACGGTTCGATTGTACACACCGAAGAAAGAGTTGTGTTTTGGAGGATCCTGGTTTTCTATTTAACTGAAAATGAAACTACGTTTTGTAAATCTATTATGAATGAGGTTTCAAACAAGTGTATTAATATTAAATTGATTATTTAAATAAAAAGTTTTGCCTTGAAAATCACGGTGTTACAATTGGTATCAGAGCCTTGGTTTGAGGGATTCGGACGCGCCTACGGGTGAATCTGGACTCAAACTGAGGAAGTAAGAAAAAGTTTTCAAATAAATAGTTTTCTAAAAGTGAATAAGAGTTCAAAGAGAAAGCAAGAAAGAGCAGTGTGTACAATCAGCCAGAGCCAAACGGTGATTTCCCAAAATACCCTTACTTTTGTGTTATGAAATATCTATTATGCACTTTATGAGATATTATTGCATGCTAGAGACAGGCTAGGAATTTCATATCTTAGGACTAGAGTGGCCTGATTTGTGATGCCTTAGCCTAGGGCTTGTTGTTATATGTGCGTTATGCTTTTGTGTGTATGTGATGAGTGAGGGTATCTAGTTAGAACGCACGAGGGGTAGAGCTACAGAGTACAGTGGTACTTCCGAGGATGAGCCGAGAAGGTGGAGCTATCAAGGATAGGGAGTCCTATGTATGCTTCGATGCTCGAATGCTGCTTGCTTTGTGCTTTGTGGAGTTCTCGATGATGGGAGTCAGCTACTAAGTGAGTATGACGATACTCAGGAGGTAGATGGCTGGCATCATTAGGAACTCTTCAGCAGCTGATAGCAAAGAAGTGGGGGGACGGCGGAAGGGACTAGGGAGTAAACCTAGCCAGATGAGTGCGCTGGTAGAGTAGAGGATTTCGCTGGAGAGCGAGCACGCGTGAGGGGATTGGTGAAAGAGTAGCTCGATCAGCTACTTAGGAACTCTGGAATGGTCCGTGTGGAAAGTATGGGTAGATGTGGCAGGTAGTATGGGCCCGTACTACTGAAAGCAGAGGACCCATGCTTGATACAGGGAGCATTCTGAAGGTCCTAAGGAACGGAATGAGGAGTGATGTCATGGTTCGAGCACCACACATCGGAGCAGATTGCGGGGTGATGTTATGGTCCGGGCACCATACATCGGAACAGATTGAAATAGATGTTGTGGTTCGAGTGCCATACGTTGGAGCAGATGGAGGGTGATGCTATGGTTCAGGTACCATACACTGGAGCAAATTGAGAAGGCATGTCGTGGGATGAGTACCATGGTTCGTAGTGGATGATGCTGGTGACTATCTTGTTATCCGGTTATGATCGATGAGGTAGAGATCGGACGCTATGGGTTTTAGGCCTGTGGACCATGATTGAGGATGGAGAGGCGTTCCTTGAGAGGAGGAAAGGCGGGTACCTATCAGAGTATTGTGGTAGGGAGTTAAAGGAAGAGGGAAATTTCGGTCTGAGTCGAGAAATCAGTCGATAGAGGAGAGGTCACCTTCTAGGTGGGTAGTGCCATTTATGTTCGTGTGCAAGACACGAGGGGTCTGGTGTTTCAGTTCTGGATTTGGGAGTACACCCTGCAGGTAGTTTTCGATAATGACTTCCCTCAGAGCATCAGGTAGCGGGTGTACCGCGAGACAGTGATTTACCGTGAGCAGACAGTCAGTTGGGACTGAGGTAGTCGAGAACCACACCACACCTAATTGAGAATGACAGGTTGTGTTATAGTGGTAGCAGTGAAGAATTCAGTCGAGTTTTGCAGTGCAGAGAGTTTCGTCTAGGTTGAGAGTGAGTTCCTGTCCTTGGGACAAATCCGGCGTTGGATATGGGTTGATGAGTTGAGATGAGAGGAACGATGATTTTGTGGTGCAGTCTACGAGTCAAAGATGTTATCGAACAGTGCAGGTGCTTAGTATTAGATTGGTATGGGATTTGGAACGATTAGAGGCAGCCGTGATGAGATGTTCTTGGAGAGTTAACCAGAGGTTCAGAGTATAGAGGGTTGATTGACTTCATAAGGGGAGAAAAGTCAGTGGAATATTTGGATCGCGATATGGGTGACCGTTGGGGGCTCAGATGTGGAGCCAAAAGTTGATCTGGTACTTAGTCTTGAAGAGGAATATGGGAAAGGAGCTTATCATGATGACATCTGAGGACACTTTAGAGAGGGCGAACAATGCGGACGTTCGAAGACATGTTTCGGGCATGTGTATTAGCTGTCGGAGGAAGCCGCGGTACGTAATTATCATTGGTTGAGTTGTTCCATATTAACAGCCATCATTAGTGCATTAGTATGCCGCCCTTTGAGCTGTTGCATGGAAGGTGATGTCGGAATCTCGTTCGTTGAGGAAAGGTAATGCATGGACCCGAGAGTCCTTGCGAGCAGATCCAGTGCATGTGTGATACAGGGAGTAGTGGCAAGGTTGTTAAGCGGATTTCACTAAGTGAGGGAAGGGAAAGGTATGTTGGGGCGAGTGCAGCATGTGTATACGATTGCAAGAGGTGAACTCGTGAGAGTTGCCCTGAGAATTGAAAATAGGTCCCTCAGTTGTTCCGATATGGATAAAGTGGGCTTAGGGTCGGGGAGCCGGTGATTCAGAGTTTCATAACCCTTATGGGTCGTGTGATCATTGAAATTTAGATCAGAGTTGCGTCTTGGGTAATTCTTGGTTGCAAGAAGCGGTGGACAGTACAGCGATCGTGTTTTGGTCGACAGAGCAGATGCAGCAGGATTAACCAGAGGTTAAAGATCGTTAGAGTTGACAGGAAGGTTATGCTGATAGACGCCGTTTCGAGCATGGGTTTCAGGTCGGCGACTTCGTATTCCTGACAGTCTCTATCTGGGAAGGGGTGTTTCGATTCAGGAAGTGGGGTAAGTGGGGGGCCTCGGAATGTTGGGTCTGTGTGTGAAGGTGCGAAGGTAGGAAAGGTGGCCTACCGGTTGGAGCTGCCAACGTAATTGGGATGGATCCACGACACTTTTAGGTGTCGCCATTGAAGAGGTGTATAGCAGATGAGTCAGCAGTGGTTCTACTAGAGAACGATTAGGTGGATGCGAGCCTGTGTTACGCCAAGAGGCCAGTGGCCATCAGGGATCGGAAGATCAAGTTTCTGAGGAACAAGGAGGTACCTCTGGTATTGATTCAGTGGCAACCGCGGAAGAGATCGGAAGTGTCTAGGGAAGCCGAAACGTGTAGTGCGGGAGCAACAGCCAGAACTATTTTCAGAGTGAGACTTCGAGGGCGAAGTCTAATTCTAGTGGGGGAGAATTGTAACAGCCCAAAATCTCAAGTATTGTTTAATTGCATTTTGGGGTGTTTTAAAAGGGAGACTCGGCGAGTTGGAGCCAGACTCGCCGAGTAGGGTCGCAGTTGTGGTCGCGGGTTCGCGGCAGGACTCGACGAGTCCAGGTATGGACTCGGCGAGTCGACGCTATTCAGCGGAAAACCCTAGCCGTTCAGTTTGGGACGTATATAAGGGATCTTATGCCGTCATTGCTCGTCTTTTGGCCGATTGAAGAGAACCCTAAACGACTGAGGCGTCTAGAGCAAGCTTGAAGGCCATGGGTGACCTTGAAGGAATTGTTGTGCAAGGAGGAGAAGGGTTTTAGTTAAAGGAACTGCAGGGAGTTCGAGTTCTGAAGTTTGGGGAACATGGAAGGTACATCATTCAGGTAATAACTCGGATTACATTCTCCTGTGATTGATGTGTATATAGATTTAGGGTTTATGGAACCCATTTGGAGTCTAGATGGTTGTTGTGTTGTTATCCAATGTTTATAACCTAGTATTAGGACCCTTAGAGGTCCAGAAGGATCCATGTTTGTATATTCGGGAAAATATGTACCTCAGGAAGCAGTTCGATCGACAGCATGGAGTGGACTCGCCGAGTCGGATGATCGGACTCGGCGAGTAGCTTGAAGATTCACTGGGACTCGCCGAGTTTGTTCTTCAGACACGGCGAGTGGAATCGGGGTGGCCCCGCGATTCTTCCAGGAGTAACTCGTCGAGTCAAAGGGGATACTTGATGAGTAGAAGGGGAATTTTAGAGGATTGAAGAACGACCAGACTCGCCGAGTCGCCAGGAAACTCGCCGAGTCCAGTCGAGCTGACAATGGACTGTTGACCAGAGATGACCGGCGTGATTTCTTAGGGTCAGTTAACGTGGAAGATAGAAGTGTTAATAAGAGATATATGATGTTACAGGGAGCTTGTAGCTCGGAGGATCAAGTGCAAGGGACTTCAGGAGTTGCTATCTCCCAGCGTCCGCGAGGTGAGTCTTCTCACTATACTTCACCCGGAAGGGTTTGATTGTGTGACCGGAAGGTCAAGTATGTTATGTGTTATGTTTATATGTTATAAATGGAAAGTTAGCTGCTACGCGTGATATACATGTTTATATATGGGACGGAAGGCAAAGTATTATGTGACAGAAGGGTCGGGTATGATATATGATATATGTGCTTTATGTGTTAGAGTATGTTACGGGCCGGAAGGCAGGTTGATATATGATATATGTGCTTTATGTGTTAGAGTATTTGTGTTATGTGTTATATTTGTGTATGGGCCGGAAGGCAATTATTTTATGGGCCGGAAGGCAATTATTTTATGGGCCGGAAGGCAATTATCTTATGGGCCGGAAGGCAAATATCTTATGGGCCGGAAGGCGATTATCTCATGGGCCGGAAGGCATTGTGCAGTGGACCGGAAGGTCAGGGCCTGGAAAGGCGTACGTGCGTAAGGTGTATATTGGGGAACTCACTAAGCTTCGTGCTTACGTTGTTTATGTTATGTTGTTTCAGGTTCTTACAGTAACGCGGGTTGGCAACGGTTCGATTGTACACACCGAAGAAAGAGTTGTGTTTTGGAGGATCCTGGTTTTCTATTTAACTGAAAATGAAACTACGTTTTGTAAATCTA
Organism: Lactuca saligna; assembly: GCF_052625555.1. Taxonomy (NCBI): domain Eukaryota; kingdom Viridiplantae; phylum Streptophyta; class Magnoliopsida; order Asterales; family Asteraceae; genus Lactuca; species Lactuca saligna. The sequence continues at coordinate 81,521,651 of NC_136423.1, read as the reverse complement.
TTATGAATGAGGTTTCAGACAAGTGTATTAATATTAAATTGATTATTTAAATAAAAAGTTTTGCCTTGAAAATCACGGTGTTACAATTGGTATCAGAGCCTTGGTTTGAGGGATTCGGACGCACCTACGGGTGAATCTGGACTCAAACTGAGGAAGTAAGAAAAAGTTTTCAAATAAATAGTTTTCTAAAAGTGAATAAGAGTTCAAAGAGAAAGCAAGAAAGAGCAGTGTGTACAATCAGCCAGAGCCAAACGGTGATTTCCCAAAATACCCTTACTTTTGTGTTATGAAATATCTATTATGCACTTTATGAGATATTATTGCATGCTAGAGACAGGCTAGGAATTTCATATCTTAGGACTAGAGTGGCCTGATTTGTGATGCCTTAGCCTAGGGCTTGTTGTTATATGTGCGTTATGCTTTTGTGTGTATGTGATGAGTGAGGGTATCTAGTTAGAACGCACGAGGGGTAGAGCTACAGAGTACAGTGGTACTTCCGAGGATGAGCCGAGAAGGTGGAGCTATCAAGGATAGGGAGTCCTATGTATGCTTCGATGCTCGAATGCTGCTTGCTTCGTGCTTTGTGGAGTTCTCGATGATGGGAGTCAGCTACTAAGTGAGTATGACGATACTCAGGAGGTAGATGGCTGGCATCATTAGGAACTCTTCAGCAGCTGATAGCAAAGAAGTGGGGGGACGGCGGAAGGGACTAGGGAGTAAACCTAGCCAGATGAGTGCGCTGGTAGAGTAGAGGATTTCGCTGGAGAGCGAGCACGCGTGAGGGGATTGGTGAAAGAGTAGCTCGATCAGCTACTTAGGAACTCTGGAATGGTCCGTGTGGAAAGTATGGGTAGATGTGGCAGGTAGTATGGGCCCGTACTACTGAAAGCAGAGGACCCATGCTTGATACAGGGAGCATTCTGAAGGTCCTAAGGAACGGAATGAGGAGTGATGTCATGGTTCGAGCACCACACATCGGAGCAGATTGCGGGGTGATGTTATGGTCCGGGCACCATACATCGGAACAGATTGAAATAGATGTTGTGGTTCGAGTGCCATACGTTGGAGCAGATGGAGGGTGATGCTATGGTTCAGGTACCATACACCAGAGCAAATTGAGAAGGCATGTCATGGGATGAGTACCATGGTTCGTAGTGGATGATGCTGGTGACTATCTTGTTATCCGGTTATGATCGATGAGGTAGAGATCGGATGCTATGGGTTTAGGCCTGTGGACCATGATTGAGGATGGAGAGGCGTTCCTTGAGAGGAGGAAAGGCGGGTACCTATCAGAGTATTGTGGTAGGGAGTTAAAGGAAGAGGGAAATTTCGGTCTGAGTCGAGAAATCAGTCGATAGAGGAGAGGTCACCTTCTAGGTGGATAGTGCCATTTATGTTCGTGTGCAAGACACGAGGGGTCTGGTGTTTCAGTTCTGGATTTGGGAGTACACCCTGCAGGTAGTTTTCGATAATGACTTCCCTCAGAGCATTAGGTAGCGGGTGTACCGCGAGACAGTGATTTACCGAGAGCAGACAGTCAGTTGGGACTGAGGTAGTCGAGAACCACACCACACCTAATTGAGAATGACAGGTTGTGTTATAGTGGTAGCAGTGAAGAATTCAGTCGAGTTTTGCAGTGCAGAGAGTTTCGTCTAGGTTGAGAGTGAGTTCCTGTCCTTGGGACAAATCCGGCGTTGGATATGGGTTGATGAGTTGAGATGAGAGGAACGATGATTTTGCGGTGCAGTCTACGAGTCAAAGATGTTATCGAGCAGTGCAGGTGCTTAGTATTAGATTGGTATGGGATTTGGAACGATTAGAGGCAGCCGTGATGAGAAGTTCTTGGAGAGTTAACCAGAGGTTCAGAGTATAGAGGGTTGATTGACTTCATAAGGGGAGAAAAGTCAGTGGAATATTTGGATCGCGATATGGGTGACCGTTGGGGGCTCAGATGTGGAGCAAAAAGTTGATCTGGTACTTAGTCTTGAAGAGGAATATGGGAAAGGAGCTTATCATGATGACATCTGAGGACACTTTAGAGAGGGCGAACGATGCGGACGTTCGAAGACATGTTTCGGGCATGTGTATTAGCTGTCGGAGGAAGCCGCGGTACGTAATTATCATTGGTTGAGTTGTTCCATATTAACAGCCATCATTAGTGCATTAGTATGCCGCCCTTTGAGCTGTTGCATGGAAGGTGATGTCGGAATCTCGTTCGTTGAGGAAAGGTAATGCATGGACCCGAGAGTCCTTGCGAGCAGATCCAGTGCATGTGTGATACAGGGAGTAGTGGCAAGGTTGTTAAGCGGATTTCACTAAGTGAGGGAAGGGAAAGGTATGTTGGGGCGAGTGCAGCATGTGTATACGATTGCAAGAGGTGAACTCGTGAGAGTTGCCCTGAGAATTGAAAATAGGTCCCTCAGTTGTTCCGATATGGATAAAGTGGGCTTAGGGTCGGGGAGCCGGTGATTCAGAGTTTCATAACCCTTATGGGTCGTGTGATCATTGAAATTTAGATCAGAGTCGCGTCTTGGGTAATTCTCGGTTGCAGGAAGCGGTGGACAGTACAACGATCGTGTTTTGGTCGACAGAGCAGATGCAGCAGGATTAACCAGAGGTTAAAGATCGTTAGAGTTGACAGGAAGGTTATGCTGACAGACGCCGTTTCGAGCATGGGTTTCAGGTCGGCGACTTCGTATTCCTGATAGTCTCTACCTGGGAAGGGGTGTTTCGATCCAGGAAGTGGGGTAAGTGGGGGGCCTCGGAATGTTGGGTCTGTGTGTGAAGGTGCGAAGGTAGGAAAGGTGGCCTACCGGTTGGAGCTGCCAACGGAATTGGGATGGATCCATGACACTTTTAGGTGTCGCCATTGAAGAGGTGTATAGTAGATGAGTCAGCAGTGGTTCTACTAGAGAACGATTAGGTGGATGCGAGCCTGTGTTACGCCGACAGGCCAGTGGCCATCAGGGATCGGAAGATCAAGTTTCTGAGGAACAAGGAGGTACCTCTGGTATTGATTCAGTGGCAACCGCGGAAGAGATCGGAAGTGTCTAGGGAAGCCGAAACGTGTGGTGCGGGAGCAACAGCCAGAACTATTTTCAGAGTGAGACTTCGAGGGCGAAGTCTAATTCTAGTGGGGGAGAATTGTAACAGCCCAAAATCTCAAGTATTGTTTAATTGCATTTTGGGGTGTTTTAAAAGGGAGACTCGGCGAGTTGGAGCCAGACTCGCCGAGTAGGGTCGCAGTTGTGGTCGCGGGTTCGCGGCTGGACTCGACGAGTCCAGGTATGGACTCGGCGAGTCGACGCTGTTCAGCGGAAAACCCTAGCCGTTCAGTTTGGGACGTATATAAGGGATCTTATGCCGTCATTGCTCGTCTTTTGGCCGATTGAAGAGAACCCTAAACGACTGAGGCGTCTAGAGCAAGCTTGAAGGCCATGGGTGACCTTGAAGGAATTGTTGTGCAAGGAGGAGAAGGGTTTTAGTTAAAGGAACTGCAGGGAGTTCGAGTTCTGAAGTTTGGGGAACATGGAAGGTACATCATTCAGGTAATAACTCGGATTACATTCTCCTGTGATTGATGTGTATATAGATTTAGGGTTTATGGAACCCATTTGGAGTCTAGATGGTTGTTGTGTTGTTATCCAACGTTTATAACCTAGTATTAGGACCCTTAGAGGTCCAGAAGGATCCATGTTTGTATATTCGGGAAAATATGTACCTCAGGAAGCAGTTCGATCGACTGCATGGAGTGGACTCGCCGAGTCGGATGATCGGACTTGGCGAGTAGCTTGAAGATTCACTGGGACTCGCCGAGTTTGTTCTTCAGACTCGGCGAGTGGAGTCGGGGTGGCCCCGCGATTCTTCCAGGAGTAACTCGTCGAGTCAAAGGGGATACTTGACGAGTAGAAGGGGAATTTTAGAGGATTGAAGAACGACCAGACTCGCCGAGTCGCCAGGGAACTCGCCGAGTCCAGTCGAGCTGACAATGGACTGTTGACCAGAGATGACCGGTGTGATTTCTTAGGGTCAGTTAACGTGGAAGATAGAAGTGTTAATAAGAGATATATGATGTTACAGGGAGCTTGTAGCTTGGAGGATCAAGTGCAAGGGACTTCAGGAGTTGCTATCTCCCAGCGTCCGCGAGGTGAGTCTTCTCATTATACTTCACCCGGAAGGGTTTGATTGTGTGACCGGAAGGTCAACTATGTTATGTGTTATGTTTATATGTTATAAATGGAAAGTTAGCTGCTACGCGTGATATACATGTTTATATATGGGCCGGAAGGCAAAGTATTATGTGATAGAAGGGTCGGGTATGATATATGATATATGTGCTTTATGTGTTAGAGTATGTTACGGGCCGGAAGGCAGGTTGATATATGATATATGTGCTTTATGTGTTAGAGTATTTGTGTTATGTGTTATATTTGTGTATGGGCCGGAAGGCAATTATTTTATGGGCCGGAAGGCAATTATTTTATGGGCCGGAAGGCAATTATCTTATGGGCCGGAAGGCAAATATCTTATGGGCCGGAAGGCGATTATCTCATGGGCCGGAAGGCATTGTGCAGTGGACCGGAAGGTCAGGGCCTGGAAAGGCGTACGTGCGTAAGGTGTATATTGGGGAACTCACTAAGCTTCGTGCTTACGTTGTTTATGTTATGTTGTTTCAGGTTCTTACAGTAACGCGGGATGGCAACGGTTCGATTGTACACACCGAAGAAAGAGTTGTGTTTTGGAGGATCCTGGTTTTCTATTTAACTGAAAATGAAACTACGTTTTGTAAATCTATTATGAATGAGGTTTCAAACAAGTTTATTAATATTAAATTGATTATTTAAATAAAAAGTTTTGCCTTGAAAATCACGGTGTTACACAAACTTTGACCTGACTCGTCGAGTGCACTTGGGCGACTCGGCGAGTCTACACGTGTCCACTATGTCTCTAGCCTCTCATGACACGTCGAGCCTTCCCCCTACTCGACGGGTTACACCTGGCACGAATCGCGGGGCCACCCCGACTCAACTCGTCGAGTTCAATTATGAACTTGGTGAGTTCCACCTATAATCCTCTACCCCCTTCTGACTCACCGAGTCATTCCCCTAATTCCACAAGTTACTCACTGAGTGACTTATAGGAAACCCTAGCCCTACTCGCCGACTCTGTTCTTGGGACTCGGCGAGTTCATGCCATGCTTATACAGAAATGACCTCCTGAGGTCAGATCTGTTCCTCTAACCCATAAATCTGTCCTCCTTGATCATAATACATGTAAAGTGTGGATCTTGATGCCCATGCAAAGACCTTATGGCTCTATTTGATGAAATGGCCTCAACATGCCATCCAAAACTCATATATCTCCAAGACACTCAATAAAGATCAAGGATTTAAGGTCTCTGGACCTCTTTGGATCCATATTCGAGGCTTCAACACAAGGAGGGACCATTGGCTTCACAAATCATACTCTAAAAGGGGGCTAGAAACCCTAACTCTCAAAATTTACACCAAAATTGAAAGAGGATCGAACATTTACCTCAAGATGAAGTCCCTATGCTCAAATCCACAGATTGGCACCCTCTTTAGTTTCCTCTTGCCTTAGCCACCTTCTTCTTGCAAAAACACCCACACAAAGATCAAAAATGGCTTCCTCTTTCTCTCTCTCTCTCTCTCAAAACGTTCACACACTCTGGGGATTCACTCTATCAACTGGTAGCCGAAAATGAAGGCCATAGGGGCCTTTAAATAGGTCTCAATCCCCGGAATTTAGGGTTCATTAAACAGCGCAAAGTCGCCGAGTCCTCTAATCGACTCGCCGAGTCCGGTCATTAACCCGGATGGAAATTCGCGACTCTACTCGGCGAGTCTAAGCATCAACTCGCCAAGTCTCTCTCAAAATCTCCAAAATAATAAATAAATAATGTAAATGGAAATGCAGATGTTACAATTCTCCTCTAGTAGAATCAGACTTCGTCCTCGAAGTCTTACTCTGCAAATTGCTCTGGATACTGCTCACGCATTTCTCGCTCCATCTCCCATGTCAGCTCGGACCCTTTATGATGCTGCCACTGGAACTGCACCAGAGGCACTTCCTTGTTTCTCAGAACCTTGATCTTCTGATCCCTAATCGCAACCGGTCTCTCAACGTAGTTTAGGCTCGCATCCACCGGAATATCCTCTAATGGTACCACTGCTGATTCGTCGGCAATACACTTCCTCAGCTGCGATACATGAAAGGTGTCATGAATCTGGCCCAACTTTGCAGGTAACTCTAATCGGTAGGCTACCCAACCTACCCTTGGAATCACTCAGAATGGACCAATATAACGGGGCCCCATCTTTCCCCTCTTCCTAAACCGGATCACCCCTTTCCAAGGAGATACCTTCAGGAGTACGAAGTCACTGACCTAGAAATCGAGCTCTAACCGCCATCTATCAACATAACTCTTCTGACAGCTGTGGGCCGTCAGTAACCTCTGTCTGACCTGTTGAGTCTGCTCGGTCTTCTGAAGTACAATCTCAGTACTACCCATCACACGTTGCCCTACCTCTCCCTAGCAAATGGGGGTCCGACACCTCCTCCCATACAACAACTCAAAGGGTGGCATACCGATGCTCGAATGATGGCTGTTGTTATAGGAAAACTCAACCAAGGGTAATTACATGTGCCAGCTTCCTCCGAAGTCCAATACACATGCCCGAAGCATGTCCTCGAGCGTCTGAATTGTCCGCTCGCTCTGCCCATCAGTATCTGGGTGGTATGCAGTACTAAAATGCAGCCTCGTACCCAATTCCTCATGAAACTTCTTCCAAAACCTGGAAGTGAAACGCACATCTCGATTTGAAACAATCGAGACCGGTACTCCATGTTGCGATACCACCTCTCTCACGTACAACTCTGGCAGCCTCTTCGCAGAAGACCTCTCACTAATAGCAAGGAAGTAAGCGCTCTTTGTCAACCTATCCAGAATCACCCAAATTGCATCGACACCCCTCGCAGTCCTTCACAATTTGGTGATGAAGTCCATGGTAATATGTTCCCACTTCCACTTGGGAATTTCAAATGGTTGCAGCTTACCATGTGGAAGCTGGTGCTCGGCCTTAACCCTGCGACAGGTCAAGCATCTCTCTACAAACCATGCAACATCCATCTTCATACAGGGCCACCAATATTCTCTCTTCAGGTCAAAATACATCTTAGTGGCCTTAGGATGGATCGAGAACCTCAATCGATGCGCCTCCTCCATCAAAATGGTAAGCGTTCCACCCACAAACGGTACCCAAATCCAACCCTGAAATGTCATAAGCCCCCACGAATGGTGTCCAACACCGGATTCATCACTTTCAATCTCAAGCAAACCTCTCGTATCGGGGGTGCCCTCCACCCTACGACTCAAGGCATCGGCTACAACATTAGCCTTGCCCAGATGGTACAACATTTCGCAGTCGTAATCCTTTACCACATCCAACCATCTCCTCTGGCACATAGTTAGGTTGGGCTGATCCATAAGGTACTTCAAGCGCTTGTGGTCGGTGTATATGGTACACCGACCCCATACAGATAGTCACGCCAAATCTTGAGGGCGAACACCACTTCCCCGAGCTCCAGATCATGGGTGGGATACCTCGAATCATGAGGTTTCAACTGCCTCGATGCATAGGCTATCACATGCCCCCTCTGCATAAGCACTGCTCCTAACCCTGATATTGATGCGTCACAATACACCACGAAGTCCTCCATCCCCTCCGGAAGGGCTAACACCGGGGCTTCACATAGTCTCTGGCAAAGTGTCTTGAAGGAGGCTTGCTGCTCTGGGCTCCATGAAAAAGCAACACCCTTCCGGGTCAACTTGGTGAGGGGCACGGCGATCTTGGAGAAATCCTTGATAAATCTCCTATAATAACCAGCCAACCCTAGGAAACTCCTGATCTCGGTAGGTGATCTCTCTACCTCCCAACTCATCACTGCCTTGATCTTGGCCGGATCGACCAATATCCCTTTCTGGTTAATGAGGTGCCCAAGGAACTGGACCTCTCGTAACCAGAAATCACACTTGGAGAATTTGGCATAGAGCCTCTCTGATCTCAACACTCCGAGCATCTCTCTCAAATGCTCCTCATGCTGCTCTCTGGATCTCGAATACACCAATATGTCATCGATGAACACGATCACCGAGCGATCCAACATCGGCCTGTACACCCTGTTCATGAGGTCCATGAACACTGCCTGTGTATTGGTGAGCCCGATAGGCATCACCACGAACTCATAATGTCTGTAACGAGTCCTGAACGCTGTCTTCTGGATATCCTCATCTCGCACCCTCAGCTGATGATATCCAGACCTTAAATCGATCTTGGAGAAGCAATATGCTCCATGTAACCGATCAAACAAATCGTCGATCCTCGGCAACGGGTAACAGTTCTTGACCGTCAGCTTGTTCAATTCCCTATAATCAATGCACATCCGGTGTGAGCCGTCCTTTTTCTTAACAAAAGGGATAGGTGCTCCCCATGGCGAACTGATCGGCCGAATAAACCCCTTCCCCAGCAGCTCCTAAAACTGTGAGGATAACTCGTGCATCTCTAGAGGCGGACGGCGATATGGCGCCTTGGCGATAGGCGCAGCCCGCGGAACCAAATCCATACTGAACTCAACCTGCCTCTCGGGAGGCACAGCCGGTAACTCCTCCAGAAATACATTCGGGAACTAACGCACTATTGGAACCTCATCAACTGACCTCGGTCTCTCTAAATCAACCCTCGTATCCATCAAATACGCTACAAATCCCTTACAGCCCTGCTGTAGACTCTGTCTCACTCTAGCGGCTGAACAAAATGCCGACCCAGAATGTGTACCCTCGCCGTACACCGTAAGATCTCCCCCACTAGGGTCTCGTATGGTTACCAGCTGTCTTTCGCAGTCGATAATCGCTCCAAATTTGCTCAACCAGTCCATGCCCACGATGACACACACATCTCCCATTGCAATAGGAAATAAATTGATCGGAAACTCGATGCCGAAAATCTCGATTTCACACCCTCGGATCACCTCGGTGGCATACACCGCTGTCTCGTCAGCTATGGAAACTCTCAGGGGTCGACTCAATGCCTCTCGACTAATACTGATGTGCTGACTAAAAGCCAAAGATACAAAAGGCGGACTCGCACCCGAGTCAAATAACACCAAGGCAGGTACAGAACTCACAAGAAAAGTACCTACGCATATCATAATATATGAAAAATATCTCAACATAAAAGTAAATACATGAAAGAAGACATACCAGCCACGACATCGGGCGCTGCGCGGACCTCTTCCGCAGTCAACTAGAAGGCTCTCCCTCGTGCCTTCAGTGCCTCGGCCTTTACGGGCCGACTGTCTGTAGCTCTCATTGCAGTAGAGGCAGATCCCTGAGGTGCTCCCTAAGCTATCCCTCGCAACTGTGGACACTCTTCCTTTCAGTGTCCGATCTGGTTGTAGTGAAAACATTGGCAAACCCCTTGGGCAATCCTTGGCCATATGCCCCTCCTTGCCACATTTGTAGCAACACCCCGCTCTGCACCCCCCATCGTGGCTCTTGCCGCACTTGCCACAAGTGCGGCCCTTCTGACTCCGAAATCTGGAATCAGCGGGTTGGCCCGCTTGGCTGATGGCTGAGACTGCACCGGTCGCTGATCCCTCCCCTGAGACTCAGCCTCCTCCCTAGCCTGGGTCTCCAGCTCTATCTCCCTCTTCCGGGCATTTTCCTGAAGCTCAGCAAATGTCCGGTACATCGAGTTCGCCACGAACTCCCGTATATCCCTCCTCAAAATGCTCAGATCTCGGCTCATATGTGCCTGCTTGGAGGACACGTCCTTTGGGCAAAACATCGTCCGCTCATGGAACATCCTCGTAATCACTGTGATAGACTCAGTACCCTACTTGAGGGTCAGAAACTCCTGGGCCAAACGCTCCCTCTCCACCTGGGAATGTACTCATCTCGAAACATAGCAGTGAACCTCTCGCAAGTCACTGCAACAAGCTCAACAGGTGAATAATGCATCATCACAAACTTCCACCAGTCCTTCGCTCCCAAGTGAAGCTGGTTCAACACGAACCAGACTCTCAAATGCTCTAGATATGAGCAGGTGAAGAAACAACCCTCGATGTCTGAAATCCACCTCATCGCTGCAATCGGGTGCTGGGTCCCATCAAACTCCAGTGGTTTTGTGTTCCTGAACTCCCAGAACAACAACGTATCACCACCGTGCGGTCTAGCCGCAGCTACAGCTGCAGTGGCCACAACAACAACAGCATCAGAAAGAGCAACATATATCTCTTCAAATGTCTCTATCAGGGTGGTCTTGATAGACCCAAACATCTCTGGAATCTCAGTGCAGATGGAAGCAGCCACCTCATCATGAATCATCTAGCAGAGCTCCTTGTCGCTCACACCCCCTCCACTAGTCCCTGGTCTGTGGCGTGTCCCCACCATGATGCCTCCCTGAAGTACAACATAAGATATCAGAAACTGGCTCGAGTGTACACACACTCAATATCTTAATCCTACTTGATCTTTGGTAGTACTGGCCCAATACTACCGACCACACTGCATCAACATTCATCCCAAGTCCTCCTCCCAAAGTCCCAAATTCCAAGCACTCTACTCTCTTAAATCATATGCTACTCACTAGCTAATCTCTCATAAGCTCGTCGTTGCTATCTAAACACTCTCAAGCATCCCTAGCAGCAAAGCTCCTAGACTAAGGCATCATATATCAGGCCACTCTAGTCCTAATAAGGATACCTAGTCTACTATAGCATGCATAATATAGCTCATCATATAACATAACATAATATATCTCGTAACACTTATTACAAGGGTATTTTAGGAAATCACCGTTCGGGTGCTGGCTGATCATACACACAGATATGCTCTGTTTTCTCAAAACTCTTTTTAAAATTGCCAAATCCTCAGTTTGAGTTCAGATATGCCCAAAGATGCATCTGAATCCCTCAAACCAAGGCTCTGATACCAACTTGTAACACAGTAAAAATTCAACCAATTTTTCACATTTTCAAAACACATTTTCCAAACGCATTCATTAATAAAATCTCATTGTATCGTATCTTTGTTCAAAAAACATTTCCCCAGATCAAATCATAATAAACTCCGCGGGTGTGTGTACAGATCATGCCGGCGCCTTCCCACGATCATCACTGGTACCTAAAACACATAACAAATAACTGTTGGGTTTTGAGCAATCTAACACTTCCTAAGTGTGCATGCAACCCTAATAAACCTTGGATCTATGTTTTCTTCTAAAATACATGCAAATAATAACTTCCAAGTTTTCTTCCTAACTAGCATAGCATAAGGATTATGAATCATAAAACTACTAGTAGAAATACATACCTTTTGATGATGGTTGATTGTTTGGAGTCTGAGAGCCAAGCACCAATAGTGTGAATGCCTCAAATGGAATCACAAATCACCACAAACGTTTGGAAAACTTTGAGAGAGTAGTATACTTTCTTATGAAATCGGCCACCACTAAGTCTCACACAACTAGAGTCTACCCTTAGAGCCATATTTCTTGCATCATATGCTTCTTTATATAGTGTGCATGGTTAGGGTGAAACCCTAATAACCCATGTCTTTTCCTTTCCAAGGATCCATGGGTTAAAAGCTCCATGGACCATCCATGGACTTCCATATTAGCTTAGCCCATTAACATATGAGTATTAGCCCACACTATATAAAATATAATAGCCCATAATTTAATCAGTCTTCTTTTTAATCTCTAAATTAATTCATAATTAATTTAAGACTAAAACTAGTTAAATAACATGACTTCATATTAATATATTATAACTTATAATATATTAATAAATCGTAAATATACAATTCTCATAAAATTATCCATAAATCGTTTGGATGAAATGCAACCCAAATGGACCATGCCGGGTCTGGTCAAGTGTGTACCAAATAAGTTATGGACTTAGACACCTTATCCAATAGACTCCCACTTGGATAAGCCTAATAACTATATTTGCGTATGTTACTTCAGGAACCAACCAACAATCGTACTCTTGAAAACTCTGTTGAACTATGAAGCGCCATTTTAGATAAGTGATCATATAATCCTCTGTTCTCATGATATCAACTGGACAAATACATGGAACAACGTCGTACTTATTGTCCAGCAATTTGTTTCCCGATTTTCGATTTGTTTGACAAAGAACTTAATCGAACACATCAATTTATTTCTGACCGGCCGGTACATAGGTCACCACAAAATCATCAAGAGGCCCACATATCGCTTCTATTTCTAGAAGGAACAGATAAACTTCGACTCATATGCTTGTTCTACTACTTGTTGAATTGTACACAAAGTCACGTTTTATAACAACAAGTTACTGATGTGTTTACGTGCAATCAATGCACAACCAACTCATAGGTAACCACTCATATCTCTAGGTTTGAAGATTTATATGATATTACCGTCTCACGATCACTCGAGATAAATTCCATGAAGTGATACAAGTGAGCGTGGGTTTATTCCAATACTCATAACTTATGCGCACTCATGAATGTTGTAGCAACCATTGCTATGACTAAACCCATTTAGCCATCTACAAACTCGATTCATGACAGTCTTGATTCATACCTACTTCCAACATATGAATGACTGTGGAGTGTTTAAATAACTTAGTCATTCGGAAAGAATAACCTAGCTATTTTGGAAGTCAAAACATGCAAAGTGAAACACAATAATAATCGAATCCAATATGGTCTCAGAACCCTTTTGAATATAAATAGAACCACCTTTTTATTTATCACCATATTGATTACACATTATTCATTGTATAATGTTTCAAACAATCAACTTAAGACTTGAATAAAAACAACAATCATCCCATGCTCCTGGCATGTACACTTTGTTTTTCTAAACAATAGTTATGCCATACTCCAAGTATGCACAATCTGTTTGTCTATGATCCTTACATTGTGATGTAGATCAATTGAACATGATTCCAATGATATTCATTTCACAATCCCAAATCCTTATTGTAAATGTGAGAATCCCCGATTCCTATCATTTACCAAAAAATCTGTTAGATTTTAAACTTTTATGCAATGTTCCTCTTGTAATGATTATTCACAAAGTCACCAAAACCTTGTCACCAGTCATTACAGAGTATTCCAAAGAAGGCCAACTTCTATGGAACGGAAGTCTCATATTCAAAGTACATTTCTTTGAACATCCTTCTTGCATTAAGGTTTTCTAATCTTACATAGATTGAATAACATCCACCTATGGAGACATTTCCATAGTCCCATTTTGACTATCACTTTCGAACAAGAGTTACTTCTTTTCAGAACATGTTAATATGGTCCTTTCCGACAACTTACATCATACTTCCAACTTTCCTTGAGCAACCAATCTTTGGCGAACCTCAGATTGTCCTCGACAATTGCTTAATCACTTTAGTCATATATTCTAGACTTTTCCCTTCTTAATGCCATAAGCATTTGGAAAATTTAGAAAAGATGAATATTATAGCACATGCAATCGATCCTATATCCGAAGCATATGGGACACGATTCATGATGTTTGACATAAAGACATGATACTAGACCAGTCTTTTGCTACAATATTTTTTATTTGCCATGTTTTCAAAAGTTAACTATGAAGAGGGATGCCGTAATCATAATCGAATTTTGAAAACGCAATATATATATAGAATTTCTTCAAGTTGAACCATTCCAACATAAAATTCATATATATATATATATATATATATATATATATATATATATATATATATATATATATATATATATTCTTGACTAAAGATGATTAAAATCTCAATCTAAACTTTACAATTGAAATGAAGTATAATTTCCTCTCCCTTAATTATAGAAAAACAACTTTTCAACCCCTGCAACTTCACGAATTGAAACTTTGTTTTCTATAATTAACATTGTTAACTTGCAACACTAAACGTAATGATCATGCTCCCACTAACATGATGATTATCAGCATAACACTTATGCTCCCATTAGCTCTGACATATTTTTAGAAATCTGCTGGACTTCTGAAATTTAGATTCATACACCCTTTCTAAGATAGCTCAAATGTGTGTCTAAACAATTTTCAGAACTATGAAAAGGGATACCGTAATCATAGTCATAATTGTTTAGACCGTTGCCATTTCTCACAAGTCCATGTTAGTGTGCCGGTGAACCACACACGCTCCACTAACGACTTTTGAAAATGCAAATAACACAATTGATATCTACGTAAAATCTACTTAGTGAAAGCGTTTCCTCACCATCATTTTCATGAATCGGAGGGAAACCTTATGACACTTATATTTTATAGTGTATGAGTTCCTATCCATGTGAATTTGTCAAAACCATAATCACAAGATAAGGTTAGTGACAAATTCAGCCTTACATGGATTAAACTTGTTCAATCTTAGTTTCTTGTCACCATCGTAGCACAAGGCCCACGAATGCTTCCAAGTTGAACTCTGATAACTCACATGCAAATTCAGCTTATTTGAAGTAGGTACAGAAATAAGAATTATGTTAACACGATAGGTTGCAAACCTTAAGTCGTGTGCTAGTGATAAATTACAGGTTTTACTCTTGATTAAATCTTGAAACTCTTTCAGGATCTTTAAGGCTCCCACTGTCCCCTTGACATATAAGTTTCCCTAGTCAAGAACCATTGCTTGACAAAACAAATATTCAAGGGATAGTGTGGATTCTTATCAAGACTAACACTTCACACAATTGGTCTTAGTTGGTCTTTGTCTCATCCAATACATCACAACTTACCAATCTCAAATGTACAAGAGTAGAAAACATTTTACTCTTACATTTGACTAGTGTTAATAAATCTTCATTTATGTCACTCAAGGTTACAATCTTGGAGTATGACTCTAAGAATTTTTTTGAAACGAAGTATGACTCATCTTCTTGATTTTAACCAATCCAACAATTCATGACCTCTTTTCTTAGCCATAACAATGCACTAAGATGTCCTTAGAGTATGAATTTGTGATATGGTTTCATAATCATTAAGATGATCATGAAATACGATACTAAAGTACTCTCCCATCCTTTTAGATTTGAGAAACTTTTATCTTTCTGCCTAATTTGATTCTTCTCATATGTTTTGTCATACATTGTAACCTTTCCAATGTTACAGAATTATACTTAACCTTATAAGTATAATCATATTTACTAATCTTTAGTAAATCATGACAAATCAATCTTTGTGGTGGACCTTGACCAGCGCACACCCAGTGTACCTAATTCCTTAGTCCTTCAATTGACTCACATATACATGTGATCAAAGAATTAGTCTTAATTTTCAAAGATGAAAATTCTCATTCATCATACAATACAACTTGTATGATTGCAAGTTTCTATCCAATTGAAACTTGGGTGATGAAAAACTTTCTTCATTTGGTAAATTTAGACACTACCACAAATGAAAGAATCAAATCCACTTTCCAATATTGCTACTACTGGAAACATATAAGCAACAATTTTCCACAGATGCCATTGTAAGGATATTTTTTAAAATAAATAAAATTAAAACCCTTTTTTTCTTTTATTTTAAAACTTTGCGGAAAAACTTATCCTTGCAATCCACATGAAAACCTTGTTGTTATCTATTCATAAGCAATATATTATAACTCTTAAGCAACAACTCAAAATTCTGATTACCGAACCATGCGATCGAAACCCACCTTCGCAATCAGAATCAACATATACTTACTTTAACCTTCCTATCTTTTCTTTGATTCTTAAAACATCAGCATGTGACCCATTCACATTATGTAATAAGAATCTCCAGATAGGAACTTAATAGAGTTAGACAGTGGACTTTACCTGAAGTAGAGTCAAACCTCTTGACTTGATTAACCTTATGACCTTCCAGGTGAATAGGGTAGCTTCGCAACCAATGCCCCTTCCTTTGGTAACAAAACACATGGACCCTTTGGTAATGGCACATGAGACTATCTCAGACTTAGCCTTTCTCTTTACCATTTGGTCAACCGAATTGATTATAGTCGATCCCTTTCCATTGGGAAAAGAAATCTTTTTCTAGATATCCAATGCTACCATTGTCAATGTCCATTTAAGACTTGGGAAGTTGTTCTTTTAATCAAATTTGCTTTACTGGTGTTCCAAATCATTGCTGATTCCACAACACCAAACAAATAGATGACATCATTAAGGGTCATGTCATAGTCTGTCTCATAGTAGTCCCAAAGAGACTCACTATGTTACTAAGAAAGTGATTGAACATCCAACTTTCACGAGACTTTGACACCCAACTCTCCCGGCTTGTCAATATGTGACTTTATCTCCAAGATGTGAGCACACATAGACTATGCTTGACAATAGGGATTGACTGACTTTAAACTTTTCAAGAACTTGTGGGTGAGGGAGAATAATTGGAGGAGGTGGAGGAAATGAAGCATGATGTTGAGGGACACCATCTTCAAAAATTTTGGGAAGATCATAGTTGTCTGAACCAGACATCTATAATGGGAGAAAATCAAGTTAGTTGATTCAAAGTCCTTAATATAACACCCAATATGAAATATTAAGGCTAGGACCCAGCACAATATTTTATAACTTGGAAGAGGGATGCCGTAATCCAAGCTATAAAATATTTGAAGGTAGGAGAATGACGATTCACCAATTTCCAGCATGAAAAACGAAATAATTTATTAGGTTTTAATTGGATTTGAAATTCCTAGATCTTTTGAGATTCATTGAACTTTTCAATGGCATGTTGCAATCTCGAGTGTGTCCTCTCAAATTTTGTGACTAGGATGTCGAGAATCACAAAACAAGGTGTGAATAACCATACCAATTCACTTAGTACCCTTAATATTATCACCTAATCAATGTGCCGGTTAAGCACACACGCTCCATTGATCTATGACAAACATTAAGTCACCCTTTGTGATCCTTACTAGTCCAAGTTAGTGTGCCGGTTAACCACACATGCTCCACCAACAACTTGGTAAGGTACAAAGTGTGAATTCCATGGGCTAGCACCAAATTCACATTTTTCCTAAAGTAACTAAGATTGGGAATTAAATAAAAAATATTTAGTTACTTTATAATAATCATTATACTTTTAATGAGAATTTAAAGTCATTGTCCTACCTGTTTGGCTAACGACCCTCCACCGATCAAGCAAGCGATGGGTGAGAGTGGACACCCATTAAGTCGCCATTTTATAGGCAACAACCTTATACCCACCTTATAGACCGGCTTCGTGAATGAGGCCTACTAACGGTAAAACGACTTGTTCTTATACACATATATATAATAATTAACCATTAATCTTATAATAATATAAGGGTAGAATTTTAACTTTTAAAACTTCTAGGGTATGGAATTAAAGTTTGTGTGAGACTTTACAAATTCCAAAAGTTGAGGGAAAGTTTTGAACAATTCATAAACTTTTGGATATTCATAACTTATGAGTTTTAATTAAGTGTTTAATACTTTTAATGAAGAGTCTCTTGGAAATCCATAACTTGAGGACAAGTTATGAAGTCCATAAAAGCATTTATTAGAAAAACTCTTCAAAAGCGTAACTTATGACTTCTAAAAAAACATTTAAAAGAAAAAACTTTTGGAATTCCATAACTTGAGGACAAATTATGAATTCCATTAAAACACATTAAGATCAAGAATTAACTAACAAACAATTTGCAAATAATTCCTATGATCTAACAAAACTCATATGAACATGAACATCCACATCAACAATTTCACGAATCATATGAACACATATAAACTTGAAATTTTGATTATAACTTTGAAATTGGTCCACCATCATCATTACCACATCAAAAACAGGTTTTATGAGTCGAAAAGAGTTTAAGGTAATGATTCTAGACCAATTCCAGCACCAAAACTCGAAGATATGCTGTATGGGGGTCCAACTCGTCGAGTGAATGAACCAACTCGCCGAGTTGGATGAATTTTGTCTTGGACTTGTCGAGTCCCTTCATGGACTCGGCGAGTCTGCTGTGCAGACAGCACATAAACTTCGATTTTCAGCAATTTGCATCAACTATTTAAGAAAACAAGCCTAGGCTCTGATACCACTGTTGGGTTTTGAGCAATCTAACACTTCCTAACTGTGCATGCAACCCTAATAAACCTTGGATCTATGTTTTCTTCTAAAATACATGCAAATAATAACTTCCAAGGTTTCTTCCTAACTAGCATAGCATAAGGATTATGAATCATAAAACTACTAGTAGAAATACATACCTTTTGATGATGGTTGATTGTTTGGAGTTTGAGAGCCAAGGACTAATAGTTTGAGAGAGTAGTATACTTTCTTATGAAATTGGCCACCACTAAGTCTCACACAATTAGAGTCTACCCTTAGAGCCATATTTCTTGCATCATATGCTTCTTTATATAGTGTGCATGGTTAGGGTGAAACCCTAATAACCCTTGTCTTTTCCTTTCCAAGGATCCATGGGTTAAAAGCTCCATGGATCATCCATGGACTTCCATATTAGGTTAGCCCATTAACAAATGAGTATTAGCCCACACTATATGAAATATAATATCCCATAATTTAATCAGTCTTCTTTTTAATCTCTAAATTAATTCATAATTAATTTAAGACTAAAACTAATTAAATAACATGACTTCATATTAATATATTATAACTTATAATATATTAATAAATCGTAAGTATACAATTCTCATAAAATTATCCATAAATCGTTTGGATGAAATGCAACCCAAATGGACCATGCCAGGTCGGGTCAAGTGTGTACCAAATAAGTTATGGACTTGGACACCTTATCCAACAATAACACTGTAAGCATAAAGCTTAGTGAGTTCCCCAAAATACCACACATAACACATAATAGCCACTCGAGGCTATAACTCTGTGGGCCCTTGGGCCCTAACTCTGAGGACGCTCTGGTCCTAGCTCTGTGAACCTTCCGGTTCTAACTCTGATATACTCTGATATACACACGGCATAAATCACATAGAAATAATACAGTGCAACACATCACATAAATAGCATCCAATAACTCTATCACATAACTGTAATTACCACTCAAGGTAAAGTATAGTGAGAAGACTCACCTCAGATGTCTCGGTAAATCCCTAACTCAGTAGCAGTATAGTCTAGCCTCCGCCTAACCACATAAAGTAAAATATGTTCATAAATATAATTCTCGAGACTAGACCCAACCCTCTCTTATCACCCTCAGATGGGTAAAAGACCATTTTACCTCTCTCTTGACTCAAAGACCCCATTGTTGACCAATCCCTAAAAGTCAACAAGTCAACGGTCAAACTTTGACCTGACTCGTCGAGTGCACTTGGGCGACTCGGCGAGTCTACACGTGTCCACTATGTCTCTAGCCTCTCATGACACGTCGAGCCTTCCCCCTACTCGACGGGTTACACCTGGCACGAATCGTGGGGCCACCCCGACTCAACTCGTCGAGTTCAATTATGAACTTGGTGAGTTCCACCTATAATCCTCTACCCCCTTCCGACTCACCGAGTCATTCCCCTAATTCTACAAGTTACTCACTAAGTGACTTATAGGAAACCCTAGCCCTACTCGCCGACTCTGTTCTTGGGACTCGGCGAGTTCATGCCATGCTTATACAGAAATGACCTCCTGAGGTCAGATCTGTTCCTCTAACCTATAAATCTGTCCTCCTTGATCATAATACATGTAAAGTGTGGATCTTGATGCCCATGCAAAGACCTTATGGCTCTATTTGATGAAATGGCCTCAACATGCCATCCAAAACTCATATCTCTCCAAGACACTCAATAAAGATCAAGGATTTAAGGTCTCTGGACCTCTTTGGATACATATTCGAGGCTTCAACACAAGAAGGGACCATTGGCTTCACAAATCATACTCTAAAAGGGGGCTAGAAACCCTAACTCTCAAAATTTACACCAAAATTGAAAGAGGATCGAACATTTACCTCAAGATGAAGTCCCTAAGCTCAAATCCACAGATTGGCACCCTCTTTAGATTCCTCTTGCCTTAACCACCTTCTTCTTGCAAAAACACCCACACAAAGATCAAAAATGGCTTCCTCTTTCTCTCTCTCTCTCTCAAAACGTTCACACACTCTGGGGATTCTCTCTATCAATTGGTAGCCGAAAATGAAGGCCATAGGGGCCTTTAAATAGGTCTCAATCCCCGGAATTTAGGGTTTCATTAAACAGCTCCGAGTCGTCGAGTCCACTAGTCTACTCACCGAGTTCGGTCATTAACCCGGATGGAAATTCGTGACTCTACTCGGCGAGTCTAAGCATCAACTCGCCAAGTCTCTCTCAAAATCTCCAAAATAATAAATAAATAATGTACCTGGAAATGAAGATGTTACACTATCATGTTGTTGACAACGATTCGGTATATGTTTAAAGCTGAGGCAACAGATTCACTAGGAGTGGTAGTGAGTGTGTCGAACTCATTTACAGCCGAAGTCAACTGTTTATCCTTCGTATTCTATAACCCTTCAAATAGATCTTAGAGTATGTCCCAGATCTCTTTAGCTAACTTGCATAATTTGATGTGCTAAAAAAGAGAAGGAAGAACACCAAACACCATTTCAGAGAAGGCAATTTGATCAATAAGCAACTTCTCAAGATCATTAGCTGTTAAAGGAGTTGGACTAGTCTCATCTTGACCCATAAGCTGAGAAGCAACATCTCTTACAATTGTTCAAACTGGAACATGTGGGCTTCTATGAAGGATCTCCAAATAGATTCACCTTTTTCTTTTCCAAGTAAAACTCTCTCCATTCTTACTTTCCAACGATCATTCTTCAAGAACTAGCAATGAGGAACGCGTAGGGCAACCCATGTTATTTTCTATTTGGATTGAATACATTTGTTGAGGATTAGAAGAATTCTTTGAAATTATGATATGTTGAGCATAAGTGGTATAGAAATGAACTTTTATCCTGAACATAGAAATGATTGAAATACCAAGGTAGTTTCAAATCAATGATAATCTGTTCTTGTGGATTCAAATGACAACCACTCAAGCTCTGATACCAATTGTGAGAACAAGTATGATTTGATGCGCAAGGACAAGGTTTGAAAACTCAAACCTTGAATGAATGCTTAAGATCAATGTCTGCTTGCTAATAATTGTTCTAGTCAAGTCTAGCAAGACCAGTCAAGTCTGAATAAATACCCCTAACAAAGTATTTAAGATATAAATGTTGAGAAAAGATAATGATCAAGGTAAAGATATTAAATGAAGAACATGAAGAATGTTTTTGAGAGAACTGAAGTAATTTAATAAACGCTCAAAGTAAGTGAAAGATCCGTTTTTGACTTTGCATTAAAAGGTCCTATAAATAGGAGTGGAGGTTACATTGAATAAAATAGGAAACTAACATAGGACCGAACAATAGAAATGTTCCTGACATTCTGATTGTCTAATATTACAAAAAGACTAATGCTTGTGAAATGTTATATCAATACAAAGACAAATTTCATTAACTGTACAAGCACAAAATACAGTGACTTCGGATCAGCACATATTCCGGACATGAGGTCTATTCTGGAGTGCCTTCAATTTAAGCTCCTCATCTTCTTCTCTCCAGGTCCGAACAGATTCTGAGCCACTCTTCACTTTTGACTCCGGACCATTCTTCATTTCGGAACATATGCATACTTCGGAATTGGCACTGGGACTTAGGATTGCTAGAGGTTCAGTTTCAGGTTCCAACATCAAAGGCTCGTTGAATTTTTTAATAAAGTTTTGACACCAAGCCATCCCCGCACCCACTATATGTCACTAGTCACACTCTACCTAGTCAAATCATTGACCATATCAACTCTTCCCGACACTCTATAAGATTTTCCTTAATTAAATCCACCTAAGAAATCTATATTCTTCACATCCCAAAAATCTCAATTGCCTTCACCAAAAGCAAACTTCTTCTTCTTCTTCTTCTTCTTCTTCTTCTCTCTCTCTCTCTCTCTCTCTCTCTCTCTCTTTCTCTCTCTTTCTTTCTCTCTCTCTCTCTCTCTCTCTCCCTCTCTCTTCCTCTATATCTGGAAACCAATTTCCCCATGAAGTTCTAGAGAAATATTTCTCAATTTATTTTGGTAAGTATATTCATCCCACTCTTAAACATTCTACACATTATTATTCTAATCGTGATCATTAACACAAATATTCATATAATTGTGCATAGTATTGTGAAAACCTCAAATGTTTTTCAAGTGTTCTTGACTAGAAATACTTCATCCTAAACCTTCCAATCTACAAGAAATCACTCAAGGTGAGTTCATAACCCTATCTTTTCACATTGTCATCAAATTTTAATGGGGATAATACAAGTTACAACACCAAAACATATTCTAACTCAATTAACAACTTTCAACATAAAAGTTATGATCCATTCTCGAAATGTTTTGACCACCTTAAACTTAATATTTTTCAAAAATGTTCAATAGTTTATAAATTTCTAATGACTACTTTCACACATTCATACGATTTTTCAAGAGTTTGTGACAATTTTTGCAAAATTGTCTATCATTTCAGAAATGATTTTGGGTTAGTCTGTGAAGATGGATTTTTTCACACTGGTTAGAGACCACTAAAAATCATAATAAAAATTCTGAAAAAACTAGACACATTTTATGAAATTCAAGAGTTTACGTATTCAGTTTTTGACCTCCGTTGATTTTTCTGTGATTTTTATAAAATCAGTGACAGAAAAGTTAAAACTAGTAAAAACAATTTACTAGTTTATTAACACTTTGTAACATGTTGAGCAAAGTCTATAACAACAATAACTACATATTGATTTTGTTTCTTGTTAAGTATACTTTTAAGAAACATAAATAATCATTTATCATAAGGGTTTTCATTCACTACAAACATATATGATAAACTATAATAGGTATAGTTTATGGTACATTAACACTACAAACATACTAAGGAAGTTTCCATTTACACTACAAAAGGGGATTTTCATTCATAATATCTTTAAACTCATTAAATCGTGTTGTGAGGCACTACTTCATTGTACTCTAAGAGTACTGGTTAAAATCATGTAGTTATAACAAGAGTCTCTTGTAGAGAGAGTGAGATAATTGTATATAGATCTATATTGGGATTAACAACCCACACCTAAGCTGCTTGCAACAGCTAGACCAGCAGGTCTGGGGTGACAAATGTCATAACATTCCGACGCCTGAAGAACGTTGTAACAGGTTACTATGTAAATACTATGGTTATAATAACTCACATAGGGACACATATGGTTTACGGTAAATTCTACATTCAAAAAGGTTTTATTAACTTAAAATTGCATACACTATTATAAGTACGAAAAATACACTACATTTATAAAGAAAATCATTGGATTTTTCTTAAGCATACATTACATTTACAATGAATGGTTTTTCAACCCTATATACAAAAGCATATGTACTCACGAACTTTATTATTGACACCCTTTCAAAATAACTTGTATTTTAAAGTAATCAAAAAAACAGGTGACTACCAGCTACTGAGGATGGAACGCTATTATAACACCCATAAAACTTAAGCCAAATTTAAACTTTCCAAAAACATTTAAAAACCAATAGTTACTACAAGTTTGTTTCCAAAATATTCTTTATCATAGTTTTCCAGAATACATATCAAAATGTAAGGAGCGATACGATCATGCCTTTGCCTTGCCTCGATCCCTTGATGTACCTGAAACAATAATCTAAAACTATAAGCCCGAAAGCTTTGTGAGTTCCCCCAAAATACCCATGCTCACAAATATACATATTATCATAAACACAGTATACAACGGGTCCAGTCAACCATCAGGTTGGAATACCCCAGGCCCTCAACCAGCAAGTTGGGATGCCAACACACTATGGGTCCAATCATCCTCGGGATGGAATACCCCAGGCCCTCAACCAATAGGTTGGAATGCCCTGGTCTATTAGCCTCCGCACGAAGCAGATAAACCTCAACCACCAAACAAACATGTGCACATATAATAGAAAATTACATAACAATATACAGACAATACTGATCTAACAGATCCTACCACATAGCTCATCATATCATCCTATCTACCAGGATACCGATCTAACAATTCATACCACATATCATATAATTTTATCCTACCCTCTAGGGTACCGATCTAGCAGATCCTTCTAGCACAACATAACCAGATACATTCCAAAGGGTCGACCTTGGTGCCTTAGACCCTTGAGTATAGTGAGGATAACTCACCTTGCAACGCCGACTCGCAGGAATAAGCTCAAACTCTCAGATCACTGACACGAACACCGCCACTTATATTTATTACGAACAATACTCGTAAATCTCCAATCTTTCCAAAACTATCCTGAAAAGTCAATGGGTCAATTCATGGTCAAAGTCAAAGTCATCAGTCAAGGTCAACAGTCCATGATGACCTTAACTCGTCAAGTACCCTCAACTGCTCGCCGAGTTTCTTTAGTAATCGCCCACCCCCCGAGTCACCAGAGTGACTCGTCGAGTTCCTAAGGCTTGCGATCGATGTTGTTAAACCACTCGTCGAGGTTTCCCGTGTGCAACTCGACAAGTTTATACACACCTAACGATTCGGAGAAAACCCTAATCGACTCGTCGAGCTGCTCTACAAGATCACCCAGTCTAAGGCAATCTTCATCAGACTCGCCGAGTTGTGCATCCAACTCATCGAGTCCATGACCATCTTCAAATGACTTGCAGAGTCGACAATGAGAATCACCGGGTACCTTAAATCCCTCATCTATACAAAAGCTTTTTAAGTCATGCAAAGGCTCCAAATTGCAGATCTAAGCTTCTAGGGCATGATTATCACGTAAAGTTGCAAACTTTACGTGCATGCAAGATGGTATGACCCAAAACAAGCTAAAAGGAGTGGCTTAAGTCAATGGGATAGGTCATAGCTTGGAAAATACTAAACTTTATGATAAAGAG
The DNA here is from genome assembly GCF_052625555.1 of Lactuca saligna. NCBI lineage: Eukaryota > Viridiplantae > Streptophyta > Magnoliopsida > Asterales > Asteraceae > Lactuca > Lactuca saligna. The sequence continues at coordinate 81,496,644 of NC_136423.1, read as the reverse complement.
GGGCTAAAGGAGCCTAGATCTGAGGTTGCAACCTCAGGTCTTGACCCAATACAGAGAATCACCACAAAGGAGAATCAAGGGCTCTAAACCCAACCATGAAGGGTTCTACTCATAGGAGAATCAAGGTAACAACTTTTTACCTTCAAAATGTTGCTAACCCAAAGAAGAATCTGGATCTACAGCAGCCACTAGCTCCATCTTCTTGCACTCCAAGCTCTTAACTCCAAAGGATCTTCTTTCAAGGTCAAGAACACACACAAAAGAGGGCAAACACGAATTAGGGTTTTCTGGATTCAAGAGAGGCAGTAAGAGAGGCTAAGGAGAATATGTGATCCTTAAATAGGGTGCCCAATCCCTGGGATTTAGGGTTTCGTCTGCCAGCTCCTACTCGTCGAGTCCCTACTTGGACTCGTCGAGTAGATCACTAAACACGCAGGTCAACCCGCCGCTACTCGACAAGTAGGGCTACCAACTTTTCGAGTAGACCTTGAAATCAAGAATGTTATTAGGTAAGTCAATTACCTAAAGATCGGGGCATTACAATTCACCCTCACTTGAACTAGACTTCTTCCTCGAAGTCTGGCTAGGCAAACAATGCCGGGTCATGCTCCCGCATCTCGGCCTCTGACTCCCACGTCCACTCGGATCCTCTCCGATGCTCCCACTGCACCTTCACCAATGGTATCTCCTTGTTTCAGAGTACTTTCATTTTCCTTTTAAGAATGGCCACCACCCTCTCCACATAATTTAAGAACTCATCAACCTGGATATCATCCAATGACACCACCGCCTCCTGATCCATGATGCACTTTCGTAGCTACGAGATGTGGAATGTGCTATGTACCCGACTGAGCTCCTCCGGTAACTCTAACCTATAAGCCACCTTGTCGACCCTGTAAATGATCTTCAATGACCCAATGTAAGGGGGACCTAATTTCCATGTCTTCCTGAAGCGGATAACACCTTTACAGGGTGAGACCTTCAGGAGTACCATATCACCCACTTGAAATTCTAACTCAGAACGGCGTCTGTCGGCGTAATTCTTCGATCGGCTTTGGGCGGTCTACAATCGCTGCATGATCTGCTGGATTCTTTTGGTAGTTTGCAATACTACCTCCGTCCGCCCCATCACCCTGTGCCCGACCTCGCCCTAACAAACTGGAGTGGGACATCTCCTCCCATACAACAGCTCGAAAGGCGGGGTGCCAATGCTGGAATGATAGTTGTTGTTGTAGGCGAACTCTGTGAGAGATAGGTGGGAATCCCATCTCCCACCGAAATCAATGACGCATGCCCTCAACATATCCTCAAGGGTCTAGATGGTCTGCTTTCTCTAACCATCGGTCTGCGGATGAAACGATGTGCTAAAGTGTAGCTGTGTGCCTAGTTCCTCGTGGAATTTCTGCAAGAAAAGGGAGGTAAATCTAACATCTCAGTCTATGAAAATGGAGACCGGAACCCCATGGCGAGCGAATACCTCACGAACATCCAAGACGATCAACTTTTCGGCCGAAGAACTCTCCCGTACTGCCAAGAAATGGGAACTCTTGGTCAATCGATCTACAATGACGCATATGACATCAAACTCCTTCGCCATCTTTGGTAGTTTGGTAATGAAATCCATCGTGATCTGCTCCTATTTCCACATGGGAATCTAGAGAGGCTGCAACAAACCATGCAGCCTCTTATGCTCGGCCTTGACCATCCTACAGGTCAAGCAACTCTCGACATACCTAGCGATCTCTCGTTTCATACCAGGCCACCAATAACTCAAACTCAGGTCTCGGTACATCTTGGTGGCCCCCGGATGTATAGAAAAATTAGACTTATGAGCCTCTTACATAACTGTCTGTCTGACCCCTCTAGACATTAGAACCCATACCTGACCGCATCGGGCATTCTCGCCCTTGATCCTTTCCATCTTCCAGTTCTCTAGTCGCATGCCCTCAACCTGGGCATCTCTGATCAATCCCACAAGCAGGGAATCTATAGCTATCCTCATACATGTTGCTGGGGTGGAAGACCCAGCTGACTTGTGTGTCAAAGCATTCGCTTTACCGAGGTGGTAAACGATTCGCGATCGCAGTCCTTAACTACATCCAACCACCTGCGCTGCCTAATATTTAGATTCTACCGGTCGATGATGTGTAACAAGCTCTTGTGGTTCGTATATATGGTACAACGGACCCCATACAGGCAATGCCTCCAAATTTTGAGAGTGAAAACCACCGCTCCCAACTCCATATCATGTGTAGGGTATCTTGTCTCATGCGGTTTCAGTTGCTATAATGCATAAGCTATCACTCGTCCTCTCTGCATGAGGACTGCCCCAACCCTGTGATGGATGCATCACATAATACCACAAAATCCTCAACTCCCTCGGGGAGTGTTAAAACTGGAGCCTCGCACAAACACTGCAATCTTGGAGAAGTCTCGAATGAATCTCCGGTAGTACCCTGCTAACCCTAGAAATCTCTTGATATTCGAAGGGAACCTCAGAACCTCCCACTGCATAATTGCCTCGATTTTGGCCAGATCGACCAAAATCCCTTCCTGGTTAACAAGATGTCCGTGGAACTGGACCTCTCATAACCAAAACTCACACTTCGAGAACTTGACATACATCCGTTCTCTTCTCAGAACTTCCAACAACTCCCTGAGGTGCTCCTCGTGCTACTCTTTGGTCTTGGAATACACCAAGATATCAGCTATAAACACTATGACTGAGCGATCAAGCATCGGTCTGCAGACCCGATTCATCAGATCCATGAACACTACCGGCGCGTTGATGCGACCAAATGGCATCACCACGAATTCGTAATGACCATAACGAGTTCGAAACACGGTCTTCTCCATGTCCTCGTTTCTAACCTGGACCTGGTGATACCCCAACCTGAAGTTAATCTTGGAGAACCAAGATGCACTCTACAACTGATCAAAGAGATCTTCTATCCTTGGAAATGGATAATGGTTCTTTACCGTCAACTTGTTCAACTCCCTATAGTCAATGCACATTCGGTACGATCTGTCCTTCTTCGTGACAAAGAGAATTGGTGCTCCCCATGGAGAACTGCTAGGTCAAATGAACTGATTCCCAACAGTTCCTGCAACTATGACGATAACCCTTGCATCTCAGGCGATGCCAACCGGTACGATGCCTTGGCGGTAGGGTCCGCACCAGGCACCAGGTCGATCCTAAACTCAACCTGTCTCTCAGGAGGTATCTGTGGAAAATCTTCCGTAAAAACGTCTGCAAACTCCCTGACTACTGGAACCTTGGAAACTGAAATCTAATCCCTGGCTTGCGTATCGACCACATACGCCAGAAACCCTGCACACCCGTGTTGAATGTACTGTCGAGCCCTGGCAGCCGCACAGAACTTGGAACCCACTCCGGTGCCCTCCCCATATACAATCATTTCTCCCCCACTTGGGGTTCGAACTACCACTATCTGGCCCTTGCAATCTATCGTGGCACCAAAACGACTAATCCAGTCTATCGCCACGATCACACATACTTCCCTCATGGGAATCGGAATCAAATCTGTCGGGAAGGACACTCTGAAGATATCCATCTTACATCCTCGGAAGATTGAAGTAGGAGAAACGCTGTGTTCGTTGGTGATAGAGACACGCAACAGACACTCCAGATAGGCGACTGGCGCACTAATCTCCCTACTAAAAGCATGGGATACGAAAGACCGACTCGCTCCAAAGTCAAAAAGAGCCAAAGCAGGCAATGAATTCACTAATAATGTACCTAACACAGGTACACCAAAATAAGCATAATACCAGCCTGATAGTTAAGGCAAATGATAGAAACATACCAGCAGCTTCATCCGGTGTTGCCATGGCCTCCGCGACCGTAAGCTGAAATGTATGCCCTTGAGCCTTTGGAGGCTCCACCTTCACTAGCCTCCCATCTGCGATCCTCAAAGTGGTCGGCCTCAGATTCTGCGCCATCTTCCCGGCTAATAATGGACATTGGGCCTTCATATGGCCCACCTGCTCACAATGATAACAAAGCCTGACTCCCGAAGTTGGTGTCTGCTGTCTCCAATCCCTGGCTAAATGGCCCTGTTTTCCACATCGGTGGCACCCACTCCCTGTTCGACACACCCCTGAATGAACCTTTCCATACTTTCCACAAGTACAGCCTGGTTGTCCTCCAATCCATGTATCGACGGCCTTGGATCACTTCGGCACCGATTGCGATTGTGTCGGGGCCTGCCGATGCTCCTTCAACTGCAGCTCGATCTCCAACTCACACCGCCTCGCAGCCTCCTATAACTCCAGAAGAGAACCACATCGCTGGGTAGACACAAATTGTTAGATATAAGTCTTAAGCATGCTCAGATAACGAGTCATCTGAGCCTACTCGGAAGCAAACTATGGGCAGAACATCACCCTCTCAATAAACATGCAGATGATCTCCATCACCGATTCTCCATCCTGTATCAAACTTAAAAATTCCTAATCCAATCTCTCTTTCTCAACCTGAGGAACGTAACGAGCTCGAAACATATCTTTGAACTGCTCCCAAGTAACAGCAGCTCTCTGGTCATCAGTGTACAACTCAGTCATCAATATCCACGAATCCTTGCCCCCAAACCTCAGCAGGTTCAGGGCACACTTGATCTTCTGGTAAATAGGGCATGAACAAGTGAAAAAAACACCCCTCTACATCAAAGATCCACCTCATGGCCTTGATGGGGTACTGAGTCCCATCAAAAGTAAGGGGCTTCATGTTATCGAAGTCCCCGTACTGAAAGCGCCGGCCGATTCCTACTCCTCCTCCTACCGCTGATACAGCTGATGCAGCTACCATGGTAGCCATCTCAGCAAGGTCTGCATATCTATCGTCAAAGTACTCTATCATAGCGGACTTAATTATCCCAAATAGTTTTGGTATCTAGCTCCAGACAATCTCGACCACCTTATATCGAATAATCTCTCTGACCCGATCCTTTGTCATCATTGTCTCTCCCTGGATGATAATCTCGGGTGCCACTGGGTCATCCTGATCACTCTTACCCGATCCCGATCCTGATCCAGTCACAAAAATCCTCAAAATGACTGGGAACCAACTCCCTACAAAATCCTAGGGGTTGTGACTTCCTTGCTACACGTATGGGTCCTATTCTTTCAGTAGTACGAGCACATACTTCCTTCCACACCTACTTATATTTGTCTCGAGTATCACCACAATGCCCTAACACTAAACATACACATGGCGGTCGCTAAAACCTACCCCTATAGGAAGGCTAACTATCTCATAACTGACCTACCGGTCTCACACAATCACCTGACCATGAAACTTCCACCAACCCTGTAGCACTGATGTATGCTAGCCATACATAACACTGGACCCTATAGACTTTCGAATATCCAAACCTACCCTAGGCCCTAATCACTAAGAAAAGAACATAAGGCTAGATCAAACATTCTCAGGCTATAAGTTCTTAATTATATATGATTGTGATGCATACACAAGTAACTATAATAATGATGTAAATCTCATATAAAGAAAACCCTAGGCTAGCAGGCAACATGATATCAGGCAATCCTATCATGCAATTCCTGAAGATCCCTTGCCTAGTACTAGCTTGTTATGCTAACTTATCACATTATCAAATAACTCGCATGGTATTTTGGGGTTTACTTAATGGCTCCGGATGATCGTACACTCCGCCTCCTCATTAGTTATTTTGAAAACCCTTTTAAAATATTATCATGAGAATCTTTCCTTGATTTGAGACTGGATTCACACGAGTGTTCCTCCAATTCGCTCAAACCAAGGCTCTGATACCAACTTATAACACCCATAAAATTTAAGACAAATTTACAATGGGTCCAGTCAATTATCAGGTTGGAATACCTCAGGCACTCAACCAGCAGGTTGGAATGCCAACACACTATGGGTCCAATCATCGTCGGGATGGAATACCCCAGGCCCTCAACCAATAGGTTGGAATACCCCGGTCTATTGGCCTCTACATGAAGCAGATAAACCTCAACCACCAAACAGACATGTGCACATATAACAGATAATCACATAACAGTCTACAGACAATACTGATCTAACAGATCCTACCACATAGCTTGTCATATCATCTTATCTACTAGGATACCGATCTAACAATTCATATCACATATCATATAATACTATCCTACCCTCTAGGGTACCAATCTAGCAAATCATTCTAGCATAACATAACCAGATACATTCCAAAGGGTCAGCCTTGGCATCTTAGACCCTTGATTATAGTGAGGATAACTCACCTTGCGATGCCGACTCGCAGGAATAAGCTCAAACTCTCAGATCACTAACACGAACACCACCACCTATGTTTATTACAAACTATACTCGTACATCTCCAATATTTCCAAAACTATCCTCAAAAGTCAAGCGGTCAACTCCTGGTCAAAGTCAAAGTCATCATTCAAGGTCAACAGTCCATGTTGACCTTAACTCGTCGTGTACCCTCAACTGCTCACCAAGTTTCTTTAATAATCACGCACCCACCGAGTTACCAGAGTGACTCATCAAGTTCCTAAGGTTCGCGATCGACGCTCTGAGACCACTCGTCGAGGTTTCCCGCGTGCAACTATACAAGTTTATACACACCTAACGATTTGGAGAAAACCCTATTCGACTCGCCGAGCTGCTCTACAGGCTTGCCGAGTCTAAGGCAATCTTCATCATACCCGCCGAGTTGTTCATCCAACTCGTCAAGTCCATGACCATCTTTAAATGACTCACCGAGTCGACCATGTGATTCGCCGAGTACCTTAAATCCCTCATCCATACAGAAGCTTTTTAAGTCATGCAACGGCTACAAACTTCAGATCTAAGCTTCTAGGGTATGATGATCACATAAAGTTGCAAATTTTACGTGCATGCAAGATGGTATGACACAAAACAAACTAAAAGGAGTGGCTTAAGGCAATGGGATAGGTCATAGCTTGGAAAATACTGAACTTTATGATAAAGAGTGGCTAAAGGAGCCCATATTTGAGGTTGCAACCTCAGATCTTGACCCAACACAGAGAGTCACCACAAAACCCTAAAAAGGGCTCTAAACCCGACCATGAGGGGTTCTACTCAAAGGAGATTCAAGGTAACAACTTGTTACTTTCAAAATGTTTCCAACCCAAAGAAGAATCCGGATCTACAACAACCACTAGCTCCAATTTCTTGCACTCCAAGCTCTTAACTCCAAAGGATCTTCATTCAAGTTCAAGAACACACACAAAAGAGGGTAAACACGAATTAGGGTTTTATGGATTCAAGAGAGGCAGTAAGAGAGGCTAAGGAGAATATGTGATCCTTAAATAGGGTACCCAAACCCCAGGATTTAGGGTTTCATCTGCCAGCTCCTACTCGTCAAGACCCTACTTGGACTCGTCAAGTAAATCACTAAACACGCGGACCAATTCGCCGCTACTCGCAAGTATGGCTACCAAATCATCGAGTAGACCTTGAAATCAAGAAAGTTCTTATGTAAGTTAGTTACCTGAAGATATGGGCGTTACTGCTATGGTAAAACATGTACCTCATGAAACCATGTATCCTTCTCAATATATTTAAGATGGTTGTAATTACTTTGATAACTATTATACTCCTTGTTATTATACTATACATGAAGTCCTCCACCCCCGGATGTTTCTGCCATCCTTCGTTTGGGGGTGTGACATCAAGCGGAGTATAAATAACGACCACAAGAAAGGAGAATAAAACTGTAAATGATATTCCCATTGTTAATGAATATCCCGATGTTTTCCCTGATGATCTGCCTGGACTTCCTCCGGACAGACAAGTAGAATTCCGAATTGACCTTGTGCCCGGTGCTGCTCCGATCGCAAAGACTCCTTATCATCTTGCACTAGCCAAGATGAAAGAAATGATGATCCAACTACAGGAATTACTTGACAAAGGCTTTATTCAACCAAGTACCTCTCCCTGGGGTGCTCCAGTATTGTTTTTCAAGAAGAAGGACATATCAATGCGAATGTGTGTTGATTATCGTGAGCTGAATAAAGTGACTATCAAGAACAAGTACCCACTACCTCACATCGATGATTTATTCGATCAACTTCAGGGTGTTAGCTATTTCTCAAAAATTGATTTGAGATCTGGCTATCATCAGTTGAAAGTACAAGAGCAAGATGTACCGAAGACTACTTTCCGTACTTGTTATTGGCATTTCGAATTCCTTGCCATGCCATTCGGTTTGACAAATGCTCCTACCGTATTCATGGATATGATGAATCGAGTGTGCCACCCAATGCTCGATAAGTCTGTCATCGTATTCATTGACGATATTCTAATCTATTCCAAGTCTGAAGCCGATCATGCCGTTCATATTCGTGAAATCTTAGAACTTCTTCGAAAGGAGAAACTATATGCTAAATTCTTGAAATGTGAATTTTGGCTCTGTCAAGTTCAATTTCTTGGCCATATTATTTCTAGTAACGGTGTATCTGTAGATCCCATCAAAATCGAAGCCATTCAAAATTCAGAAGTGCCCCGTAATACTTCCGAAATTCGAAGTTTCTTAGGTCTCGCGGGATATTACCGGAGATTCATTAAAGAATTTTCTCGTATAGCCGTACCTCTCACAAGTCTTACACGGAAGGAAGTAAAGTTCGAATGGGTGAAGCTCAAGAAAAAGCTTTCTCAGCTCTAAAAGATCTTTTGACTCATGCTCCCATCTTATCACTCCCAGAAGGTGATGATGATTTCTCTGTATATAGTGATGCTTCAAGATTGGGACTCAGTTGTGTGTTGATGCAGCGTGGTAAAGTGATAGCCTATGCCTCAAGACAACTGAAAGATTATGAAAAGAATTATCCCACTCATGATCTTGAACTCGCTGCAGTAGTATTTGCCCTAAAACTTTGGAGATATTACCTTTTTGGTACAAAATGCCAATTATTTACTAACCACAAGAGTCTCAAGTATATATTCAGTCACCAAACTCTTAATATGAGACAACAACGAGCCATGGAGCTGATCAAAGACTATGATTGTGAAATCCTGTACCATCCTGGAAAGGCTAATGTGGTTGCAGATGCACTTAGCAGAAAAGTTTATCGTAATAGTATGTGTTATACTATTACTCACACTATGGTGAAGTTCACCATTCTTGATGAACTAGAGAAGTGGCAAGTTGAAGCCTTAAAGCCAGAAAATGTAAAGAAGGAAGGAATGGTACATTATGCCGATGCTTTACTTGATGATCCACGAGGATTAAAAGTATTTAAGAATCGGTTATGGATTCCAAAGATTGGTGGATTAAGACAGAAGATTTTAGATGAAGCTCATAAATCTAAACTATCAATACATCCTCGTACAAGTAAAATGTACTATGATGTAAGAGCTGATTATTGGTGGCCTGGATTAAAGAGAGACATTGGAAGATATGTACAGGAATGCTTAGTATGCTTACAAGTCAAAACAGAACACCAAAAACCTTATGGAACTTTAGAAAGCCTTAGTGTTCATGTATGGAAGTGGGAAGAGCTGTCCATGGATTTTATTACCAAATTGCCAAACACTGCTAGACAACATGATAACATTTGGGTAATCATCGACCGTCTGACTAAGAGTGCACATTTTCTCGCCATGCGTGAAACGGCTCCAATGGAGAAATACGCACAAGTATACTTGGATGAAATTGTTGCAAGACATGGTGTGCCACTAAAGATCATTTCCGATCGCGATACTCGCTTCACTTCTCACTTTTGGGCGAGTATGCAATGCGAATTGGGATCTCGAGTTGCTCTTAGCACCGCTTATCATCCTCAGACAGATGGTCAGATAGAGAGAACAATCCAGACAGTAAAAGATATGCTTCATGCATGTGTTTTGGAGTTCGGTGGTAACTGGGATAAATACTTACCGCTTTTCGAATTTTCATATAATAACAGTTACCACACTTCAATCAAAATGCCACCATATGAAGCATTATATGGTCGCCAATTCCGTACGCCGTTATGTTGGCGTGATGTAGGACAGAAGATCCTTGGAGGCCCTGAAATGATTCAAGACACCACTGACAAAATTCAAATCGTACGAGAAAGAATGAAAGCGGCCCAGGATTTACAGAAGTCCTATACGGAAAAGAGAAGACGACCTATAGAATTTCAAGTGGGTGATTTCGTGATGCTGATGGTATCCCCATGGAAAGGCCTTATGCGATTTGGGAAGAAAGGAAAGTTGAGTCCTAGATTTGTTGGTCCTTTCAAAATCATCCAAAGAATTGGAAAGCAAGCTTACCGCTTAGAATTGCCTGAAGATTTGGCGGGTATTCATGATGTGTTTCATGTAAGTTATCTGCGCAAATGCTTGAGCATCTACGATGAGACAGTTCCATTATCTGAAGTGAAACTGGATAATAAGTTAAGATATAGTAGAAGAGCCTGAAGAAATCGTGAATGAAAGAACAACTAAGCTACGCAATAAAGAAGTAGAATTGGTGCTTTTCAAGTGGAAACACCATAGTGGCCCAAACTATACTTAGGAGAATAAGAATGAGATAAAAGAAAAATATCCCCATTTATTTTAATCGATGTAATTTTGGGGATGAAATCCTCAAAAGGAGGAGGTATTTGTAACATACACGTTTTAAAATCATGTTTTGTAATGAATAAAATTGTGAAATACTGTGTAAAATTGAGTGTTGAGTTCTAACAGATGGTTTTTATTAGAAATGAAGTAAAACCATGTTTACAATCACTTAGAAAATATTGGAAGTCTTATAAGATTCCAATTAAAAGCCAAATAGTGAAATTTAGTGAAAATATGAAATTTTAAATAAGTAAAATTTTATTATTTGATGTTGTAGAGAATCTCGTTAGAAAATTGTAGGTGAATACCTCGTCAAAATCCGAGTTATAACGAAGAAGTTATGACCAACCAAAGATCCGCGACAAAACCGGTACGGTGCCGAAAGACGTAAAAAGTGAGTTTTTTGATAAACTACTTTTTAGCCTTAGTGATCTAAATGAAATTCGTAGTATTCGTTAAACCGAGAAATTCGATAAAAAGAACGCCAAAATCTGACTTCGTATGAGGAAGTTATGATTTTTCGAAGTTTCAATTTAGTAATAGACAGCTAAAAACTCAAATTTTAGAAGGAGCGATATTTTACTGATACATCCTAAACGAGAATAAAAAACGGAGCTCGTATGCGAAAGTTATGGATTTTAGAAGTTCGGGGCCCAAAAATCGAAGAATTTTGCATGAATAGTAACCGGCCACATCACCTCGCACGAAGCAGGTGCGTCACCGGAGACGTGGCCCAGACCGAGCTGCTTCGCTGCTTGCTTCCGTAGACCGACACGTGCCACCTACCGATTCGACCGAAGTGCGAGCCAATCAGCTTCCGACGCGCCTCGCTGCGGTGTCCGAACCTCGCCCCTCCACGCCCCTCGCCTTCACCACTGACGCTCGCACGAAGAAGCTACGTCCGAGCCACCGAGCTGCTTCCGGACCGAAGCTCGCAGGTGCGACGTGGACTCCTCCCAGCCGCAGACTTCCGAACCCTCGGCCCTATATAAAGAGGACTTGCGAACCCTTCCGACTAACTTTGAAATTTTGCTACTTTTAGCCCCTTTTCCCATATTTTCTTCATATTAACTTTCCCCGTAGCCCCGAAATCAATTTTAGCACCCGAAACACGTCCCGAGACCCCCGAGAAGCCCGAAAATTTTATCTTTTCGGTTTTGAAGCCCTACCTTCGCAGAGCCCGGTTTTCAATCAAGCTCCCGATTTTCAACATTGAAAGGCATATTTAAAGCCGAAGTGTTGTCCAAATTACTATTTTAAACCCCGGTTAACATAAGGTGAGTTCAATATATAGGAACAATTGTATGTTATGTGTTATATGTGCTATGTGCTTTTCAGTATTATGATTCTGAGTTTATTTTCTCGTGTTATTCACTATGTTTATAGCAATTGTAATACCTTTGACCATGTGATCAGTGAAAGGACTTAGATTCACATTGGTACTGGTACGTAGCCTCTGGCCATGTAGAGCATCTCTCCGTAATAGAATGAGTTCTATTCTATGGCATTGGCAAATGGTTAGACAGGACTATAAGCCTGAAATCTAACAAGATGTTAATCAGAAATTGCATGTGTTCTATGCCATTTGGGCCAAAGCTTTATTGATGTATATCAAGAATTGAAAAGAATATCTTTGAATAATGTCTTTGATTGATATGAATGCTTGTCACATGATCTCACATACATCTTGTTATTCCTCTTTGCTTTTGTCACATTGAAGTATATATATAACATAACATTATATTGTATCTATTTTTGAACTCACTAAGCGTTACCGCTTATCGTATCAATGTTTAACAATTGCAGATGATAAATAACTAGTATGTTTACATACTATTGAAAGATGTAGAATAGTTTGTAATAGTACTTTTGTACTACTCTTTTTTATGTTTGTATAAATTACAATATCCTGGGTAGTTATGTAATATATATAACACTTTGTAATAGAAGGTTTGTATCCAATAGTTTGTAAATCCTTTATATCAATGTAAAATATTACTTTTATGAATATGCAAATAGCATGTTTTGGAGTAATGATAATGTGAAATATGAAAGTTTGGGTCTTTCAAAAATACGAAAGTTGGGGTCTTTCATTATTATTATTATTATTATTATTATTATTATTATTATTATTATTATTATTATTGTTTTGTAACCGATGACCATAATTGAATGTCTCTTATACACTTAAATTAGTGTGTCGATTGTGTTCTTACTATTCTGTATATCAAACCAAGCTTTCATATCGTAACACCTTATTATTTTTCACTCAAATTTGGAAGGATTTGAAGAGAAATAAACAAAATATTTAATTTATATTTCTTTTTAACTAGGAAACACCAAATTTGATTTAATTTTCTTTTCCTTTCTCTTCATTTTTCTTCTTATTTTATTCCCTTTCTACTTTTCTTTGTTAAAACCAAGGTTGTAAAATTCGATTGACGTTAGCTAGTCGGTAGATTAGGGTTAAAAGATTAATTGGATAGACGGAGATTAATCGAATGATTAATCAGGAACCATTAATTGCTAATTTGTTAAATTTAAAAAAATTAAATATTACTAATATCATATAAAAGTTCGTAAATACCAATAATATCATAACCAAATAGGTTAATATGATTAATACAACACTAATCATACCTCAAATAGTTCTATTGGGGTATAACTTATTGAAAGTGCTAAAATTCCATTGGGTTCTACTCTTTCACTTATTGTGCATGCACTGATTAATCTATAGGCAGTGCCTAAGGATTAATCGGAGTTTAATAGAGACCTAGTCGGGATTTTTACAACACTGGTTAAAACTAAGAGACTAGAAGAAAGAAGAGGAAAGTATGCAAAGCAGGAGACTTTTCAAATAAGATCTGATAATGTGGAGATACATCCAAGTATGAAATTTGAATTGAATGTATTTTTTAATTATTCCATATTATCCAAAGTTCTAAAAAATTAAGATATAATTTACAAATATCCTAACTATGATAAATTGATAAAATAAAAATAAGCCAAATTATTCAGATTTTTTTTTATCAACAATGATAAACAGAAACATTTTATACAATTCAAACATTATATCAACTTATATATGATCCAACTTATAATAAATTAATAAATATTATAAGTAAATTAGTGGTTAGGGGAGATATTTTCTTCTCGTCCAAAAGTCAATGGTTTAAAGTACCATCAATTCAAATTACTTTTTAATTTAAAAAACTATAAGTATCTTTCATATAAAATAATAAATTCAAGATCTATTTCAGTTAAAATATAACCTATGGTAATTTGTTATGATTATATATAAATTCTAATAATTTAACAAAAAAAATATTTAAAGGAATACTTGAAATTTTTATTTGGATTTAAAATTGGTTGTGCCAGTCTTTAAAACGAAAATATGTGACTATAAGTAGCAAATAAAAATTCATTAGCCTGTTATTTTTTCTCTTTTATATATTTTCCTACTAATATAAAATCATCAAAATATACAATTCATTAATTCTTTTTAATGTTCTTTCGATTTTGACATTTATTGTGATCCAAGTAGAAAGATAAAATTATAAGAATATTTGATATCTCTTAAATAAATTATAAGTAAGTAGGTTAAAACTTATCCAATACACGACTTACAAATTAAAATAGAATAACAACTGTTACTTGATCAACACATTGTTGTGCTGTGTTAAATTCAAAAATTAGACACATTTTTATTGGTTTGTTTATAACAACCGACTTTTATATCTTCCCATTTTAACAATATACTTAAAAAAAATATTGTAACTAAGTACGTTTCAAGAAATCAAAAAAACAATACATTATATTTTTTTTTAGGGAAAATAACTTAGGAGGGTAACTATCTTTTATCCGTGTTCACATATTGACAATTTTTTTTTTTACATAATAAAGCAACTAACTTGTTTTAACTGTTTAAATTACATCAATATTACCGGCTAATACATGCTTTAACCGGTAACTTAAACGGAAAATAACTTAGGAGGGTAACTACCTCTTATCCGTGTTCATATATTGGCAACTTCTTATTTTTTGTACATAAGAAAGCAACTAACTTGTTTTAACTGTGTAACATCCCAAAAATCATGACCAAAAATTTCGTTTTTAATTTAATACTAGAACCATAATTGTCAAACATTAATTTAATACTCCGGCATCGGGCCCCGCTCGATATACAAATCTGTCTCTCTTAGGCCCTCACCTGTCTTCGAGCCCTGCCCGCTAAACACATACAATCATATAACATGCTAACACATAAAGAAACATACTCTACTGTATCCTTGTCCTAAGAAACATACTCTGCTAATAATGAGATACGGAACATCGTCCTTACTCAGCTAGTGATGAGATACATGACTCCGCCCACACTCACCTCTCTGCCAGGCACATACAAATATCACATAGACAACAAGTATAATCTAACATGCAAATATTCATCGGGCACCCGCTCGACATCAAACATTGGTCTGGAATAACATACTAGCATACAATGCCTAGGGCTAACCCCCGGGCCTTCTTACTCATAGACTACATAGGTTGGCATTGTGGCCTTAGACCCATTCACACAGTGAGAAGACTCACCTTGCACTGCTGAATCCCTGGCTGGAATTAGCTGAGTACGGACGGAGTTCCGTATCTCATTATTAGCAAAGTATGTTTCTTAGGACAGAGATACAGTAGAGTATGTTTCTTTATGTGTTAGCATGTTATATGATTGTATGTGTTTAGCGGGCGGGACCCGGAAACAGGTGGGGCCTAAGAGAGACAAATTTGTATACCGAGCGGGGCTCGATGCCAGGCGGGGCCTGATGCTGGGCGAGGCCCGATGTTAGAGTATTAAATAAATGGTTTGACAATTATAGTTTTAGTATTAAATTAAAAACGAAATTTGTGGTTATGATTTCTGGTATGTTACACAGTTAAAAGAAGTTAGTTGTTTTCTTATGTACAAAAAATAAGATGTTGTCAATATGTAAACACGGATAAGAGGTAGTGACCCTCCTAAGTCATTTTCCCTTTGAATTACCAGTTAAAACATGTATTAGCCGGTAATATTTGTGTAATTTAAACACTTAAAACAAGTTAGTTGCTTTATTATGTACAAAAAATAAGTTGTCAATATGTAAACGCGGATAAGAGGTAGTTACATTCATAAGTCATTTTCCCTTTTTTTTTTATTAATGTCAAAACATTTTCATTACTTATATATGAGAACAAATTCCAAATTCAAGAAATAGACACATTTTTTTTTTGTTATTCGCTTATTATAAGAACCCACTTTTATGTCTTCTATTACAATAACATACTTAAAACATTATTAGAATTAATAAAAGAACAATACATTATATTTTTTTGCATTAATTATATTTGAATTTCATTATATTTTTTATAATAGAAATTTATGACTCCTTTAATTCATAAAAGATCATTGTATTTTTCTGTTTTGCATTTTCTTATCTAATCAAAATTTATTTATTTTTTAGGCCATCAACGTTGGTCTCCGTGGTTTTAAAAACTTTTAATGTTTGATCATTTTGTCTAACTCCCTCACAATGGAGCCGTTAACTTCCCTCACATACTTTGCAGGTAAGAGTATTTTTGTAGTTTCAATTGATCTCCTATGTTTATAAGGTTGCAACAACCTTAGTCTCTAAACCATCTTTTTCCTCCTCCTCTTGAATACTTATTCCATTGTGCCACACTTAAAAAATGTGCCGAATTTAAGAAAATGGTGGTTCGCATATTTAGAGGTCTAAAAATGAATGCTAATTCTTTGACCGATCATAAACCAGGTAAGCAATTTTGTAGTTGTTCTATGTCGAACTCAATTTTTTAATATATATTAATAGTGTGACATTCTTGGGTTACACGCAAACACAAAAATAAGCAACTAATAAGATTTGAAAATTGTAGGGATCCGATTTGTTAATTAATTAATAGCTTAATTAATTAAATGAAATTTGGAGTTTTAGAATGGTTTACATAAAGGATATGGCTAGTCAGCTAATGTAACATCTGGTTTCAAGAGGCTTCCTATTTCAGGACTTATGGGTATTAACGGATCCGGGTAGAGCCTTGGACTTCAAAGGGTTTGGGTTTTAGACCCAGTTGGGTGTGAATTATATACGTTGTATGAGCCAAGCTTTCGGTTTGTGCTTTCGGGTCCAAGGGTA
Source organism: Lactuca saligna (assembly GCF_052625555.1). Classification (NCBI taxonomy): domain Eukaryota; kingdom Viridiplantae; phylum Streptophyta; class Magnoliopsida; order Asterales; family Asteraceae; genus Lactuca; species Lactuca saligna. Next base: position 81,479,889 of record NC_136423.1, on the reverse strand, counting down.
TAACGCTAAAAGTGATGTTGCAAGCCTTTTATTGAATTAATGATTCTAGTTTGGAAGATTTGGAGTAAAACGAGACTTGATGGGATTATATGGATTTTCATTACCATTATGAGCATATAAAGAACGCCGAAAACGGATTTGGGACGAGGGAGTTATGATCACTAAAAGTATGGATGAATTTGGGTTTAGTCTAGTAAGTTGGGCGTACAGGGTGTACGATGGATGTACTAGGCTTAAAAGATCGAGCAAATTCACCTTGGTAAACTGGGCGTACCAGGAGTACGTAGGACGTACATGAAGCATGCTCAAACCCTAATACTTGGGTCTTGGAGCCTATTTAAATACCTTAACTTATTACAAACCCTTATTACCTTCAGCCTCCACCCTCTTGAACCCTTAATTTGGGTCTTGGAGCCTATAAATACCTTAAATTATTACAAACCCTTCTTACCTTCAGCCTCCACCCTCTTGAACCCTTAATTTAAAACCCTAGCCCCATTTGTAAGATCCGTGAGCTTTTTAGTGTTTTGGAGTGTTCTTGGTACATATTAGAGAAGAAAAGAGCTCATTGGAGAAGTGTTGGTTGTTTTGAAGATTGTAGATCCAGACCTTGTCACCTTGACCTTTCTTTTAGAGGTATAAGGCTTCAATCTTGATGGTTGATTTATATAAATCTATCTTAGGTTATGTTAAGAGCATGTTTGTGTCCCATAGGTTGGATCTTGTGAGTAAATGTTACTTCAGAACCTTTGAGCCTCATTTCAGGTCATTGTTGAGGACATTAAGTTATAAAAATTGAATCTTGATACGTATATCTCCACCATGCATGAGTTAGTGGTATTTTGGTGAACTTATGAATCTAGGGATTTGGTATGGGTACCATTAAGCCATGAAAAATCATAAACTCAGGAACTTTATTGCTTAAGACGTCCCTTAGAATTAGATCTGGATGTTGGACTTAAAGTCTTAAGGTAATAAGAAGATTAGATTTAAGTTTGGGCATCAGTGAGTTACGATGGGCATACCATTGTAGTATGTTGCATGTAATGGGTTCCGCCCGTTAAGTCTCACGTTGATCATGTTGTACGTTTGGCGTACCATGGTGGTACATATGTGGCATATTCTATTAGATTAGGTGTCTAAGCCCATAACTATAATTGGTATGTATTTGACCCGAGACTAGCATGGTCCATTTCGGGTTGCTTTTGATTTATCAATATATTATAAGTTCTAATATATTAAAATGACATCATATTATTTAATTAGTATTGATCAAGATTAATTTGTAATTAATTATGTGATCAACAGAGACTAATTAAATATATAGGCATTGATTGGGTAAATCAATGATTTTTATAGTATGGGCCAATTGTTATTTAGGATGGGCTAAACCAATATGGTAGTCTTTGGATAATCCATGGAGGTTTAACCAGTGGAGCCTAAATAATATGAAAGGTCATGGGCATTAGGGTTTGCATGGATGTAACCCTAGACTTTGCCATACTATAAAAGGACTCCCTTAACACCTAAACTTGGCCACTAGAGTTCTTGGAGTTCATTAGAGTCGATTTTGGAGCTCCCAATATCTCTCTCGAGTTCTCTTTTGTCCTAGGTGTGTTGTGAACCGTTTGAGGCATCACACTTGGGGTGATAAGTTCTTAAAGGCCAAATACAACAAGTTCTACAAGCTACATCAAAAGGTAAACTCCTAACTAGTATTTTGTGTTGTTTATGTCAACTGTATGCTAGTTGTAGGCTTAATGCTTTGGAAACAATATCGCATGTATAATTAGAGAAAACGTAAATCCAAAGCATTTAGGGTTGTATGCACAACATAGGATGTTGTAGTATACTAAATCCTAATAGTGCTATCAGAGCCATAAGTTGTTTTGTATTATATTTGATGCAAATGTATTATTTTTCAAAGTTGAAAAATTGTCTGACAGCATCTACTGGACGAGTTCATGAATGGACTTGACGAGTAGGATGTGTTTTTCCTTTAACTCGACGAGTTGCATGGTCAGACAATAGATTTTCTAGTTTTTTTTTTTGCCAGAATTGGATTAGAATCATTACCACAAACTGTTTTGAACCATAAAATATGTTTTTTTTTATATGGAAGTGATCATGCTCATCCAACTAAAAGATGATTGTCATAGTTTCAAGATTTGTATTAGTTTACATGATAAGCTAATTTCTTGCAAATTTTTGATATGAATTATCTTGACTTATGAGTTTAACTAGATCATAGAAAAGTTATTTGATAGTTTTTTATTAGTTATAATATTTGATTTAAATGCCTTTTATGAACTCCATAACTTCTCCTAAATTTATAGAAAATGAAAAGTCTCTATTTTGAATGGTTTGAAAGTCTTCCGTAACTTGTACTTAAGTTATGGATCATGAAAAGTTTGTCCAATAAAAATGCATTAAACTCACAAGTTATAGAAACCAAAAGTTTTGAATAGTTCAAAACTTGCGATCAAGTTTTGGAATTTGTAAAGTCACACTTATGAATACATTAATTTCAAACTATAGAATTTTAAAAGTTAAAATTCAACCCTTATACCGTTATAATATTAAAAGTTTATATATATATACATATATATATATATATATATATATATATATATATATATATATATATATATATATATGTATAAGAATAAGTCAGTCTTACCGTTAGTAGGCGTCATTCACGAAGCCAGTCTATAAGGGGGCTACAGGTAACTACCTATAAAATGATGGTTTAATGGGTCTTCACTCTCACCCACCGCTTCCTTGACTGGTGGAGCGTCGTTAGCCAAACAGGTAGGATAGAACACTAATTTTCATTATAAGTATAACGATAATTATAAAGTAACTAAACTTTTATTAAATTCCTAGTCTTAGTTAATTTTGGAAAAATGTGAATATGGTGCTATCCCATGAAATTTCACTTTCCACCTTGTTAAGTCATTAGTGGAGCATGTGTTAGACTAACAGTGCGTGGCAAAGGGTAGCTTGATGTTAATCATACATCAATGGAGCGTGTGTGGTTAACCGGCATATTCATCAGGTCATTTGTAACATTGGGTGTACCAAGCTAATTTGCATGGTTATTTACACCTTTTTTGTGATCCTCGGTATCCCAGTCACAAACTTAAAGGGCATAATCGAGATTAAACATGCTATTGAAAAGTTCAATGAATCTCAAAGGATCTAGGAATTTCAATTCATTTAAAACCTAAATTTCATTTTTGTTTCTCATGGTGGAAACTGGTAAATCGTCATTTACCTTCCTTCAAATATTTTACAATTGGATTACGGAATCCTTTTTCCGAATTGGAAAATATTGTGTTGGGTCCTATCCTTAATATATCATTTGGGTGTTATATTAAGGACTTAAATCAACTAAACTTGAATTTATCCCTTGTAGATGTCTACTTCTGACAACTATGGTCTACATTATCCTTTTAGAAAAGGATTTCTTTATAAAGATGATATTCCACATGATGATCGAGGTGAAAGATTAATCCTTTCTTCGTGTTGCAGTGGAACTTCACTTCCTCCACCTCCTCCAATAATTCTCCCTAACACACAAGTTCAAAGTCTTTAAATGTTCAAGGTCACTCAAGCCCTACTGGCTAGTAAACACCAAGATGGAAGGTCTGTGTGTGCACATGTCTTGGAGACAAAGTCACACATTGACAATTGGGAATGTTATGAGTCGATGTCTCAAGGAAGCTAACTTTTGATTGGTTTCTTCAGTCACTCCCTGAGTCGTATACTTATTTCATTAAGGACTACTATATGACAGATCATGACATGGACCTTATTGATCTATTATATTTGCTTATTGTGGCTGTATCAGTAATGATTTGGCACACTGGTAAAGCAAATTTGATTGGAAGATCTACCTCCAAAACATCCATGGACATTGACAATGACAACATTGGAAGTCCAAAAAAGCTTTCTCTTCCCAATGGAAAGGGATCGGCCATGGTCAAGTCATTTGACCATATGGTAAAGAGAAAGGCTAAGTCTGAGATAGTCCTGTGTATCATTCCCAAAGAGTCCATTTGTTTCTATTGCTAAGAGAAGGGGCACCGGTTGCGAAGATGCCATATTTACCTGAAAGATCGTAAGGATGGTCAACTCAAAAAGTTTGAATATGCTTCAGGTAAGTCCACTATCTAACTCTATTAAGTTCCTATTTGGAGATGCTTAATACATGATGTAATGTAACTACATTTTGATGTTTTGTAGAATCGAAGAAAAGAAAGGAAGCTTAAAGGAAGATTAAGCTGATTCTAATCGTGAAGAAATGGATTTCGATCGTATGGTTCGATGACCAAAATTTTGAGTTGTTGCTTAAGAGTTGTGCTAGATTGCTTACGAATAGATAACAACATAGTTCTCACTTGTAATTTCATTGTAAGGAAAAGTTTTCCACATTTTGTAAGTAAAGAAAATTTTGATTTTATTTTATTTTAAATTTCCATACAATGGCATTTGTGAAAATTGTTGTTTATATGTTTCCATTGATAGCAATATTGGAAAATGGATTTGATTCTTTCGTTTGTGGTACTGTTAAAATCTATCAAATAAGGAAAAATTCTCATTACCGATGTTTCAATTGGATAGAAACTTAGAATCATGCAACTTGTATTGTGTGATGAATGAAAATTTTCATCTTTGGTAAATTAAGACTAATTCCTTGTTCATATGTACATGTGAGTCGAGTGAAGGACTAGGGCATCGGGTACACTTGGTTGTGCGTTGCTTAGGTCCACCACAAAAAACGATAAGACTATTCGTCATGATTTACTAAAAGTTTAGTAAATATGGTTATACTTACAAGATTATGTGTAATTATGAATCATTGAAAAAGTTTCAATGTATAGTAGAACGAATGAGAACAATCAAATTAGGCATAAAGATAAAAGTTTCTCCAATCTAAAAAGAAAGGAGAGTACTTGAGTATCGTGTTTTATGATTATCTTAGTGATTGTGAAACCATATCGCAATTGATCTTCTAAGGACATCTTAGTGCATTTGTTTGCCTAAGAAGAGGAGTCATAAATTGTTAAAATGGTTAAATCAAGAAGACGAGTCATACTTCGTTCCTAAATTGAGTCTTAGAGACATTCTCCAAGATCGATCCTTGAGTGATATAATATTAAGAAAGGTTTATCACACTTGTCAAATGTAGAATAAAATGTTTTCTACTCTTGTACATTTGAAACTGGTAATTTGTGACGTTTTGGATAAAACAAATACCAACTAAGACCAATTTTGTGAGAGTTTGTCTTGATAAGAAACCACACTAACTCTTGAATATTTGTTTTGTCAAGTAATGTTCCTTGACAAATTGAATCTAATATGTCAAGAGGTCAGTGGGAGTCATAAAGATCATGAAAAGTTTCAAGAACTAATCAAAAGTAAATCTATTGCTAATCACTAGCACACGACATGAGGTTTATAACCTATCGTGTTGTCACACCCCCAAACCAAGGATGGCGGAAACGTCCGGCGGTGGCGGACTTCATGTATAGTATCACAAAAACGAGTATAATAGTTCTTAAAGTAAATACAACCATCATAAATATCAGTGAAAAATTTACACCAAAGTATATGTTTACATGCTTGAAAATCAATTACATTATGATGACAAAATAAATTGTTTGATGATTTAACGTCCCATCCTCAAAGCGTTGATGTTTTCCTGTTTCACTGATTTCCTGAGAATACAAGTAGTTTTGAAAAAGTGTCAACAATTAAGTTGGTGAGTTCAAACGAGTTTTGTTTCAGGAAGAAACCGTTTTCCTTGTAAAAGCGATAGAGTTTGATTTCCAGAAAATCCAATATTTTCTTAGTTAAGTGTGAAAAGAATATTCCTATAGTATGTGATAATGAACCCTAGAAAGACCCGTAGTTTTCTTTTATAATCGTCCATCGTATATAAGTTATATAAGATTTAAGTTAGATAAACCATTGAATATAGTGAGTCTGCCCTAGCTCCACAACCCAACGAGGAACAGGAAATGAAGCGGTCCCACCAAATCCAAGTCGATCGAGACTAGATTCTTATACAACTCTAGCCTATACCCTTAGCCACTATAGCTAAAGTCTAACAATTCTAGATGAACTATAGTTTTAATATCATAAAAATCTATTTTATGTGAACCTGGTACTTTGTATTTGTACCCATTTTTGTATGAAAACCTGATACTTTGTATTTGTACCTCTTTTTGTATAAAACCGGTACTTTGTATTTGTACCCCTTTTCGTATGAAAAACTTGGTACTTTGTATTTATACCCTTTTTGTATAAAACCTGTACTTTGTATTTGTACCCCTTTTTGTATAAAACCGGTACTTTGTATTTTTACCCCTTTTCGTATGAAAACCTGGTACTTTGTATTTGTACCCCTTTTTGTATAAAACCGGTACTTTGTATTTGTACCCCTTTTTGTACGAAAACCTAAAACCAGTACTTTGTATTTGTACCCCTTTTTGGTATGAAACCGGTACTTTGTATTTGTACCCCTTTTCGTATAAAAACCTTTTGTAATGTAAATGAACATAAACTAAACCTATTATAGTTTAGCAAAATCTTTGAAATGTATATGCAACCTAACTATACCTATTATAGTTTAGTATGTTTGTTTGTGGTGTGTAAGAATCCTTTTCTATGTAACTCGAATGTATAGCAAAATATAACTATGCTTATCTTGCTTTGTTTTGTACTAATGGTAATGATGGAGGATTCTTACAATTTAGCGAGTATTTTCTTTTATATAATTATTACACAACAAGAAACTCATGTAAAATATGAAGTCATAAAAGATTTAACACTTTGCTCAACATGATACAAAGTGTGTTGAAAGTTATAAGTTGTTAACTAATTTTTAACCTTTCTGCACTGTTTTAGAAAGATCATAGAAAAATCATACAAAGTCAAAAACTGAATCCGTAAATTCTGAGAGTTCCCAAAATGTGTCTAGTTTATTCATAATTTTTATCATGATTTTTGGAAGCCTTTAACTTGTGTTAAAATGTTGATATTCACAGACTGGTCAATATTTGTTCTTGAAATGATAGGCTGTTTTGCAAAAATCACCATAAATTATAGTAAAATCGTGTGGAGTTGTGCAAGTAGTCATTTTAAAGCTAAAAACTGGAACTATGTGCACGTAAAACAGTTTTGAAAACAAAAATGTCTAAGTTGCCCAAAACAGTCCGTGAATGGAGTTGAACTTTTCTGATGAAGGCTGTTAAATGAGTTTAGTTGTGTTCTTGGTGTTTTAACTTGTATTCCCCCCCCCTAAAGAATTTAAGAAAACATGAAAATATAGGGGTATGAACTAAACTTATATGATTTCAGTGGGTGAATGTTGAAGAAGTGAAGTTTTCAACTCAAGAACACTTGAAGGTTTGAGAATCTAACACACAAATGATGGAGTTTGTGTAAGGAATCAATGATTTGAGTGAAAGGGAATGTAATAAGTATAAGGAGAGTGATGATACTTACCAAATGAAGATGGAAAGCTTGAAAAATAACTTGGAAACCTCGAATTTGTATGAGAGATTTTGAGAGAAATTGACGGTTGTCACAACATCCCCCCATTAGAGGGAATTTCATCCCAAAATTTGCATTTTGATTGGGGATTCAAGAATTTGGAGGAAAGATGGGGAAAACTTTTCGTAGTACAAGAAATTGATTATGGTGAGGAACAACCCGCCTGATGTCACATGATGACCTTGGAATTTCTTATTGTTTATGCACCCTGTTTAATCCTTGGCATTACTACTATGAATACTTTATAACATAGTTAGCGAGTTTCGTCATTACGAATGATTCACAAATTGTGACGAAATTTGTATTATAAATCCTACCAGTCCCTTTATAACCGCTTGGTGTGAACTAGTCGCATATCATTAAGATTGCAAGGGCATTCGGATGGGTGCCCCCCCTCCCTTAAGCCCACAACCAAACAAGGAACATGGAATGAGGCGGAATCATGCATTCTAAGTCCATAGAATCTTAATGATATATGACCATAACGTTTACACTAGCCATCGTAGACTCACTAGTAAAAACCCTATGTTTTTATATATGTGATAAGACTTATTTGAGTTTTGCCGTGTTCTCGAGATTCATGGCCAATATACTTTGATCGAGGCTAGATTTAGCATATAAAAAATTTAAAATTTAAACATCGATGTTAGAAACACGTACTGATATTTACGGGCAGTTCCGGGGTGGTATCTCCTTCGGTGACCGCAAGCACCCTTCCACCATCACCAGCATCTCTTGCTCTTGGGCAGTCCCGTTTAAAGTGTCCCGTGTCGCCGCACTTGTAACAGGCTAGGCTTACTCCAAAGCCAGGGACCTGGTTGATGGGTCATGCTGGTGCCTTACAGAAACGGACAGTGTGCCCCTCTCTGTTGCAATTTTTGCAATGCATCTTCCGTCAAGCCCCAATGTGATGGAAGTTACACTCGTTGCATTTCGGAATGGTTCCATCGTATTGTTTTATGGGAGTTCGCGTGGTGAGGGTTGTGGCAGCATGAAAAGCAACAATTTGTTGCTTCTTAGCGAAGTCCTGGGCTGATTGGTCCTTCTTGTTGTCCCAAAACTTTCTTTTGTGGTTCCCTCCTTTTGCTTGGTTAAGGGTGGTTGTCGTAGTGTCATGGATGGCACGATGGTCGATGAGTTGTTGTTCCAACTCCTTGGCGCTGTCGAAGGTAGTTGGTCTAGAGGCTAACATGCTATCTTGAATTTCGGGGGACAAACCCCAGAGGTATCACTCCAACTTTTTGTCTTCTGGGGTGACCATAGTTGGACAAAGGAGTGCTAGATCACAAAATCGGGTGGTGTAAGTTGTAAGGTCGGAGCCTATCATTTTGAGATTCCACAGTTCTTGCTCCAGCTTTTGCACTTCACCTCCTGAGCAATATTCTTTTAACATCATCTTCTTTAAGTTCTCCCAACTTAACGAGTTAGCCACTGCAAGCGTTAGTGAATTAACGTTACTTTTCCACCAAGTGAGGGCCCGTCTAGAGAAAGTATATGTTGCAAATTTGACCTTCCTTGCTTTGGGGCATGTACAAATTTCAAAGACCGTTTCGGTCTTTTCAAACCATTGCATCAAGGTGATGACGCCCTCGCTTTCATTGAAAGAATCGGGTTTGGCACTAGTAAAGTCCTTGTATGAACATTCCCCCATACGTCCTGTACTGTCATCGTGGTTAGAGTTTTGTGGCTCCAGATCCAACACTACCGGTACCATTTGTACCAATTTGTGACATTGCAGCTGCCACGGCTGCTGTTATCGCAGCTTGGAACAATGCAGGATCAAACTGTGGAGGTGGTGGTGCTGTGCTGCCGGAAGGTCTGAGCCTTTTCCTTGGTGGCATAGTTCTGTCATAAGTTTGCAAAAAATGATAAGATGGTAAGTTCTCAATAGTAAAGACAAGTCGGTTGTTATTGAAGTAAATTTTTATGTATTATCCTCCGAATTAAGAATGTCTTGCATGTAATTCATAAAGGAAGTCCCTATGAATGAATTTCATAAGTTTAGTAGGTTTTGTGTGGGCGTTAAGCTTTACTCATCTTAGGATCATGTTTGACCAAACACACTTAGCTGAGGAGTTTTGATGGGATCCGGTGCATTAGTGCTGGTATGATCACACCCTATAGGTATACGAAGAATGCACTTCTCAACCAAGGTGTTTAAAGGTGAGACAGAAATGAGTTTTTAGAATGACTATACGTCGCGAGTTTTCTAACTAAGTTTATATTAGTTCATTTTGTAACGTATTTCGGTTGTTTTATGGTTAACTGAAAAACATTTCATAACGAGAGCATATAAATGATAAACTCATGTATTTTAGTAGTTCTGTATCCAAGTGAAACCTTGAAATTTGATCCAAGCTAGGCCTTTCTTACGACCACATGATGTATGCTTAGTGGTATGATTAAGACTTAATAGACCCTTGAGTCTGATGGATCTGCCGTAAACCCATTTTGTTAATATGATTCTAGAAATTTTGGATTCAGAGAAAGTTTTGCCCTAAATGTAGGTCTGCCTAACCTCCATGCAAGGAAAAGTTTTGATAACAACTAAATCTCTCGATTAGTATGACCACTTAATTTGCAGTGTCATGCTTTCACCTATAATAGAGTAGCACCAACGCATACTCATGAACCTAATTTAATAGGTCTTGTGAGCGGTATGAACTCTACTCACGACTATCCATCCCCTGTGATGCCTGAGGCAAAGTCGATGCATCTTGCAGCTTTACCAATCGACGCTTGGATGCAATCATCCTCTCTTTGAATGTCGTGTGTTTACCCTGTTACTCTCTTTCCTCTTCACAAGCGGCGATAAGGTCCTAAAAAGAGATTTGGTCTCGAGAATAGTAGTCTAATTCCGAGTCTCGAGTACGTGAGACGATAGGGTCTATAGTAGCGTGCAACTTTCAAACTCGGTTTGCAGTCTCCCTGTTTTAAATCCCCGACGTTCACGATCTGCCGGGTCTTTGCCAGGAGGGCTCTGTTAGTCCCCCCCCCCCCCCCCCGCGGTGGCTGAGGTCATAGCACCCTCATTGGTCTCCACATGGTGATTTCTGTCATTGCTGTCGACTTTAACCCTCAATCACGGTTGCCCAACGGGGCATAGGTTCGATGTAGTCGAAACGGTTCGTGGGCACCCTTGCTATGCATGGAGGGTTGATTACCTCTGGTTCCGCTTCTGATTCTCCTCATAACCATCCACCATTTCTCTGATTGGGAAAGTAGGGGTCGTCCGGTAAGTAGGATCTTGCTATGTTGTATGTGCGAGAATAGGAGTAAGAAGATAATTATTGGACAAACTATATAGATAATTATTAGATGATTTGTATCAGTTTATATCAATACTTATGTAGTGTATACCAGTTATATGAAATCAAGGCAGGATAGTCCTTCGAATAGGTGATTCTAACTCCAAATCCACAATCTAACGAGAACAGGAAGTAAAGCAACGGTCACAGATTCTGAGTCTATAAAGCCTAAATTTCATATAACCTTAGCGTATCTACTTAACAACTATTGACCAACTTGATAGAGACATGTTTAGTTCTCATGTAAGCACTTATATTAACACAAAATACTCCCATAGTATTTTAAACTTATGTTCTGTTCTAATATTCTCATTGTGGTAGTGTTGGTAAGTTTTTAGACTTGTCGCCATATCACAACCATTCTTGGGCATGTGCTAATCACTCGTCGGACCAGCATAGTTGATCAGGCTATGCCACTCCCAAGACTGACCATACATCCCCGAGCTTACCTGTAATATTCAACAATCATTACTTTTGTTTTGTTCTAGAATGATGCTGACCTTAGTATGTATGCATGGATGTATACTTTTAACAAGAAACTATTTTTTTCTAAAAGTATAGTTGTTTTGAAAACTTTAAATCAGAGACCTTAGTCCCAATGCATTTATAGTTTGTATATCTTATGAGGTACGATATACTTACTATAAACAATGCTCTGATACCAATCTGTCACACCCCCAAACTAAGGATGGCGGAAACGCCCGGGGGTGGCGGACTTCATGTATAGTATCACAACAACGAATATAATAGTGCTCAAAGTAAATACAACCATCATAAATATAATTGAAAAAGTTACACCAAAGTATATGTTTACATGTTTGAAAATCAATTACATTATGATGACAAAATAAATTGTTTGACGATTTAACGTCCCATCCTCAAAGCGCTGATGTTTTCCTGTTTCACTGATTTCCTGAGAATAAAAGTACTTTTGAACAAGTGTCAACAATTAAGTTGGTGAGTTCATAAGAATTTTTTTTTGAGGAAGAAACCATTTTCCTTGTAAAAGCGATAGAGTTTGATTTCCATAAAATCCAATATTTTCTTAGTTAAGTGTGAAAAGAATATTCCTATATTATGTGATAATGAACCCTATAAAGACCCGTAGATTTCTTTTATAATCGTCCATCGTATATAAGTTATATAAGATTTAAGTTAGGTAAACCATTGAATATAGTAGGTCTACCCTAGGTCCACAACCCAACGAGGAACAGGAGATGAGGCGGGCCCACTAATTCTAAGTCGATCGAGACTAGATTCTTATACAACTCTAGCATATATGCTTAGCAACTATAGTTGAAGTCTAACAATTCTAGATGAAATATAGTTTTAATATCATAAAAACTATTTTATGTGAACCTAGTAATTTGTATTTGTACCCCTTTTTGTATGAAAACCTGGTATTTTGTATTTGTACCCTTTTTGTATAAAACCGGTACTTTGTATTTGTACCCATTTTCGTATGAAAAACTTGGTACTTTGTATTTGTACCCATTTTTTTATAAAACTGGTACTTTGTATTTGTACCACTTTTTGTATAAAACCGGTACATTGTATTTGTACCCCTTTTCGTATGAAAACCTGGTACTCTATATTTGTACCCCTTTTTGTATAAAACTGGTACTTTGTATTTGTACCCCTTTTCGTTTGAAAACCTAAAATCGGTACTTTGTATTTGTACCCCTTTTCGTATGAAAACCTTTTGTAATGTAAATGAACATAAACTATACCTATTATAGTTTATCAAAATGTTTGAAATGTATATGCAACCTAACTATACCTATTATAGTTTAGTATGCTTGTTTGTGGTGTATAAGAACCCTTTTCTATGTAAGTCGAATGTATAGCAAAATATAGCTATGTTTATCTTGCTTTGTTTTGTACTAATGGTAATGATGGAGGGTTATTACAATTCAGTGAGTATTTTCTTTTATATAATTATAACACAATAAGAAACTCATGTAAAATATGAAGTCATCAAAGATTTAACACTTTGCTCAACATGTTACAAAGTGTGTTGAAAGTTATAAGTTGTTAACTAATTTTTAACCTTTCTGCACTGTTTTAGAAAGATCATAGAAAAATCATACGAAGTCAAAAACTGAATCCGTAAATTTTGAGAGTTCCTAAAATATGTCTAGTTTATTCATAATTTTTATCATGATTTTTGGAAGCCTTTAACGTTTTTTAAAATGTTCATATTCACATATTGGTCCATATTTGTTCTTGAAATGATAGGCTGTTTTGCAAAAATCACCATAAATTATAGAAACATCGTGTGGAGATGTGCAAGTAGTCATTTTAAAGCTAAAAAATGGAACTACGTGAAACTAAAACAGTTTTGAAAACAAAAATGTTTAAGTTGCCCAAAACAGTCTGTGAATGGAGTTGAACTTTTCTGATGAAGACTGTTAAATGAGTTTAGTTGTGTTCTTGGTGTTTTAACTTGTATTACCCCCCTAAAAAATTTAAGAAAACATGAAAATATAGGGGTATGAACTCAACTTATATGATTTCAGTGGGTGAATGGTGAAGAAGTGAAGTTTTCAACTCAAGAACACTTGAAGGTTTGAGAATCTAACACACAAATGATGGAGTTTGTGTAAGGAATCAATGATTTGAGTGAAAGGGAATGTAATAAGCATAAGGAGAGTGATGATACTTACCAAATGAAGATGGAAAGTTTGAAAAGTGACTTGGAAACCTCGAATTTGTATGAGAGATTTTGAGAGAAAAGATGTGTTTGATCTTTGGTGGGAATGAAAGAAATGAGTGAGAATGAGGAGAGAGGGTGGGTTTTTAGCCCTTGACTAAGAGTATGGCTGATAAAATGGTGGGGAAAGTACCCAAGAATGACCAGGTATGGTGGGGAGGACAATGGTTAGTCATGGAGTGGGTATGGGGGTGGTTGCTTGTGTCATAAATCAAAGATAGGTCAACACTTCACCACAAGATCTCCTTTAATAGATTTTATTCTAAAATATATATTTTCATAAAAATATATTTATATTATGAATATTTAGGGTCTTATATGTTAAAATATGATTTTTGGAGAAAATCCCGCATTAAAATGATGAAAAACGGGCTTAAAACAGAGTTGGGGTCGAAAACCGGGTGAAAAATGGCAAATCCAAAGTCAGGAGGGTGACTCGGGCCTTAACAGCATTAGATCCGAAGTGGGGGGTTTGGCTGCTGAAGAAAATCCAAAGGAAAAAGGGTTGCGGTCCGAGGTGAAGCTCGCTGCAGGGCTTGGTTCCGTGTTCGGTGGCTCCGGCTTCGTGGCTGCGGTCCTGACGGCTGCGACTTTGGGCTTCGGCTCGATGGCTGCGGCTGGATGGCTGCGACTACTCAAGAGCCTCAGAATCAGTTTATGTAGCCTCGGTTCCAAGAGGGTTTTGGCCCCTATAGAGAGGCTTCGACCCTAAGAGGCTAATTTCCAAGGATTCTCCCTGTATCGAGTGGTTTTTCACCAAGTCAAGTGTCAGGATGCCCCACATGATCAAAATAAATCCAAAAGCGGTTTTGAGAGAGATTTGGGAGATATTTCACCTTCTTGTAGAGATTTGGGAGAGATTTCTCATATAAAAAGAGATTTGGGAGAGATTCGACATTCTTGGAGAGATTTCGCATACAAAGAGAGATTTGGGGGAGATTCCACATTCTTGGAGAGATTTCTCATACAAAGAGAGATTTGGGAGAGATTTGACATACGTGGAGAGATTTAGGAGAGATTTCACATACTTGGAGAGATTTCTCATATGGAGAGAGATTTGGGAGAGATTCCTCATTCTTGGAGAGATTTGGGAGAGATTCTCGATAAAGAGAGATAGAGTGAAAACGATTGAGAGAGGTTTCGTGTGTGACATTTGTGAGTGTCCGACTTCACAACGCAAGGTCCGTAAGCCCCATTAAGCCATGTTTAAGGATCTTACACACTCCCAATGAGTATGAAACATTGTTTTATCGGTTTGGTTCGTTACTTACCACAGTTTTAGGTTAAGAAAATCTAGATGTACGAACTTTTCAATTTATGATATCTCACTAGAATAGTGAGTTATTTAGTAATTGCATAACGTAAAACCTAGCATACATGGGTTAACTAAGTTGACCGGTTTGACTTGTTGACTTTAGTGGACTTTGACTCAACCACAAATTGACGATTGTCACACGTGTTGACATATTCTTATTTCTAAACTCATTCCAGTTAAAGTTCACTATGCATGTGAGTTCTATGAGTTCTCAAATGTTTGCATAACAACTTTGAAGCAATGGTGAGCACTTGTGCTACCAAGTGGTAGGAAATTAATATTGAACAAGTTCAGTCCATATGAGTTTGGATTTATTACTAACCTTGTCTTGTGATTATGGTTATGAAAAACTCACATGGTTAGGAACACATATACCATAAAATCTAAGTGTCATAACCTTTCTCTCCACTTCATGAAAATGATTGTGAGGAAACGCTTTCACTAAGTAGATTCTAAGGAGATAGTAATTGTGGTCTAAACATTTTAGACTTTACCTAGGCTTCTCAAGCATTCTCAAATTCGATTATGATTACGACATCCCTCTTCATGGTTCGAATTATGATAAATGGCAAAGGTCTAAACATTTTAGACTTATTGTTGTAAGTTCTAAAATTATTTAGACACACATGTGACCTATCTAAGGAAAGGTATATGAGTTTGAGAAGCCTAGGTAAAGTTTTATCGAAGCATCTTGTATCATAAATTTGAACTTTTGTGATGAAAGACAATAAGTATTGATTTCTAGAGGTCTAGCTGATTTCTGGGTACTTGTCAAAGCTAGTGGGAACATAAGTGTTATTCAAATAAGAGTATAATTATTATGCTAGTGGGAGAGTAATTATTATGGTAAGTGTTGCAAGTTAGCAATGTTAATTATAGAAAACAAAAGTTTTAAATTGCATAGTTGTAGGGTTCGAAAAGTTGTTTTGCTATTAAGTGAGAGAAATTCATACTTCATTTCAAATCTAAAAGCTTAGATTGAGATTTTAATCAAGTTTACTCAAAAATATATATGAATGTTATGTTGAAAAGATTCAACATAAGGAAATTCTATATAGGAAATATTATAGCAAGAGACCGGTAAAGTATCACGTCTTTATGTGAGACATTATAGATCGTATCCCATATGCTTCGGGTATAGGACCGATTGCATAAGTTATAATATTAATGTGTTCTTAATTTTCCAAATGCCTAGGGAATTAAGAGGGAAAATGGATCAGAAATGGATATGACTAAAATGGTTAATCAATTGTCAAGGTCAATCTGAGGTTTACCAAAGATTGATTGCTCATTGACAGTTTGAAGTATAGTCTAAATTTTTGAAAGACCATATTGACATATTCTGAAAAAAGGAAACTCTTGTTCAGAGGTGATAGTCAAAATGGGAATATGGAAATGTTTCCATAGGTGGAAGTTATTCATTAAATCAGTGTAAGATTAGAAAGGTTAAGGCAAGAAAGATGTTCAAAGGAATCTACCTTGAATGTGAGACTTCTTTTCCATAGAATTTGTCTCCATCGGAATACTTTGTAATGTCTGTTGCCAAGTCTCTGTAACTTTTGTGCATAGTCATTATAAGAGGATCATTGCATATCAGTTTAGAATCTAACAAATTACAGTAAATGGCAAGAATTGGTATCCGTACATTTTCGGTAAGGATTTGGAATTATGAAATGAGCATCATTGAAATATTTTCGATTGATCTATTTCAAAAAACAATAACCCTATATAGATAAACATAGTGTGCATTCTTGGATCATGTGATGACTATTGTTTTAATTCAAGTATTAAGTTGATTAGTCAAAACATTATACAACGAATAATGTGTAGTCAATATTGTGATTAAATAAAAGGTGTTTTATTTATATTCATAAGTTCTGAGACCATATTGGATTCGATTGTTTTTGTTTGTTTACTTTGCATGTATTGACTTCTAGAATAATAAGATTATTTAAACCATCCAAAGGCGATCATACTTTGGAAGTAGGTATTGAAGCAAGATTGTCATGAATCTGACTGTAGATTGTCTAGGTGTTTTAGACATAGCAAAATTTTGATGCAATGTTCATGAGTACTCCTAGAATAAGATTCGAGTATGGGATTAAACCCACGATCATCTGAATCACTTCATGGATTTTATCATGAGTGATTGGTGAGATGATAATATCTTATATTCTTGAAACTGAGAGATATGAGTTGCAGTTTACAAATCGGTTGCACATTGATGATGTGTAAAAGCACCAGTAACTTGGTGTTATAAAATATATCATTGTGTGTGATTTGATGAGTAGATAGAGCAAGAATCTGAGTCGAAGTTTATCCATTCCTTTTACCCTTAGAGGGATAAAAAGAGATATATGTGGGCCCCTTGATGATTTAGTGATGAACGTAAGCGCTTGGCCAAGCCTGGACTGATTTGATTTGTTTAATTAGTCAGCCGTCATAAATCGGAAATCGGGAAACAACAGATAGACAGAGAGAATGATTATAATCCATGTCTCAGTCCATATGATATCTATAATCGAGGGATACATGATCCCATTGTTGGGTTTTGGTATACTACAACATTCTATGGTGCACATACAACCCTAAATACCTTGGATCTATGTTTTCACTAATTATACATGCAAATGGTTTCCAAGGTATTAATCTTACAACTAGCATGCATTTAACGTAAACCATATAAGATACTAGTTAGCATAACATACCTTTTGATGGAGCTTCAAGTCTGGGTGTATTTGGCCTGAAATAGCTTAGCCCCAATAGTGTGGAAGCCTCAAATGGAATCACAACACACCATTTACAAAGGATGAACTTGAGAAAGAATTCCATCCACACAAAAGACACCATGAACTCTAAGAAGATACAAGTGGCGGTTTTAGGAAATGAATTATCTATTTATATGTGAGATTTCTAGGGTCATGGATATAACCTAAATCGATACCTATGGGTTTTATGATCCATGGTTCATGTGGCCCAACTCTTTATGTATCCATACATAAACTTGGTTCAACATGGATCATAAGCCCAACACATATAAATATAACTAATTATCATAATTAGTCCCCATAGTTTTAATTAGTCTGTTTTGATCACTAAATTAATTCCAAATTAATTCTTGATCAATACTAATTAAAACATATGATTTCATATTAATATATTAGAACTTATAATATATTAATAAATCATATATAACCTCTTCTCTCAAAAGTCCATCTTAACAAATTGTCCTGATGATATGCAACCCAAATGGACCATGCTACTCTCAGTTCGAATACATACCAATAATAGTTATGGGCTTAGACACCTAATCCAACAATATTCCACTTGGATAATTCTAAAACTATTATTGTGTATGACTCCAAAAACTGACTAGCAATCGTAGCTCTTAAAGCCGATGTCCAACTCTGAACAAATCAATGACACGTCCATTAGATAAGAGATCATATATTCCTCCATTCTAGATATGATATGGACGGAGACATGGATTATAATCATTCTATCTATCCATTTGTTTTTTCCCGATTTCCGATTTATGACGACTAACTAATTGAACAAATCAAATCAGTCCAGCCCCGACCGAGCACTTACATTTGTGATCACCAAATCATCGAGGGACCCACAAATATCGCTTTTATCCCTCCAAGGGTAAAAGGAATGGATAAACTTTGACTCATATGCTTGTTCTACTACTTGTTGAATCATACACAAAGGCACGTTTTATAACATCGAGTTACCAAATGTGTTTTCATGCAACCAATGTATAACCAACTCATAGGCAACAAGTCATATCTATAGGTTTAAAGAATAGAAGATATTATCGTCTCATGATTACTCGTGATAAAATCCATGAAGTGTTTCTAATGAGCGTGGGTTAAATCCAATACTCGAATCCCTATACCAAGAGTACTCATGAATGTTGTAGTAACTCTTACTATGACCACTACCTTGGACATCTACAAACCAAATTCATGATAGTCTTTCCTTAATACCTACTTCCAATCTATTATCGACTGTGGATGCTTTGAATAACTTAGTCATTCGGAAAGAATAACCTAGTTATTCTAGAAGTCAAAACATGCCAAGTGAAACACAAGAATAATACTAATCCTCTATGGTCCCAAGCACCTTTGAGAGTAAATAGAACACCTTTTATTTAAACACCATATTAATTACTCATTATTCATTGTATAATGTTTCAAATAATCAACTTTATACTTGAATTATAACAATAGTTGTCGCATGATCCAAGCATGTAAACTATGTTTTCTAAACACTAGTCATGCCATACACCAAGTATGCACAATATGTTTATCTATGATCTTTCCTTTGTGAAATAGATCAATTGAACATGATTCCAATGATGCTCATATCACAATCCCAAAATCCAACCATTTAACGAAATATGTTAGATTCTAAACTTATATGCATTGATCCTCTCGTAATGACTATGCACAAAGTCACAAAGGCTTTTCAACAAACATTACAGAGTATTCCAATGGAGATCAATTCCATGGAAACGAAGTCTCACATTTAAAGTACATTACTTTGAACATCCTTCTTGCATTAAGATTTCTAATCTTACACAGATTTGAAAAAACAACTTCCACTTATGGAAACCTTCCCAGATTCCGATTTAGACTATCACTTCTGAACAAGAGTTACCTCTTTTCAGAATATGTCAATATGGTCCTTCCAAAAATAACACTTATACTTCCAACTGTCCATGAGCAACCAATCTTTGGTAAACCTCAGATGTCCTCGACAATTACTTAATCATTTTAGTCATATTCAATTCTAGACTTTTCCCCTCTTAATGCCCTGAGCATTTGGAAAATTTAGAAAGGATGAATATTATAACACATGCAATCGATCCTACATCCGAAGAACTCTCACTGATAGAAAGAAAGTGAGCACTTTTTGTTAATCGATCCATAATCACCCAAATTACATCGACACCCCCTTGGGGTTTTCGGCAGTTTGGTGATGAAATCCATAGAAATCTATTCCCACTTCCACTAGGGAACCTCAAGTAGCTGCAACTTGTCATGCGGACGCTGGTGCTCGGCCTTAACTTGACGATAGGTCAAGGACCTCTCTACAACCCACACAACATCTCTCTTCATACAAGGCCACCAATAGTCTCTCTTCAGATCCAAATACATTTTTGTGGCCCCGGGATGGATCGAGAATCTCGATCTATGCGTATCCTCGATCAAAACATTGCGTGCCCCGCCAATAAATGGCACCTAGATCCGACCATGAAAAGTCATAAGCCCTCGGCTATCAGTCACAAACTCATATAGCTACCCAATCAGTCGCTCCTTCTTGTGGTTCTATGGTCTCACAGCCTCTGCCTAGGCCTCACGAATGGTATCTAACACTGGAGTCATCACGGTCATTCTCTTACATATAACTTGTATCAGAACACTCTCTGCCCTCTGACTCAGGGCATCGGCTAACACATTCGCCTTGCCCGGGTGGTACAGGATCTCACAATCATAATCCTTCACCACATCCAGCCATCTCCTCTGCTGCATATTTAGGTTGGGCTGATCCATCAAATACTTCAAACTCTTGTGGTATGTGTAAATGGTACACTGAACCCCGTACAAATAGTGGTGCCATATCTTGAGAGTGAACACTACCACTCCCAACTCCAGATCGTGAGTGGGATACCTTGCCTCATGAAGCTTCAGCTATCTTGATGTATATGCAATCACATGCTCTCTTTACATCAGCACCGCACCCAACCCTGATATTGATGCATCGTAGTATACCACAAAATCCTCGACTCCCTCTGGAAGGGATAACACCAGGGCTTTGCACAACTTCCGGCGAAGATTCTCAAATGAGGTCTGATGCTCCAGACCCCATGAAAAAGAAACACCCTTCCGGGTCAACCTAGTGAGTGGCACTACAATCTTGGAGAAATCCTGGATGAATCTTCGATAATAACCAGCCAACCCCAGAAAACTCCTGATCTCCGTGGCGGACTTCGGCAGTTCCCAACTCATCACCGCCTCAATCTTGGTCGGGTCGACCAATATCCCATTTTGATTAACAAGATGCCCCAAGAATTGGATCTCTCGTAACCAACAATAACACTTGGAGAATTTGGCATAAAGCCTCTCCGACCTCAATACCCCAAGGATCTCCCTCAAATGCTCCTCATGTTGTCCTCAGGATCTAGAATACACTAGAATATCATCAATAAACACGATTACCGATCGATCCAACATCGGCCGACATACTCTGTTCATGAGATCCATGAACACTGTTGGTGCATTGGTGAGCCCAAAAGGCATCACCACAAACTCATAGTGCCTATATCGCGTCCTGAACGCCGTCTTCTGGATATCCTCATCACGCACCCTCATCTGGTGATATCCAGACCTCAAGTCTATCTTGGTAAACCAAGATGCCCCCCCTGAAGATGATCGGACAAATCATCAATCCTCGGCAGCAGATAATGGTTCTTGACCGTTAACTTGTTCAGCTCCCGATAGTCGATGCACATCCAGTGTGAACCATCCTTTTTCTTGATGAAAAGGATCAGCGCTCCCCAAGGCGAGCTGCTTGGTCGAATAAAACCTTTCCCCAACAGCTCTTGAAGTTGTGAGGATAACTCCTGCATCTTTGACCATGCAAAGCGATAAGGCGCCTAAGCGATAGCCGCAGCCCCCGGAACCAAATCAATGGGAAACTCCACCTGCCTCTCGGGAGGCACACCCGGCAACTCCTCAGGAAATATATCCGGGAACTCACGCACTATCAGAACATCATCAACGGAATTAGCATTCCTGCGACCTCCTGGGTATCCATCATATAAGGTACGAACCCCTTGCAGCCCTGCTGTAAACTCTGCCTCGCTCTGGAAGCCAAACAGAATGCTGACCTACTTCGAGTTCCCTCGCCATAGGCTGTCATCACTCCCCCACTAGGATCTCGAATCGTCACCAATTACTGCTCGCAGTCTATCACAGCCCCAAATCGGCTCAACCGATCCATGCCCACGATGACACATACGTCCCCCATCACAATCGGGACCAGATCTATCGAAAACCCAACGCCGAAAATCTCAAGCACACACCCACGAATCACGTCCGTGGCATACACTGCTCGCTTGTTAGCTATTGAAACTCGTAGAGTTTGACTCATCGCCTCTCACTGGATACTGATGTGTCTACTGAATGCTAATGAAACAAATGACCGACTCGCACCCGAGTCAAACTACACCAAAGCAGGTACATAATTCACAAGGAAAGTACCTACGCATATCATAATATAAACACAATATCCCATCAAAATAAATAGTAACAGAATACATACCAGCCACGACGTCACGCGTTGCGCATACCTCCTCCGCTGTCAACTGGAAGTCTCTCCCACGAGCCTTCGGTGCCTCGTCCTTCACTGGCCGAACCTCAGTAGCGCGCACGGCGGCAGGGGCAGATCCCTGCTATGCTCCCTGTGCTGTCCCCTATAGTTGTGGACACTCGGCCTTCCGGTGGCCCGTCTGGTTGCAATGAATGCAAACCATGAATCCCTTGGGGCAGTCCTTGGCTATATGCCCCTCCTTGCCACATTTGTAGCAAGCACCAGATCGATAAACCCCATCGTGTCCCTTACCGCACTTTACGCAAGTGCGGCTCTTCTGGCCTCCAGATCTCGAATCGGCGGGCTTTGCCCGCTTGGTTGCTGGCTGAGACTGTGCCGACCGCCTATCCAACCCCTGAGACTCAGCCTACTCCCGGGCCTGAGTCTCCAACTCAATCTCCCTCTTTCAAGCATTTTCTTGAAGCTCAACAAATGTTCAATAAGTCGAGTTCGATACGAACTCCCGAATGTCCCTCCTTAGATAGCTCAGATGCCGGCTCATGCGTGTCTGCTCAAATGACACGTGCTCAGGGTAGAACAATGCCCTCTCATGAAACTTCATGGTGATCATAGTCACTGACTTAGTACCCTTCTTGAGGGTCAAGAACTCCTGGGCCAACCGTTCCCTTTCCACTTGGGGAACATACTCGTCTCTGAACATAGTGGTGAACCTCTCCCAGGTCACCCTGAGATCTCCGCAGAAGTAAGATGCGCCGTCACAAATTTCAACCAGTCTTTCGCTCCCAAGCAAAGCTGGTTCCAACCAGACCCTCAGATGCTCTGGACACGAACAGGTGTAGAAGAATCCCTCAATATCAAATATCCATCTCATCGCAGCAATCGGATCCTGCATTCCATCAAACTCTGGTGGCTTCGTGTTGCTGAACTCCCGATATAGGAACGAGTCACCCCCTTGCGGCCTGGCAGTAGTAACGGCTACGGTGGCTGCGACAACAACAATGTCAGTAAGAGTGGTGTACCGCTCATTAAAGGTTTCAATAAGTGTGGTCTTGATAGACCCGAACATCTCTGGTATCTCAGCTCGGATGGCTGCTACCACCTCATCATGAATCATCTGGCGGAGCTCCTCATTGCTCACACCCCCTCGCTAGTCCCCGGTCTGTGGTGTGTCCCAACCATAATGTCTCTGAAATACAACATAATAATATCATAGACTCGCTCGATTATACTCCCACTCGATAACTCAACCCTACTTGTTCCCTAGTGCCCTAAGGATTCATACTTGGATTGCGCACTGATTCAGCGTTGTCGGTAGTACGGGCTCAATACTACTACCCACACCGAATCGACATTCACCCCAAGTCCTCCTCCTAGGATCCCAGCTCACATATACTCCGCATCTCGCTAGCATAGGCTACCGTTTGGTAAGCCTATCATAAGCTCCTCACTGCTTCCTACTCACTCTCAAGCATCTTTTAACAGCAGAAATCTCCTAGGCTATGGCATCACAAATCAGGCCACTCTAGTCCTAACATGAATACCTAGCCTACTCTAGCATGCATATCATATCATATCATATCTCATAACACATAATGTAAGGGTATTTTGGGAAATCACCGTTCAGGCGCTAGCTGATCGTACACACTACTTCTTTCTACTTTCCTCAAATTCTTTTACCTTTTGGAAAAATAGTTTCTTTTTTAAATTTTTTTCTTAAATCCTCAGTTTGAGTTCAAATACACCCGAAGGTGAATCCGAATCCCTCAAACCAAGGCTCTGATACCAACTTGTAACACCGTAGTTTCAAAACAATTTTTCATTTTTAATTTAATAAAACTACCCCAATCATAATTTTCGAAAACATGTATCAATTGTTTTTACATAACATAAGTGTAAATCAAAATCCCCAGAATCTCAAAACATCTCCACCATAAGTGTGTACTGATCATGTCGGCGCCTTGCCACGATCATCACTGGCACCTGAAACACATAACACGAAAACGGTAAGCAATAATGCTTAGTGAGTTCCCCAAATACGACGTACAACACATACGCCTTTCCAGGCCATAACTGTATGGGTTCTTCCGATCCAAGTGTCTCAGGGGATTTCCATCCCATAACTCTACTGACCTTCCGGTCCATGCTCAATTGACCTTCCGGTCCATATCATCATATTCGTATCATAACATATTACATATACAACATGAATCATATTTTTATCATACACGTAAGACCTTCCGGTGACACATAATCACCCCATAGTGTAAGGCATAGTGAGATGTCTCACCTCGAAGATGCCGGATAATCATTCGCACTCAATCCTCCGACCTAGCTTCCTCCTATAGCATGAATACATCTCTAATTAATATTTCCTGACTTAATTTGACTAATACCCTTAAGTCAACACAAGTCAACTTTGGTCAACGTTGGTCAATGGCCACCCCTTTGACCCAACTCGTTGAGTCAGGCACTGACTCGGCGAGTTTAGACGTGAATTCCAGTCCCCTAAATCCCAACTGACTCACTGAGTCTTTCCCCCAACTCAGTGAGTCACCAATTGTGTGAGTCACGGGACAACCTGGTCCGACTCGTCGAGTCGGCTCATGCACTCGGCGAGTTCATTCCATGCTCGAAATTAAATGGCCTTCTGAGGTCAGATCTTCTACTCTAATCTATAGATCTAACCTTCCCAAACATGATAATCACGTAAAGGTCACATCTTGGCACCCATGTAACGCCTACAAGGCTTCTTTTAGTTAAATGACCTCTAAAATCGTAACCTAAGTCCACAACTCAAAAGGAAAGGCATAAAGTAGAGCATTTGGGACTCTCTGGACCTTCTAAGGTCCAGATCTAGGTACAAATTCCCCATGGGACATCTCACACTCAAAATACAAGTTAATCAAGCCATGAAGAGACCTTAGATTTAACTATACCAACAAAAACACGAGAATAAGCTCTGAATAATACCTCAAATAACTTCCTCTGCCCAAATGAAAGTAGATCCAAGCTCTCCAACTCTCCTAGCTTGACCTTCCTCTCCCCTTCTTGCTAAAACACAAAAAAATGATGAGCAATGGCCGCCTTTCTCACTCACAAGGACGAAGGTAACCGCAATGAAGGGTTACAAGGTCCTTTTAAAAGTGCTCAGACCTGGGAAATTAGGGTTTTAGTCGCCAGCACGGACTCATCGAGTCCCTTCACCGACTCGTCGAGTCCACTCATTAATCCAATCATCACAACGCGATCCCACTCGACCAGTCTAGGCATCAACTCGTCGAGTCTCTCTCTTAGACTCCAAAAATAAAAGATAAAAAATAATACTTGAAATCCCGGATGTTACATTACTTATGCTTTTCCAAGATATTCATGGAAATTTCTTATTACTGTTGCTTTCCTAGCAACTTTTATTTTGAAAATCTCTTATTATTTCAAGGGAATTCTTCTCCCTTACTCTTAATCATCTAATTAAGTTGAACTCCTAATGGCTTTCATTATATAGGGTATCTAATGGCTTTCGAGGATGAAAAGTGCCAAATTTAAAGATCATGAACAGACATATGATGTATACGGCCATAGATATGATGTGTGCGCCGCATACTTGTAGATCAACATTAAAGTTGAATTTTGGGTTCATTCAAAACCTTTCCAACATTCCTTCTGGTCCCCATATTTCGACTGGGTCCCACATGCACAACACACACTTCACGTGCCTGACTCTAAACTTTGAACTCTTCATCTTGTTCTGTTACACCCCAAAACCAGACGGCAGAAATGTCCGGGGGTGGAGGACTTCATTTGTAGTATCACAACACATGCATCATAGTAATCAAAGTACAAACAACCATTGTATTTAATAAGTATAAATATTTACACTTGTTTCATTATTTGTATATTGAAACCAAAATAGTTATACAAAATAAGAAGATATGACTCAAAGTAGCTCCATATTCTCAAAAAGCTCGGGTAGTACCTGTTTATTGTTTCCCTAAGAATACAAGTAATTTGACAAGAGAGTATCAACATAAAGTTGAGTGAGTGCATAAGGGTTTATGTTTGAAAGAATGTCTCTGTATCTTGCATATGTAAACTGTTATAGAAAATCCTATATTTTTTGTTGTATATGAAAAGTAGTTGTATTCCTATAAAACCATTCTATTTGTAAATCAACGTTTTGTATTTGTATTCCTTTATGTAAAACTTGTAACAGAGAGTGTGCCTGGTTCCACCAGCTATTATTGAAAACTGTATTGTACTATTGTAGTTGTATTCTGTAAACTAGTACTTTGAAGGTGTACATACGTTTAGTTGTTTATACACAAACGTATTGTTAATATCTTTTTTAATGAGTTATTATAACCATACTAAGACATGATGGCCTGAAACAAATGCTTTATAGGCATTTAAACTGTTGATAACAATTGCCACTCATTGGCGTCTTTGCCTAACTATAGCTAGCAACCTAAGTAAGGGGTTGCCAATCCCGATATAGATCTACACACAACTTGTTTCGATTCCCTGGCTAGAGAGTCTAGTTATAATATCATGACTTTAACTTGGTTGTTTAAATGAATTCAAACAACCTGAATTGAATGTGTCATAAAAAGCATATAAACGTTATATGTATAATGAAAGCCTCATCATTCTGAAATAAATGATTGATTGTATATCTATGAATTAGTATTCTTTAACATGTATTTGAAAATTGTAAGCCCTTGTTTTATTTTGAATCAAACCTTTGTTTCTTGTAAAAATGGTGTATTCTAGTATACTTGAATCATGAATTATTGTTCTATGTGTCATAAATTATACCTATTATAATTTATATGTACTTTTTGAATTGGTATCTAACTATTTTTGATTGTAACCCTTTACTCAACATGGTACAAAGGGTAATTAAACTGATGAAATTACTTTGATATTTATAAACATATACATTTTTTTTATAGATAAGTAAAATTTAATCGACATTCGGATAAATAACCGGTATAATAAGCCCACATCCAAACAAGGAAAATGACCTAGAATGAGTTATCAGTCCTAAGCCTTTTAAATCTTATTTATATTAATATATACAAATATGAATTTTGGGGAAAAATATAAGTTTATAAAAGAGTTTTATATTTTGAGTATTTTGATGCCTTAATGTCATTTTATCATGATTTGAAATCATTTATTTGTAACACAAAGTTCTTGTGTTATATTTGTATTCCCACACCTCCCCTCTTTAAAACAGTTAATATTTATGAAAACACGGGGGTATGAACTCACTTGATAGGTGGTGATTTGGACAAAGTTTCGTTTTCTTGAAAGGAGTATATTTGGTGAAAAACCGGCTTAAATCGGACCGAGTTTCGGCTGGAGAAGGTTGTTTTTCAAAGGAATCTCGGGGCTTCGAGGCTTGCTTAGAGTTTTAGATAATTAATGGGGCTTTAGGGGTTGTATGAAAGTTTATGGTAGTGAAAGAGGTGAAAGTGTGTGAAATTTGGTATGAAAAAGGTGAAATATCCGAGAAGTCCCATAGGTTTATATAGGGTGCGAAGGTCGGACAAAGAGAGGAGTCAGCCACCACGCGTCGGCCATGCGAAGGGGCACAGAGGCTAGAAGCATGCGAGGGCATCTTACGAGCCGTCTTAGATGGTGCCTAGGAGGCAAGGCGTGTTGGATGCGCAGTGGACCTCGGATTCGGACCAATCAACGATGCGCACTAGTGACACGGGTCAGATTTGCGAAATTGCTCGGTATTATCTATAAAATCTTAGATTTTGTGCAAAAAATTTCTGAAAATCATACGTTTTGCATACGAACTCTGTTTTTGACGTTCTTTATATGCATGCGTAGGTAAAATTGTACTCTACGAATTTCATTTAGACTTCTTCAGCTAATTTCAACTTTATTTTTAATATTATTATTTTTAACAGACCGGGACAAGAAAAATCCATTACAAATTCATAACTTCTTCATCCGATGTCTGTTTTGTCACACTTTTTACCGTTGAACTAGTATTAACAAGACCTTCGATTCTCGTTTAGATTGTTTCGGCTAAATCACGCTCGATCTTTATTTCGAGTTTTTAGTTGTCTACCATTATTCCGAAACTTAGAAAAAACATAACTTCTTCATACGAATTCAGATTTGGGCATTCTTTTTATGGAACTTCTTAGTTTAATGAATACTACGATATTCATTTAAATCACTAAGGCTAAAAAGCCTTTTATTGAAAATTCAGTTTTTACACTAAACAATGTTTTTCGGTTTTGTCGCGGATCTTCGATCGGTCATAACTTCTTCGTTATAACCCGGATTTTAGTATTCTTTATATTTTTGGAAACCTTGTTACAATCTCTACCACTTGGTTCATCCTAATCAAGATTGTTTAATACTTTATTTTTGAGGGTCAATTATGTAAATATAACAGTATGCTAAAATTTCTCTTTATTATTTTAAAAAGAATTACAAATTGGCCTACACTATTACATAGGTATGAAATAACAATTTGTTACATTATCCTCCTGTTAGAGAGAATTTCGTCCTGAAATTAGCATTACAGATAGACTAGGGAAAAAGATGTGGATATTTCTGTTGCATTTGATCCTCCCACTCCTAAGTGAATTCAGGTCCCCATTTTGCATTCCAGCGAACCTTCACTATAGGAATACGGCTTTGTTTGGTTTTCTTAACATCCCTATCCAGAATCTCTACGGGTTCTTCCACAAAGTTGAGGCTCTCGTTCAACTCGATTTCCTCGAGTGGGATTACAAGAGTCTTTTCGGATAGACACTTTTTCAAGTTCGAAACGTGGAAGGTAGGATGAATGTTACTTAATTCTTGGGTTAGTCAAAGTTTGTAACCTACAGGACCGATTCTAGCAAGAATCTCGAATGGTCCTACGTGCCTTGCATTCAGTTTGTCATGCTTTCAAAGCGTATCATGCCTGTTGTGAATTAATCTTTGATCGATTAGATCTTTCACAAGTAAAAGATGAAGATCAAACAAAATAAACATAATAATATTATGAACACAGAATTGAATCAACGATATGCTTATGATTCCAATATAGTCACGCCTCAGCAGAGCTTGATCAAGAACTTCCACTGTAGAGGCAAGCTAGGGTTTACAAAACTTAATGAGAAAATAAAGTAAGATCATTAATTACAAAGACTGCATGCATGCAACTCAAATAGTAAACCCTAGAACAAAACATGCACGATTGGGCAGGCCCAAATCGTCAATCAAAACTGGGCTAAGGACCGAGCCCATGACGGAACACTATAAGCCCAACAATCTCCCCCTTTGCATCAAATGAGGCGAGAGATTATTTCTTATAAGTTGGTTTCACTATCTTTACCACCTTGAACAGCCGAGGGATGATAGCAAGAATTGTTTGCCAAAATTGAATATACCATCTCAGCATATCAGTAAACAACTTCTTGTCGGCTGTTGTGTTCTGATCACACCTCTGAATAATCTCCAAAATGTGCTCCAGAAAAGCGGTTGAGAAGAGGTGTTTGTCAATGAGAGCGAACAGGCATTTCTGACCTTCGCCTCTAAAGAACAACAAAGTGTGGTACTTCGTATCAATCTTCCCTTTCACCATCAAGTTAACATCGCTAGCTCTTCCCATTGGTTTTATTGTTGTTCGCTTGTGAATTGTAGAGGCGATTTCATGATCCATTTTTGCTACTTCGTAAATGTAGCAGACAAGCATTCACTTGATATGGTCAATGATTGGCTGATACTCCAGTGGATTTGATAGTGAGATATTGATGAGGAGTATCCAGTCGTAGGGATTGAGGTTCGGTAGATCAACAAGAGTGAAGTCATGAACCGAGCCTTTAGATCCTCGAGTCACCTTGAATTTTACATTAACAAACTTTCCTGCTGAATAGGGCTTCAGTACCTTGACAGTTGTGATTTTTTGCAAACTCTAGGTCAAGTACTGAGGCTTAGCAAACTCCAGATAGAATTCCAATAAATCCCGATCCACCTTCGGGTTTGGAGATGGGATGGCAACAGTGGAGTTGAAACAGTGAAATATGAATGCCTTTCACATGATCGGCATATTAAACCGTGCATCCTTGGAGTTGTCAAGCCCAAACGACATCACAGGCTCAAGCCAAATTATGCTTGGTTCATCGATAGCACACTGTTAGAGCGAATCGAGAGTCCATTCAGGAAAGTGGAAATCTTCTTTTCCAGGATCACCTTTTCCTTTTGCTCTGCTCTAGCTCAGCCGTGTGTTGCTTGAACTTTTCTTCAAGCTCTTTAACAGGAGATTTTGTCTTCTAAAAGGGGTTTTCGGGGTTCTTTTCATAAACATCTTCTTTGTTATCAGTGTCATCCTCCCCAATTTTCTTCTTCTTGTCTCTATTACTGACTGAAGCTTCATTAACCTTCGGTTCAATAGTTGGTTTCAGTTCATGAGGAGGTTGAGTCTTTGCTACTTTCTCTCCCCCTTGTTTCGGCTGGACGCTAGTCACCAGAATACCCTTGATACGATTAAGGATGCCAGTGTAGGTCGAAGTTTGTCACCCAAATGCCTGCGGATTGTGATGGTAATGATCGGATCATGGGCTTCAAGGAGGTTGAGCAAGATGGAGTGAACATTGCCAGCAGAGCTTCGAATAACCTCTCTCTCAGACTTCAAGTCATTGATTTCAGCTGTGGAATTGCGAAGTTTCAGATTCTACATCTTCAGTTGAGAAGTTCTTTTGTCGAGTTCATCCATGATGCGATTTTCAACTGCCAACTCTATCTCCAATTGAGTTAATTGATCATTGACTTTGTCGTGCAGAGTAGCATTGGCGGCTTCGATTGACAGTTTGTGAATTTTTCTAAGCTGCCGCCTGCAAAGAATCCAAAAATAGGTTAGCCTCAGAAACTAGTTTTTCAAATTTTATGGTCACTTCTTTGCACTCCTTGGTGGCAATCAACTACAAGAGAGGCTTTCTAGCATTGGGAAGTGGAGGCATCTATAGCCTTAGCTGCATTTGCAAGAGAGGCACTGTGTTCTTGGAAAACAGAGGAGAAAAAAAGCCTTTAAAGCAGCATTAGAATGAGTCCCAGATAAAGAAGAGGAAAGCATTTGATCGAGTTTGTCATTGACTGCTTTGAGATGATGCTTGGTGCATCGTCGTCTTCATCACTTTGTACACGGTAAGGACTGAAATAACTGGAATCAAATTCCAAGTCCTCACCACCTAGAACTAGGGTGGTGTCAGTGGATGGGGTAGGGGATAAGGGTTTTGTAGTGATAGGAGGTTCGGTTGTTAGTGGTGGTTCGGTTGTATCAGGTGGGGTTGGAGCTGTTGAATGAGCCCCTTTAGTAGCGGCGGTTGTAGTGTCTGTGAAGATTGGAGTAGGGTTGGGAATAATGGTGGATGGTTGAGAGGTAGGGATAGGAAATATCGGAGGGATGGAGAATAGGATGGTAACAGGTGGAGGAGAAGGAGGTAGGGAGCGAACTAGTATTTCTGGGGTAGGCGAGCGAGGCGAGGTGTCACCTCGACCCGAAGCCTCATCATCAGAGCTTTTGCTTTCATATTCTGAAGGAGGAGCAGATTTGTGTTTGGGAGGAACATACTCTGATTCTGAATCAGTTGAAGATTGGAGTATGAGTCTCCGAGCAGGCTTTTCCAGTTTCCTCGGTTGAGGCTGCGACGGAGCAGCCATGTCAGATTTTCGCTTCTTAGTGGTTTACCCCTCAGTTAGTTTAGTAACCCTCGTCTCCTTCTTAGTCTCAGTTCTTTTTCCTCACTTTGCTGGCTTGTCAGCCTCTTCAATGGAGCGAATAATAGATTGCGTGAGCTCCCTTGGACCAGAAGAAGGAAGCTTCCTGTACTGTTGCAGAACAGTGCTTGCTGTAGACACACATGCAAACATGGTATTAGGAATGGATCCAATGAAGGAGTACCTGGTGGGATCCGTGACGATTATCTTGGTTGTGTGAAAGGTTTCGATGGAGGAGAGAAGAGAATCCGCCATTATTGGAACATGAACACGACCCATGGCCCACTTGGTGATAATGGACCAATACATGCCACATGAGATTTCTGAGTGTCTTGAGGAAGAATGCAAGCTTTGGACCAGTTGTTTCCAGATGATTTACCCATAGTCCAAATCTATCCCATGATGTATACAGTAAAGCACAATCATAAATGACTTGCTTGCTCCATCTGAGCCGGAGTTTCACTCAGAGAGTCCTTTGAACAGTAGAGTAAATAGGCCATTCCATTGAGGAGGAAGGTAGGACTTCTTGAACTTGGTGATAGTGGTTAGGGTTTTAGTGCACACCATTTGATAAAACATTGAGAACAGTGGTCCAGTAGAGATCGATTCAGGGTTTACCAAGGTTGATCTTGAGAGAGACCAATTAGGGCACATAAGTGGTGCTTGGAGATGGAAGTCTTCTCGTTGTGGATCTCGAAGTGAATCCTCTCATCAGCTTTGTCGTAGTAAGCAGTGGAGTAGAGGAGTGAGAGGCAGGACATGGGAACAATTTTGACCCTAGACAGAGCTTCGACAAG
Organism: Lactuca saligna; assembly: GCF_052625555.1. NCBI lineage: Eukaryota > Viridiplantae > Streptophyta > Magnoliopsida > Asterales > Asteraceae > Lactuca > Lactuca saligna. Next base: position 81,447,123 of record NC_136423.1, on the reverse strand, counting down.
AGGCGAGTATTTTAGACACTCGACAACATACAACATGTAGGGGTCATAGATGAAGGGAGTGAGATCGATAATCAGGTTTTGTTGAGGTTTGATGGTGAGGAGGGTTTGTCGAATAGAGGTATCGTGAACTGAAGAAGAGTCTGCCATTGTAGAAGCTTGGAGATGAAGATGAACAATAAGATGAATCGCCGTTGTTCCTTGAGAGAGTTTTGTAAGGAATAAAAGAGTAAAGTGGAGCGTGCCTAATCCTTTTATACTTACTAGTAGGAGAGAGAAAAATCCAGATGATATCTTGGATTTATTTGAAAGATCGTGCCTGATGTGATGGATGAACAGTTGTCATACACGATGATGACACAGGAAAGAGAAAGGACATTTCCTTTTTACATGTCATTCCATAAAAAGTGTTTTTTCAAATTGTTGAAACAAATGGATCACGGATGAGTCAACCTTAATGTTATCCGAATCGTCACCTTAGAATGCACATGAATCGTCATTGCCTTTTAACTTTAGTGAGCCTTGTAATTCTTGAAGAAATGAAGCTAGAACAATTTAGAGCATCATTAATAGAACCAGATTGTGGAAAATCAAAAATTTCCGTGCAAAGAGTGTAAAAGATTAAGAAATAAAGCAAACTTTTTGTGATAATTTGTGATGTCATAAAAAGACACAAAACAACTGATTCTGGGCATAGATCTCTTCCTTCAAAGTCAGGAGAGACTTTAAAGTGCTTGTGAGGCTTCCCATTAAATAACGATCAAGTACTTGTGAAGAAGTATTAAAAGGCATCATTTTAAGTAAAGCTTATAAAGGGTGGATATTGCTTCAATTCAAGATTTTGATACTTGATATAAGAGCAAAACTGAATGAAGTACTTGTGAGATCAATGTGATTTGTTGAAAAAGTAGGTAGGGAAGATCTGTATTGATTGTTGGATAGGTGAGAAATCCTAAAAAAAAAAAAAATTAACTGGATCCTTGGGGAAGAAAAATTCTTGGTAATAGAAATGTTCATAAGAATCACTCAAAATAAAAAGAGATTTCAAATGATTCATGTACCATCAATTCATTAACGGTATTGAATGGTGGGTTTCACTTAGTATATAGTGACTCGAAACTAAGATCATTAACACAAATTTTATATAACCATAAACCTCAGTGGTAAATACTGAGAGTATCAAGTGTTATATTGGTGAGATGAAGTACAATGGGGAAAAATGATGGAGGTGGTACAAGAAACAAATGTACCTCTGCTATAAAAGAAAGACAAAGTAGAAAACTCTAAGCTCAATAGGAGTAGAGTAAGGTAGCTCATGATTAGAGTGAATATAGCAGCCTAGCTTGGGAAAACATGATTTGTATGTATCATGTTATTAAGGCTTCATTCAAACTCTGTCGAGGCTTTAGTCAACATGCAACATCATGCTTCTAGGGACACATAGAAAGTGTGTAGAAAAGAAATTATACCTTCCGGATCTTCATCATCAAGAGTAACACTTATGCAAAAGAATTCGTTAAATGAAAACAAAAAAAATATTTTTGTATTTTGTGAAAATTATTTATTTGAACGAAAAAGAAAAATATTTTTGGGTTTTGTGAATGTAAAAGGAAATGTCTAAAAGAGTGTACATACAATCAAAATGCCTTGAGAAGAAAAAGAAGAGAACAAGTTCAGAAGGACCGAACCCGAAATAGACCGAACGTTCGGTTCATTTTGGTTCGCTCTATTTCACTTCTTACCTTTATTGAAGCGAAGGCGATTTTGGTACCGATTCTGATTCCATCATTCCTAGACCTTGCAAAATATTGTTGAAGCTTGCTTTAAGTAATGCCGTAGTGAATATGTCTGCAAGTTGATCAGTCGTCCTTACGAAATGTATTTCCAGATTGCCATCTTCCACATGGTCGTTGATAAAGTGATACCTCGGTGCGATATGTTTAGTCTTCGAATGTTGCATAGGGTTGTGACAAATCCTAATTGCACTTTCAGAGTCGCAATATAGTGAGATTTTCTTCATATTCAACCCGTAGTCTCTAAGCTGACTTTGTATCCATACAACTTGAGATGTGCATGATGCTCTAGAGATGTATTCAGCTTCTACAGTGGAGAGAGAAACACAAGTTTGTTTCTTTGATTCCCAGCTAACCAATTTACCATCGAGAAATTAGCATCCTCCAGTGTTGCTTTTACGATCTAATCCACAACAACCTAAGTCAGCGTCTGAGAATGCTTGAACAAAGAATCCGGAGTTGGCTGGATACCATAGACCGAGAGAGGAGGTTCGCTTCAGATAGCGAAAGATATTATTCACAGCTTGCAAATGAGGTTCACGTGGGTTAGCTTGAAATCTGGCACAGTAACATACTGAAAACATGATGTTAGGTCTATTAGCTGTGAGATACATTAGAGACGCAATCATTTGACGATAGAGTGTCATGTCAGCGGTTGGCTTCTCCAGTGAGGGTGCAAGCTTCGTCCCAAAAGCCATTGGAACCTTAACTTTGGAGTTTGCCATCATACCAAACTTAGCTAACAGTGTCTTGGTGTATGCCTCCTGATTGATAAAAATTCCTTCGGGTCCCTGTGTAATTTTTAAGCCAAGGAAAAAATTAATTGGACCCATTAAGCTCATCTCAAATTTAGTTTCCATCAACTTTCTGAATTCAGCTCTTAAGCTGCGATTCGTGGAGCCGAAGATGATATCATCAACATAAATTTGGGCTATCATAAGATGGTTACCTTCTCTCTTTCGAAAGAAGGTTGGGTCAACTGAACCTTGTTTGAATTTAGACATTTTTAAGAATCGAGTTAGAGTCTCATACCATGCTCTGGGAGCCTGCTTTAGGCCATATACTACTTTGTCAAGTATGTAGCAATGATTTGGATAGTTCTCGTTCATGAAGCTTGGCGGTTTCTCAACGTACATAGTTTCTTCAAATTCACCGTTGAGAAAGGCACACTTGACGTCCATCTGATAGACTTTAAAATGTTTTTGTGCAGCATAGGCAAGAAAGATGCGAACTGACTCTAATCTTGCAACATGAGTGAAGGTCTCTTCATAGTCGATACCTTCTTCCTGACACTAGCCTTTCACCACCAACCAAACTTTGTTACGGATCACGTTCCCCTCCTTATCGATCTTGTTTCTGAATACCCATTTGAGACTGACAACCAAAGAATCTTTTGGAGTTGGAATAAGACGCCATACTTTGTTTCTTTCAAACTCATTCAACTCATCTTGCATGGCTTGAACCCAGTCAGAATGATCAAGTGCTGAATTAATAGTCTTTGGTTCAAATTTGGAAACAAAGGAGTTGAACATGCAAAACTCTACTTGAGAAAAGAGTGCAGCTTGTTTCGCTTGGATCTGAGATAGAGTTACCACCTTTTTTGAAGATTCCCCAATAATTTGACTCAGTGGATGATATTTGGTCCATTTAACAAGTGGTAGGTAATTTGGATCACAAGAGGGATCCAATTCGGCATTGATTTCTTCTTCCAATTCTGATAGAGTGTCGCCGTCATTTACATTGGTGTTCTCCCCCTTGAATGATGATGCCTATTCAGAGTCTGGACGAGTATCTTCTCCTTCGTTTGGACTTTCAGTAGACCTACATGATTGTGACCTTAAGTTCTCCCCCTGGAATGAAGAGTCTTGATCGTGTTGTAGAACCGGACCATCCCCTGGACATTAGGACAATCATTTAAAGGTTCGCTTACGTCTGGCCTCTCGGTTGCTTTAGGCTGATCATCAACTATATTTTTAGCAGCATCATCGGTGATTTGCTTTAGACTATCAACCTTGTTGTCTTTCGTAGTTGATTCAGTATCAATCGCCATTTGAGGTTCACCAAAAAGAAGCATATATTGCTCAAAAAGATTTGAAATAAAGACTATAACGTGACTTGTCTTTGGTAAAATTTCCTGCATTGCATATTCGGCTGTCTTCATTTTCTTAACATAGCTGTCCTAAAAATTAAATAATATATTTCTTCAATCTTCTTAGAGCACTTTTTTAGAACTCTATATGCCTTAGAATTTCGTGAGTAACCTAAGAATATTCCTTCATTAGCCTTAACATCAAACTTGTTTCGATTCTCTTTAGAGTTGAAGATGAAGCATCTTGAACCGAACACATGAAAGAATTTCACATTCGGTTTGCAATTATTCGAGATATCGTAAGGAGTGATAGATAATCGCTTGTTTAGATATGATCTGTTCTGAGTATAACAAGCAGCAGCAATTGCATCAGCCCAGAAATATAAAGGTAAGGATGTGAAGCACTGCATCATTCGGGCTGCTTCACATAGAGATCGATTTCGCCTTTCAACGATACCATTCTGATGTGGAGTATAAGGGGCGCAGAAATTGTGAGTCGTTCCCTTCTCAGCAAGAAAATATTCAAAATCTTAGTTTTTGAATTCCAAGCCATTGTCGATTCTTACGTTTTGAACCACTTTCCCCAGTTGAATTTCTACTTGTTTTATGAGAGCTTGAGCTTTGGAGTAGCCTTAGATTTTTGCTTCAAGAAGAACACCCATGTGAATCGAGAGAAATCGTCCATTATGACTAGTATGTACTTGTTTCCACCGATGCTTTCAATGGAAGAGGGACCACACAGATCGATGTGTAATAGCTCCAATGGTTCTATCACCTTTGTATTGATAAATGAGGGATGACTTTGTCTACTCTTCTTTCCCATTTCACAAGCTGCACATCGATGTTCTTTGTCAAATTTGAGAACTAGAAGACCTCGAACATGATGTCCTAAACAAGCTTTTTCATATCCTTGAAATCAAGATGAGAGAGTCTTCGATTCCATAACCGACTTTCATCTGAGTGAGCCTTTGTAAGTAAGCAAACTACTGGTTTACCTCGAATTGGGTTGACGTTTAAAGGATACTTTTTCCCTTTTTGCTTCGATTTCAGCAGAATGTTATTGGACTTCTTCTCTACTATTTCTGAGCCTTCATCATCACATCATACCTTCAAACCAGTTCCAACTACCAGCTGAGATACGCTGATAAGGTTGTGTTGGAGCCCTTTGTAACATACACGTTTTGAAATCGTGTTTTCTAATAAATAAAATTGTGAAATACTATGTGAAATTCAGTGTTGAGTTCTAACAGGTGATTTTTACTAGAAATGAAGTAAAACTATGTTTAGAATCACTCAGAAAATATTGGAAGACTTATGAGATTCCAATTAAAAGCCAAATAGTGAAATTTAGTGATAATATAAAATTTTAAATAAGTAAAATTCTACTATTTTATGTTGTAGAGAATCTCGTTAGAAACTTGTAGGCGAAAACCTCGTCGAAATCCGAGTTATAACGAAGAAGTTATGACCAACCGAAGATCCGCGATAAAACCGGCACGACACCGAATGACGTAAAAAGTGATTTTTTGATAAACTACTTTTTAGCCTTAGTAATCTAAATGAAAGTCGTAGTATTCGTTAAATCGAGAAATTTGATAAAAAGAACGCCAAAATCTGACTTCGTATGAGGAAGTTATGATTTTTCGAAGTTTCAACTTAGTAGTAGACAACTAAAAACTCGAATTTTAGATCGAGCGATCTTTGACCGATCCATCCTAAACGAGAATCGAAGGTCTCATCATTTGTAGTACAACGGTAAAAACTCCGACGAAAACGAATGTCGGATGAAGAAGTTATGAATTTTTAACGGATTTTCCTGTCCCGGTCTGTTAAAAATAATAATATTAAAATTAAATTAAATATTAGCCGACGAAGTCTAAACAAAAGTTGTAGAGTGTAATTTTAGCTACTTGAGCATATAAAGAACGTCAAAAACGGAGCTCGTATGCGAAAGTTATGGATTTTAGAAGTTCGGGGCCCAAAAACAGAGAAAACTCGCATGAATAGTGTTCGAACACGTCACCTCGCACGAAGAAGAAGCGTCACCGGAGACGTGGCCGTTCCGAGAAGCAACGCGTGTCGCATGCTGATTCGACCGATGTGTGAGCCAATCAACCTCCGATGCGCCTCCCTGCGGTATCCGAACCTCGCTCCTCCACGTCTCGCCTACCTCTCGCATACGAAGCCACATTCGAGCCTCGCAGCAGGCCTCGTGGCCTTCGCCTCTCGCGCCACCTGCCCCTCGCTGCTGACGCCACCGAGCTGCTTCACCAAACCTCTGCTCTATAAATACGAAGGTGTGAACCCTCCCAGCTAAAACTTGAAAATTTCCATTTTTCACCACTAAATCCATATTTTCACTATTTTGACTTTTCCTGAAGCCCCGCTATCAATTTTAGCACCCGAAACACGTCCCGAGACCCCCGAGAAGCCCAAGAATTTTATCTTTTCGGTTTTGAAGCCCTACCTTCGTACAGCCCGATTTTCAATTAAGCTCCCGGTTTTCAACATAGAAAAACATATTTAAAGCCGAAGTGTTGTCCGAATTACTACTTTAACCCCCGGTTAACTTAAGGTGAGTTCAATATATAGGAACAATTGTATGTTATGTGTTATATGTGCTATGTGCTTTTCAGTGTTATTATTTTGAGTTATTTTCTCGTGTTATTCGCTATGTTTATAGTAACTTTAATACCTTTGACCATGTGATCAATGAAAGGACTTAGATTCACATTGGTACTGGTACGTAGCCTCTGGCCATGTAGAACATGTCTCCGTAATAGAATGACTTCTATTCTATGGCATTGGCAAATGGTTAGACATGACTATAAGCCTGAAATCTAACAAGATGTTAATTAGAAATTGCATGTCTTCTATGCCATTTCGGCCAAAGCTTTATTGATGTATATCAAGAATTGAAAAGTATATCTTTGAATAAAGTCTGTGATTGATACGAACGCTTGTCACATGATCTCACATACATCTTGTTATTCCTCTTTGCTTTTGCCACATTGAAGTATATATATGGCATAACGTTATATTGTATCTATTTTTGAACTCAATAAGCGTCACCGCTTACCATATCAATGTTTAACAATTGCAGGTGATAAGTAACTAGTATCTTCATATAGTATTGAAAGATTTAGAATAGTTTGAAATAGTATGTTTGTAATATATGTTTTGTATCAAATAGTTTGTAATTCCCTTTATCAATGTAAAATATTGCTTTATGAATATGCAAATAGCATGTTTTGGAGTAATGATATTGTGAAGATGAAAGTTTTGGTCTTTCAAAAATACGAAAGTTGGGGTCTTTCTACCATGGTATCAGAGCAGTAGTTTAAGCGAACTAAATTCCACGGATTGGTATTTAGACTTAAACTATAGGAAGTTCAATATATGAACTTAATCATTGTAAGTATAGGGATACAAACCATAGGAAATATATAAGTAAAAGTATTAGGTAATAGTAAACCCTAATATTCTAAAATACTATCTTACTTTGTATTTCAAATCGATGGATGAACAAGTAAGTAGCCATACCCCTGAGGTTGGTGGAGATCCTCAACCCAAGGATGTGAATACTCCAGTATCTCCTCATGAGGAGCGACTCTTAGGTAAACTTACCGGTGTTATTCGACAGACTCTCGAAGAACACAAAAAGAATGATGATAAAGGAAAAGAGAAAGTCACTAGAGAATCCTCAAGCAGAAAGGTGAAGCGTCCCTCGTTCAAATATTTCAAGAGTAGTGGTGCTACGGAGTTTTCTGGTGTCCTTAATCCTCTAATTGTTCTAACTTGGATTCAGAACACCGAGAAAGTATTTTGTGTTTCTCATGTGGATAATGAAGACAAGGCTATCTATGCTTCTGCAATGCTCATTGGAGAAGCCTTAGCCTAGTGGGAAGCAACATATGAAGCTCTCGATGGATGTGACTAGGAGAACTTATCCTAGGAGTTGTTCAAGACTCGTGTGCTAGAGAAGTATTGTCCTCTAGATATGAGGATAAGGTTGGAGAAGGAATTGCTTAAGCTTAAACAAGGAGGAATGACTGTGAATGAGTATGAAACTCAATTGAATCAAAGAGCAAGGTTTGCTACGAAGTATATTCCAACTGAAGACGACAAAATTCAGTTATTCATGGAGGGACTACGACACGAAATCCATGATTTCTTTGTCAACTGGGATGTTTTGTCATTCGATAAATCCATTGAGTATGCTCAAAGGCATGAGCATGACTTAGAAATATGTGGTGCCACTCTTACTGTTCCAAATCACCCATGTACTGAAAGAACTACTCCTGTTTCCAGTATTCCACCAGCTCAATCTATTTGAACTGATCCCAGCAAGCAAGCACAATCTCAGAGTGCTTTTCGTGGCCGTGGTAGGTCACAATCTTTTTCTATTCAATCGCCTTCATGTTGCGTTTGTGGAAGGAATCATCCGGGTCAATGCAAAATAGACATGGTGTGACATCCCCAAAATCACGGCCAGAAAAGACCGATTTCATTTATGCTTTTTAAAATAATTTTAGAGTAAATCCTTTTGATTTAAAAGTGTTGCGGAATTTGTTCCCAAAACAAAACCTGATAAAATAATATTTATCAACGCATTTCATCAAGAGATGCATTTTCATTATATAATTAAAACTCGGGGTGTCATGTTCCGATACAGACCATAAAGCATAAACGATAACATTACAAGTCATTCAATAAATATATACATATACAGACTTGTAAACAAAACAACTCGATGATTCATCCATCTTACGCCCTTGCGCCACTTCCTGTAATACAAATAAAACTGAGTGGGTCAGGCTTGGGAGCCTGGTGAGCATATAGGGTTTTCAACCCACAATAAATAAATTATATTTAATTTCACCAACCAATCACTATCCCGATTACCCATTCCCGTTATCCTCACTTTACGTCCCTAAAACAACATCTATCTCAAGGGACCTAATCTAGGATTTTCATCGGGACGGACATTACTGCTAAGGGGTTTCCTCAACAATAGATATCCTAAAGGCAACCATGAGGGGGATAGAGTACACCGGTGAACACATCGTTCACAACACCTACAGGTTATGAACCTGCTAGCGTTCCACGAGACTATCTAGAAGGAGTTTGTGGTCGTTATCCATACTCCGCTGAATAACTAGGTCAACAACAACAACATCGAGGCCTCTCATCTGTTTATTGCACACCAACTATCTACCCATGTTCTACCCAACATATTAGTAGATAAAAATAAATATTTTTATATAGAGTTTAAAACCTGTATAGCATTTTCATTCGATATATACTTCACATAACAGATGAGGCACACCCACATAACACGTATTTCATAGAAAACAAATCAGATCTATGAGATTGAAGAGACTGAATATACATTCACGCACATAACAACAAAATTATACACATAACACGTATTTCATATAAAATACTTCATAATTATGCGTTAGAAGAAAGTAACTACACACTCACTTGATCAGAAGATGATCAGACAGCACTACGGCTTGCAGAAGTAGTAATCCTCAGCAGATCTTGAAGATCTTCATAAAAATCGAACTTCTCGCGGGCAGAGCTTTGGCTCGGAAACCGCAATTCTCGGGATCATCGGGATCTCAGGACTTGCTTCGGGACTCGGGAATATTACCGGGGCTTCGGGGGTAAAAACGCAGAGCTTCGGCACGAAACGGAGGAGAAATGAGCAACTATGCCTGGACCCCTCGCATCCTATTTATAGGAGGCTGGAACCTCCTCGTACGCGGGGCGTACGCCTGTACGCGGGGCGTACATGACTCCAAAGTCGTCACTGCATGCGTCATCCGAAGTGTTGACATTTCTTGCTGTACGCGGGGCGTACTCCGGATGAGTCCGGTGACTCGTCTTCGGATATGGCCGGATTTAATAATTAAATTTAATTATTAATTATTTAATAAACTTCGGAAATTCATATCTTCTTCATACCAACTCCGTTTTCGACGTTCTTTCCACGCGAAGGTGAGACTACGCTCTACAACTTTCGTTTAGACTCCGTCGGCTAATTTTGAATTTATTTTTATTATTTATTTTTAATAGGCCGTGACAAAAAATTTCGTTATAAATTCATAACTTCTTCGTTTGACGTCCGTTCTCGCCTAACTTTTTATCGCTTTGATACTAACAACGAGATCTTCGATTCTCGTTTAGATCACTAAGGCTAAATATCGCTCTAACGTAAATTTCACTTTTTACATCATTCAGCGGTGCCGGTTTTATCGCGAAACTTCGACAGGTCACAACTTCTTCGTTATAACTCGGATTTCGGCATTCTTTATATCCTTGGAAACCTTGTTTCAACTACTAGAACATTATCTAAAGATATCAAGTTTATTTTACACTTAAATTTTGACGCTTGTTTTTATTCCTAATTAATCAAACCACATAATTAAGCAATTAAGCACCAAACACATAATACTCAAATAATACACTTCTAGTATTTCAAAACGGGTTACAAAGGTTAACCTAGACTATTACATTGCTAAAAATGGAAAGCCCAGAAACAGAGGCGTTAAAATTCTCTCCACCTTAGAATGATTCCGTCCCTGGAATCATACATCAGCAAACAAATGCGGATAGCGACCCATCATGTCACTCTGCGTCTCCCACGTGAGATTCGGCCCATTCTTGTGTTTCCATCGGACAAGCACTAACTCGACCATCTTGCGTCGCAACTTCTTAGTCTTTCGGTCAACAATTGCCTCTGGTTCTTCAATCAACCTTTTGTTCTCATCGATTCTCAACTCCGAAAGTGGAATCATGTCGGGAACTTCCCCCGTGAACTTTCGTAAATAACACACATGAAAATTGTTATGAATTCCATTCAATTCTTCTGGTAGTTCGAGCTTGTAAGCTTGGTTCCCAATCCTCTGAAGAACTTTAAACGGTCCAATAAACCTTAGACTCAATTTTCCCCTTTTTCCAAATCTTATAAGTCCCTTCCACGGCGAGACTTTAAGCAAAACCGAATCCCCAACTTCAAAAGTCATCGGTCTTTGCTTTTTGTCAGCATAGCTCTTTTGACGATCTTGAGCCGCTAACATTCTTTCCCTAATTATTTTCAACTTTTCAGTAGTTTGATGAACCATCTCCGATCCCATAAACTGCTTTTCCCCAACCTCAAGCCAACAAGACGACATACGACACTTTTTTCCATATAAAGCTTGGTAAGGTGCCATCTTAATGCTCGAGTGAAAACTATTATTATAGGAAAATTCTACCAATGGTAAATGTTCATCCCAATTACCTAGGAATTCCAAGGTACATGCTCTCAGCATATCTTCACGTGTTTGTATCGTTCTTTCACTCTGACCATCAGTCTGCGGATGGTAAGCTGTACTTAAACATAACTTGGTACCCATTTCCTCTTGTAGACTTTTCCAAAACCTTGAGGTGAAACGGCTATCACGATCCGATACAATCGATAACGGAACACCGTGAAGCCTTACAATTTCATTCACGTAAGAGTTTGCAAGCTTCTCCATAGACCATTTCTCCCTGGCTGCTATGAAATGCGCACTCTTAGTGAATCGATCAACGACCACCCAAATCATGTCGTGACCATTCTTTGTTCTCGGCAGTTTAGTGACAAAATCCATAGCAATGTCTTCCCACTTACCCATAGGCACAGGCAATGGTTCTAAACTCCCATACGGTTTCTGATGTTGTGTCTTGACTCTTGCACAAGTCACACACTCAGCCACATACTTTGCAACATCAAGCTTCATCGTCGGCCACCAGTAGTAGGGTTTCAGGTCCCTATACATTTTAGTGCTATCGGGATGAATCGAGTACATGGTTTTGTGAGCTTCTTCCATCAGAAGATCCCTAATTCCCCCTAACTTAGGTACCCAAATACGATCTTGGAATACCTCCAGTCCATGACCGTTTGTACCAAACACCAACATTTTGCCCAAACGTTCCTCCTTCCGGTCATTCTTCTCAAAAGCTTCGCTTTGAGCTTTCTTTATACTTTCTAAAATAGTCGAGACAACTTCAATTCTCAATGCTCTTGCCCTTTTCCTTTCAAGATTGACTTTCCGACTGAGAGTATCAGCAACAACATTAGCTTTACCAGGATGGTAAAGTATCTCACAGTCGTAGTCCTTGAGTAACTCTAGCCAGCGTCGTTGCCTCATATTTAACTCTTTCTGATTAAAGAGATATTGGAGACTCTTATGATCAGTGAAAAGTTTGCACTTTGTGCCATAGAGGTAATGCCTCCATATCTTCAGAGTGAAAACTACCGCTGCCAACTCCAAATCATGAGTCGGGTAGTTCTTTTCATGCTCTTTCAGTTGTCGAGACGCATATGCTATCACTTTTTCTCTTTGGGTCAAAACACAACCCAATCCAACCCCAGAAGCATCGCTATAAACAACGAAGTCTTCAACTCCATCGGGTAGAGAAAGTATCGGTGCCTCGCATAGCTTCTTCTTTAGCTTCTCGAATGCTTCTTTATGCTTATCACTCCAAGCATAAGTAGCTCCTTTGTGGGTCAAAGCTGTCAATGGAGTAGCAATCGAAGAAAAGCCTTGGATAAACCTTCGGTAATATCCGGCTAATACTAAAAAGCTTCGGATCTCCATGGGACTTTTCGGTTGTTCCCACTTCATCACAGCTTCGATCTTCGCTGGATCAACCATTATCCCTTCTTGGTTGACCACGTGACCCAAGAATTGGACTTCACGAAATTAAAAATCACATTTGGAGAACTTAGCATACAGCTTCTCCTTCTTCAAGACTTCTAACACTTCTCGCAAGTGTCTACCATGCTCCTCCTAGTTTTTCGAGTAAATCAGAATGTCATCTATGAACATTATCACAGATATCAAGGAACGGGTTACAAACCTTATTCATTAAATCCATGAATGTTGTCAGAGCATTGGTTAGTCCAAACGACATAACCAAGAACTCGTAGTGTCCATATCTAGTTCTGAACGCAGTCTTCTCTATATCCTGCTCTCTTACTTTCAGCTGATGATATCCTGACCTTAGGTCGATCTTCGAGAAATAGCTCGAACCTTGTAGTTGATCGAATAGGTCATCAATCCTTGGCAACGGATATCTATTCTTTATTGTTGCCTTATTCAGCTCTCGGTAATCAATGCACATTCTCATACTTCCATCTTTCTTCTTCACGAATAACATCGGAGCTCCCTAGGGTGATGAACTAGGTCTAATGAAACCTTTGTCCAATAACTCCTGAAGTTGCATCATCAGCTCCTTCATCTCCGTCGGTGCTAATCGATAAGCTGCTTTTGCTATTTGCGTGGTTCCTGGTAACAAGTCTATTCTGAACTCTACTTGTCTATCAGGTGGTAATCCAGGAAGATCTTCAGGAAATACTTCCGGATAATCACACACCACAGGAATACTCTGCATCACCTTCTTCTCCTTCTTAGCATCAATCACGAATGCTAAATATGATGTACATCCCTTGGTCAAACACTTTATGGATTTCATTAAGGAAATGATTCCAGAATTCACTCTGCGTTTGTCCCCATACACCATAAACGAATCTTTCCCAGGCGGGTTCACTTTAACTATCTTCTTCTTGCACAATATCTCGGCATCATTGGCACTAAGCCAATCCATTCCCAACACGATGTCGAAACCGTTAAGTTCGATAGGCAATAATTCTTCGTGAAACTTATTCCCATTAAGGTCGATTAAGATGTTTTTCATACGATGGCTAACAGGTACAAACTTGCCACTAGCAACTGCGACTAATAAAGCATTATCTAGTCTATCAATAGGTAATGCTAGTTTTCTACCAAATTCATGCGATATAAAGGAGTAGTTGGCTCTAGAATCAAATAAAATTTGGGCAGGCAAATTGTTAACGAGAAAGGTACCTGAAGCGACATCAGCTTCATCTTTAGCAGCTTCCAGTGTCATCTGGAATGCTCTTGCCTTTGGCTTTGGCAGAATGTTGGGTCTAGCTGCCTCCTTCTTCTTCGGGCAGTCCCTCGACATGTGTCCCTCCTTACCACAACCATAACAAACTTTCTTAGTGAGGGTACATTCATTGGCATAGTGACCTGGCTTTCCACACTTGTAGCATGTGGTCACTACCTCACACTTTCCATGATGCTTCTTTTTACATTTGTCGCAACATTTCGCTTCGCCTCCACTTCCCCTCGAACCAGACATCGAGAACTTGTTTTTCTTACTGGACCTTGAAGTTCCATCGAACTTCCTCTTTTCACCAACTTCTATCCTTTCCAGACCATTTTCCTTCTACTGGGCCTCCACATTCTTAGCTACACGACAAGCCGTTTTCAATGTAGTTGCCATCTTGACTGTCGGACCAAAGTCGGCAGGCAGTCCATTAGCAAACCTCTCAATCTTGGAGAGTTCTGTTGGCACTATGTACGGAAATAACTTCATTTTCTTAGTGAATGCCATAGCATAGTCGTCTACGCTCATCCTCCCCTTCTTCAAGTTTTGGAACTCATTGTTCAGATCAATCAGATCTATCTCTGAACAATATTGCACCCATAATTTTTCCAAGAACTCTTCCCATGACATTTTTAGGGCTTCTCCTCGTGGCATAGTATCTGCCAACAACTTCCACCAACTTAATACTCCAGTCTTCAGTTGTCTGACTGCAAAGACAGTCTTCTGTTTGTTGCTACAGTCGCAACTTTCAAATACCATCTCCATTTCGTAGATCCAATCCATTATTTCAATAGGCTTTGGGCTCCCAGAAAGACTTGGCGGCTTGGCGCCCAAGAAGTTCTTGTACATTCGCCCATCCTTGTTGCTTCTCCTTTCCGGATCATTCCTTCGTTCTACTTGAGTCCCAACTTGACTCATAATGCGACTATTGTTCCCTTCCTCCGATTGCTCAGGAATCAATTCAGGTTCCTCAATAGGTATGATAGGTTCGTCCCTATTGTTATGCAAAATTTGTCGCATCTCCTCCCTTTGTTTGGCTAACATAGCCCGAATCATGGCTTGCACTCCAGCCATGGTGATCTGTTCTGGTGCTGCTACTACAGCAGGTATTTGCTCAATCACTGGCGGTTGATTCCTGTTTTCATCTACATTTCCAACGCCACTCCTTATTCTCACCATTTTTGATCTACACACCGAATAAGGTGAAATTTAGATCTTCGTTCATGATAGATTTCAAATCATCATTATCACTCCGAAACGATTACATGCTAGTTCTAATATCGTATACTTACGCTTAGAATCCTAAACACATAAACCTTCAGATCCGATTAGCAACAAACCGTAGATCCGAACAAATAATATCATATATGGCAACATATAATATTTAGCACATAAAAGCATTTTAGGCAACTTTCGTAAAATAAACTAGTGCTTGTGTCTAAAATTTAACAGACACATACCTCGCAATCTCCACTAAGCATTCTAAGTTTAAGTTTACAAATCCTACAAATTCCTAGTTCGCTTAAACTAATGCTCTGATACCAACTGTGACATCCCCAAAATCACGGCCAGAAAAGACCGATTTCATTTATGCTTTTTAAAATAATTTCAGAGTAAATCCTTTTGATTTAAAAGTGTTGCGGAATTGGTTCCCAAAACAAAACATGATAAAATAATATTTATCAACGCATTTCATCAAGAGATGCATTTTCATTATATAATTAAAACTTGGGGTCTCATGTTCCGATACAGACCATAAAGCATAAACGATAACATTACAAGTCATTCAACAAATATATAGGGTTTTCAACCCACAATAAATAAATTATATTTAATTTCACCAACCAATCACTATCCCGATTACCCATTCCTGTTATCCTCACTTTACGTCCCTAAAACAACATCTATCTCAAGGGACCTAATCGCTTAATTATATACCCTCACCTTTTCGCTTAATTATTTGTAATTTCTTATTTGCTTAAATTCTAATTTCGGAATGAAATTCCTTCTAACGGGGGGATGATGTGACAACCCGAAATTTCCATTCTGAACAAACTATATCACTTCAATAGAAGTTGTAAGAGTTACTGTTAATTTTCAGACTCTTCGCGTAAGTTTGAGAAATTCAGGGTTTACATTTCAGGAAATATCAGGAGAGTGGGTGCACTAGGGTTTTGTGCAACACTGTTATTCCAACACTCTATTTTATTAGGGATCATTTCAGGAATAAAAATATTTTCTGACAAAATATCTCAGGACTATAAATAGATTTCTAAACCAAAATCATTCATTATTCACATTTCCGACTAGAGAAAAGCCATTTTCTCTCTAACGGATCTTCGGGTTTTTATACCAAAATGTGAGTAACTCTTTATAACAATGTTAGAAAGCTTTATATGTGTCTATAACATGATTTAGAAGGCTAAAACATGAAATCTAGGAGTTTACACCCCAAGGTGTTCTTGGGCGGTAAACTCCTGAAACGAAGCCAAAACCGACACTTGTGTTATGATAAGGCCTTAGATGTTTATGTATGCATGTTAGGGACAAGAAAGCAAGCCAAAATCCACCCAAGATTGGGAGTTTACGGCCCAGAACTCTCTTAGGCCGTAAACTCCATATTCTAACACTAAATGGTGTTTTGAGGACACTAGGAGTTTAAGGCTTGTATCTAGGCTATTTTCCCGAGTAGCACAAGGTCTTAAACACATCAAATGACACAAACAAAAGTGAGTTTACGGCCCAAGTGAAGCTTAGGCCGTAAACTCCATTTAAATGGACAAAAGGGTGTTTTCAAGACACCTAAAGCCCTAGACCCCTTCATGGAATTGTTTCCCACAAAAATGAAGAGCCAAAGTACATAAAAATCACTCATCAAAGTGATTTTACGGCCAAGCGAATGCTCTTGGGCCGTAAACTCCAAAGAATGGCACCAAAGTGTGGTTAAGGTCCCCATTTGCTTTAAATAATTGTCTAGAACATGTCCTTCAAAAGCAAGACGCTTGAAAACAACAAAAACACCATATACTTAGAGTTTACGGCCGTAAACTCTAAGGAGAATGGCCTTGAGGCCGTAAACTCCTATTTGGAGTACTTCTAGACCTTAAACCCTTCCAAGGACTTAGCCACTAAGTTAGAATAATTCTAGAAAGCATTTGGGACTTCAAAACACACCAAACACACATGTTTGGGAGTTTACGGCCGTAAAATCAAGAGTTTACAACCGTAAACTCCATGTGTGATGGTTTATAGAGAGTAAACTCTCATATAGGGTCCTTTGGAAACCCTAAACACAAATACCTTGTCCCGCAATAACTTAGGTGCAATCCTTAAGGCTTAAAACACTTATATAAAGTGTTTATTATGCCTAGGATGTCTTAAACCTTATCAATTAGTCATTTGAGTCTAATTGAATGCATATATGTGTGATTATATGTTCATTAGGATCGTAGTGTGTGCACAAGTCCTCGCTTGACACCTAGCAATCCGATACCGTTCAGTTCATTCCAATCACCAACTACAGGTGAGTTCATACCCCTAATCAATGTTTTAAATGATTTTAAATGCTTTAAATGGGGGGAATACAAGTAGAAACAAACATGTTATTAAATCATTGTTATGTATTTTATAACTGTGTTTGTCATTTAACAGATTTCACATACTACAAAAGGTGATGCATGAAATGATTTTAAATCTTAAAAACGCATTGTTATCAATTGTTTTACTTTTGAAATGTATATTATAAATGACATCAAGTCATTGTTAATTATTGTTCAAAAACCATAAGATATCTTATAAAACCATTTTACAGTATTGAACTAAACTATGCATGTACACTTATATTCTTATATATGTATTGATGTTATAGTTTACAGTTTTCATTTAGTTTCTCACACCCTTGAGTAGTAAGAGTGTATAAACCTACTTGAATAACCAATTACCTTCCAGTAAATTATCATAGGGATAATTTGGAGATATCAAACATAATTCCTATTACAAGGAATTACACAAGAGTCAGTTCATTCATGAGTCTGTACCAGTACATTACCTGATACATGAGTACCTTTACATTTGATTACATGATACATGAGTACGTTTACATATACTTACGTGATACATGAATACCATACATGAATACTGTTACTTAGATACATTATCCTGTACTCGCTTACGTGGATACTTGTACCTAGAGTTATTAGGAAGATTTATTCGTACCTTCGGTGTAAATTTTCCTGCCTATCCCAGTTCAATGGGATGACTATACAGGACTAACCATTCTAGAACCCAGCTGTTAGCAACACTGGGTGATGAACATCTACGGATGTCTAAGGTTGTTTCTGATATTAGGAGTCAGTTACGGAACTAACCATTCCTCCATCTCCTGTTGCAACAGAGGATGAGATGAAATTCTTCGGATGATCATTAGGTTAACGCTGTTATGGGATTAACCTCCCCTCCACCCTGCTGCCGTTACAGAGGGTGAGTGGACAAATCTTCGGATGTTCATTAGGTTATATAGGTCGTGTTAACCCTAGTACATGGGGATAACAGTTACATATGATGTGTTAGTCCTAGTACCTAGTGACAACACTTACAGTAGTACATTTTCCTGTTTACTTTATTTTGTGATTCTTTCACATAAACAATGAGTTAGACTAAGTACTTTAGGACTAAACAATTAAAGGAAAGGTATCATTTTACTTACAAAACATTCGGGTCTTGGTAGAAGACTACATCTCAAACTGATAGGAAATAAGGGTTTTTCTAGGGTTTTCATATGTACATCAACATTTTTATTTAACGATTTACATGGCCTTTATAACAGATTTTCACAAAACAAGGCAATGACACTTATATACTTATGAATTCACCAGATTTAAAGCTGGTACTCGCTTTCAAAATAACTTGTATTCTCAGGTCATCAGTAGACAGGTACGGAGGCCAGGTTTTGAGAAGACGGAGCAGACAAGTCTCGTCTTTTATTTTGATTGTATATTTTTGGTGTCTTACTACAATGAAAGAAACACACATGTATTAAAACTTTACTTATAATGCAATGGATGATGTTGTTGCTTGTTTATTATATTACACTATTGTGATACTGTACATGACGTCCTCCACCCCTAAACATTTCCGCCGTTCGTGGTTTTGGGGTGTGACAGATTGGTATCAGAGCATTGTTTATAGTGAAGTGAGTATATCAACCCATAAAAGATATACTAACTATAAATACATGGGATTAAAACACTCTGTCTAAGAGTTATACTTTTAAATAATAAAATATTTAACAAAGTATACGTGCCTGCATTCATACTAAAACCAGTGTCACAATGACAAGAACAAAAGTATTACGATTGTTGAACATCACAAGTGAGCCTGGGCATATATAGT
This sequence comes from Lactuca saligna, assembly GCF_052625555.1. Classification (NCBI taxonomy): domain Eukaryota; kingdom Viridiplantae; phylum Streptophyta; class Magnoliopsida; order Asterales; family Asteraceae; genus Lactuca; species Lactuca saligna. The sequence continues at coordinate 81,427,905 of NC_136423.1, read as the reverse complement.
CAGTCTTGGGAATAGCACAGCCTGATCAACTATGCTGGTCCAAGGAGTGATTAGCATATGCCCAAGAATGGTTGTGATGTGACGACAAGTCTAAAAACTTACCAACACAACCATAAAGAAATACCATATGGGTATTTGATCTTACTTTAATTATCTTAGTTAGTTCGTCTATATAAGCTATTTCTTATATCCCTTTTCTCGCGTAGATTAAAATGGCTATATTTCACCATGGTGATCCGTACTTCCCGAACCAAGGCAATGCTGGTTGGCTAGAGGCAGAGCCAGAAGATGATCACCCAATCCCTTTGGACGATCACCATGCTGAGGGTTTTTCCGATAGTTCTGACTCGGAGCCAGAAGTCAACAACCTACCCCCAGCTGCTCTAAACCCAAACCCGAACCCCCGTCCTGTGTTTCAAGGACCCACACCCTTGTGGACCATTAACTTGACTGAATGGAGTCAGGAACAAGGTCAACCCATTCGCTACAATAGAGACCGAAGTTTCTACAACCTCACTGAAGGAGGTTCTACTGATAGAGTCCTACCAATCATGGTGCATAGGATTTCTCGGAACACGATAATGGCTCAAGCGACTATCAATCAAGTTTTAGAAGTTGACGCCAACTCTGGTGTTAACACTGTCTACATTCGCCAACTAGAGTCTGCCCATGAAAGGACTCTAGTCCGCAATGCAAATCTGCGGAGAGAACTTGCTGAAACCAGAGCTGAAGTTAGAGAACTTCGAGCTCAGCAAGCAAGGTCGGATAGGCGTACAAGGAACATTGGACGTCTACTGTCGGGATCGAGGACTCATGCTAGCAGTTCCCGTCGCCGATAGAATATCTTCATCTCATCTTTTGGATATAACCTAGTTTATGTAAAACTTTAGGCTAACTTCCTATCTGTATAAATCTTAGACCTGTTAGGTCTTGATCTAGTCTTATTTCTGTCAAAATTTTCCATCTTGGTTGATGTAAGGCCTAGTTTTAGGCCATTTTTCCCGAACTAGTTGCATCTGTAATTCCAGTATTATTGACAGATATCTAATCATATGGAAATTATTATCCAAATGTTTTCACTTTCAGTTAGTCATTCTATTCATCCTGTTGTTGGACTATGGGGAGTTAGTCCATGGGACACATTCATAAATCATTTATTCTTATCCATGTCATCATCTTTTAATCGTATAGTTAAAGATGCCGCCACACAGAAGTACAAGGCGTAATCCAATCAACGAAACACCGATACCACCGCCTCCTCCACCACCACAACCTCAACCTCCTCTACCACCTAACCCCTTTGATGCCAACATGTTTCAGGCGGCTTTCACAACAGCAGTTGCAACTGTTGTTTCAGCAATCAACACTCCTGTCCCTAGTGGATCGGGAATAGGTGCACCTCCCTCGAACCATGGCGAAAGCCATGGACACCCTCGGGAATGCACTTACAAGGATTTCACGAACGCCAAACCCCGCAGCTTCAATGGAACTGGGGGTGTTATGGTGTTAAGTCAGCGGATCGAGAAGATGGAATCTATCTTCGAGATTTGCGGATGCCAAGAAGGCAACAAGGTCAAGTTCGCAGCTTGTACCTTCTCTGACAGAGCATTAACATGGTGGAACGGCCATGTTAAGTATCTGACTTTGGTGGTGGCATATTCCATCAGTTGGGAACACTTAAAGGACATGCTGATGAGAGAGTACTGTCCTCAGGGAGAAATACAAAAACTCGAGCAGGAACTCTGGAGCCTGCAAATGGTTGTATCTGACATAGGAACCTACACGAATAGGTTCTCTAATCTGGAAAACTTATGCCCTGACATGGTTGCTCCCTAGAGCAAAAAGATTGAGAGATATATTTGGGGGCTGTCGCCCCAGATCCAATCAAGTGTTATAGCTTCCAGGCCTATTACTTTCGATAGTGCCAAAGAGCTAGCACAATATCTCATCGATCACCGAAAACCTCAGAACCCATCAATCCCTATACCCGTACCACAAAAGTCTAACCCCAACCACAACAGGAAGGATTGGAATAAGAGGAAAAGAGGGACTCCGCGAGGATCCTCCAATAAACAACAACTTGTGGCGATCAATGCTGCCACAGTGACTCCTGTTGCCCCTGCGAACCTCTTACCAGCAAAAACATATGCTGGGACTCTCCCGAAGTGCACCAAGTGCAACTTCCACCACCACGGACCTTGCAGGGAGATGCAGTGTTCTAACTGCAACATGAAGGGACACACCATCCATTACTGCAAAACTCCAACAGCTCAAGCCGCCCAGGTCCCTAATGCCGGTATGGGCCAAGCCTGCTACGGTTGTGGCGAAGTGGGCCATTACAAGAGGAACTGCCCTAAAGCGGGGATGGCTGGCGGAGTAGGAAGAGTTATGGCCCTAGGCCACGAGGAAGAAGTAGTTGATCCTACGATAGTTACTGGTACGTTCCTCCTCGATAACACATATGCTTGCATACTTTTCGATAGTGGAGCCGAGAAAAGTTTCGTAAGTCACAAATTTGCACACCTGCTTAAACAAAAACCATGTGCATTAGATAACTCATTCACAGTAGAAATGGCTAACGGGAAAACAGAGAGTACAAACTGCATATACGTAGGTTGTACCTTAACTTTAGATGGCCATACTTTCAAGATAGATCTCATGCCAGTCACAATTAAATGTTTTGACGTTATCATCGGTATGGATTGGTTGAGTCTTCTTCGCGTCGACATCTTGTGCTTTGAAAAAGCAGTCCGTCTTAACCTTCCTAACAACGAAACCTTAATTATCTACAGCGACAAACCTAGTACGAGCCTTCGTATCATTTCGTGCATTCAAGCCCAGAAGTGCTTGCGAAAGGAATATCATGCATTCCTAGCACATGTCGTCGATACCAGTCAAGAACTGAAGGACATCCAGAAAATCCCAGAAGTACGCGACTTTCCCGACATATTCCCAGAAAAACTTCCCGGTTTACCACTGCAACTCCAAGTCCAGTTCAGAATCGACTTAGTGCCAGGAGCTACCCCAGTAGCCAAATCTCCTTATCGTTTGGCACCGGCCAAGATGCAGGAACTTTCCAGTCAACTTAACGAACTTCTCAAGAAGGGATTCATTCGACCAAGCTTCTCACCATGGGGAGCACCGGTCTTGTTCGTAAAGAAAAAAGATGGATCGTTTCGCATGTGCATCGACTATAGAGAACTCAACAAACTTATCATTAAAAACCGTTATCCCATGCCCCGCATTGACGATTTGTTTGATGAAATTCAAGGAGCCAACTACTTCTCGAAGATAGATCTGCGATCCGGATATCACCAACTACGAGTGTTAGAGGAGGATGTTCCCAAAACAGCCTTCCGAACTTGTTATGGGCACTATGAGTTTGTAGTGATGCCATTTGGATTAACTAACGCGCCCACAGTATTCATGGATCTGATGAATAGGGTGTGTTGTCCTTACTTGGATCAGTTTGTCGTCATCTTCATTGATGACATACTCATCTACTCTCGAAGTAAGAGGAACATAGTCAACACCTCCGTAAAATCTTAGAAACATTGCGATCGGAGAAGCTCTATGCGAAGTTCTCAAAGTGCGAATTTTGGATTCGGCGAGTCGAATTTTTGGGCCATGTGGTTAGTGAAGAAGGTATACACGTGGACCCCTCCAAGATCAAAGCCATTGAGAACTGGTCAGCACCAAAGACACCTACCGAAATTCGTCAATTTCTAGGTCTCGCTGGCTATTACCGCAAGTTCATTAAGAACTTCTCCAGCACAGCAAAACCTCTTACAACCCTAACCCAGAAAGACGTAGCCTTTGACTGGGAAGAGAAACAGGAAAGAGCATTCCAAACGCTCAAATGAGCCTTGTGCACCGCCCCGATACTATCCCTCCCCGAAGGGATATAAGACTTCATTGTCTATTGCAATGCATCCAATCAAGGACTCGGATGTGTTCTAATGCAGCGAGGTAAAGTCATCGCCTATGCCTCGAGACAGCTGAAGACACATGAGGTTAATTACACAACCCACGATCTTGAACTAGGAGCAGTAGTGTTTGCTCTGAAGATCTGGCGACATTACCTATACGGTACTAAAAGCACGATCTTTACAGACCATAAGAGTCTACAACACATTTTCGACCAGAAAGAGCTCAACATGAGACAACGACGGTGGGTCGAGCTACTTAGTGATTACAAGTGCGAAATTCATTATCATCCGGGTAAAGCCAATGTAGTAGCCGACGCCCTAAGTCAGAAAGAATATACTGGTCGTAGAGTCAAATCTTTGACTCTAACTATCCATTCACACTTGTCCACGCAAATTAAGGAGGCTCAGTTCGATGCTTTGAAACCTGAAAATGTGGCTGGTGAATCCCTTAGAGGGATGGATAAGAACTTGGAAGTCAAGGGTGGCGGAGCCTTATACCTCATGGATCAGATCTGGAAACCGAAACACGGTGGCTTCAGAGACTTGGTCATGACTGAAGCTCACAACACACATTATTCCGTCCACCCGGGTTCAGATAAGATGTATCTGGATCTTAAAAAGTTATACTGGTGGCCTAACATGAAAGCAGATATTGCTACCTTCGTGAGTAAATGCCTTACTTGCGCGAAGGTCAAGGTCGAATACCAGAAACTCTCCGGTCTCCTACAACAACCGGAGATACCAGAATGGAAGTGGGAGCGGATCACTATGGATTTGATAACCAAGTTGCCCAAGACGACAGGTGGACTTGATTCCATATGCGTCATCGTCGATAGAATGACCAAGTCTGCACACTTCCTACCGATCAAAGAAACAGACAAGATGGAGAAACTTACCAGAACTTACATTAGGGAGATTGTAAGGCTGCACGGTGTTCCTTATTCTATCATCTCAGACCAAGATAGTAGATTCACTTCGAGGTTCTGGTAGTCATTACAAAGTTCCCTAGGAACTAGGCTGGACATGAGTACAGCCTACCACCCACAGACCGACGGGCAAAGTGAGAGGACTATCCAAACCCTAGAAGATATGTTGCGTGCATGTGTGATTGACTTTGGAAAAGCTTGGGATACTCATTTACCCCTTGTTGAATTCTCCTACAACAACAGTTATCACACGAGCATAAAGGCAGCTCGATTTGAGGCCCTCTATGGCCGAAAGTGCAGATCCCCTATGTGCTGGGATGAAGTGGGTGATACCCAGTTAGCTAAGGGACGAGTTCCCGAAAGCACTCTCATGGGTTCGGAAATCATTCGGGAAACAACGGAGAAGATCGTTCAAATTCGTGAACGATTGAAAGCCTCTAGAGACCGATAGAAAAGCTACGCTGACAAGCGTAGGAAACATTTGGAGTTCCAGGTGGGCGACCGAGTCCTACTGAAAGTCTCACCCTGGAAGGGCTTGATACGCATTGGAAAGCATGGGAAGCTCAATCCAAGATACATAGGGCCTTTTGATATTCTTGCAAGAATCGGTCCTGTAGCTTACAAGCTCAATCTACAGCAAGAACTCAGTAACGTACATCCTACCTTCCACGTCTCGAACTTGAAAAAGTGTCTATCCGACGAGACTCTTGTTATTCCACTCGATGAGATCGAGATCAACGAGAGCCTCAACTTCTTGGAGGAACCAGTAGAGATCATGGACCGAGAGGTCAAGCAAACAAAGCAGAGCCGTATCCCGATAGTGAAGGTGCGCTGGAATGCAAAGCGTGGACCAGAATTCACTTGGGAACGTGAGGATCAGATGAAACTGAAATACCCTCACCTTTTCGCTTAATTATTTGTAATTTCTTATTTGCTTAAATTCTAATTTCGGGACGAAATTCCTTCTAACGGGGGGATGATGTGACAACCCGAAATTTCCATTCAGAACAAACTATATCACTTCAATAGAAGTTGTAACAGTCACAGTTAATTTTCAGACTCTTCGCGTAAGTTTGAGAAATTCAGGGTTTACACTTCAGGAAATATCAGGAGAGTGGGTGCACTAGGGTTTTGTGCAACACTGTTATTCCAACACTCTATTTTATTAGGGACCATTTCAGGAATAAAAATATTTTCTAACAAAATATCTCAGGACTATAAATAGATTTCTAAACCAAAATCATTCATTATTCACATTTCCGACTAGAGAAAAGCCATTTTCTCTCTGACAGATCTTCGGGTTTTTATACCAAAACGTGAGTAACTCTTTATAACAATGTTAGAAAGCTTTATATGTGTTTATAACATGATTTAGAAGGCTAAAACATGAAATCTAGGAGTTTACACCGCAAGGTGTTCTTGGGCGGTAAACTTCTGAAACGAAGCCAAAACCGACACTTGTGTTATGATAAGGCCTTAGATGTTTATGTATGCATGTTAGGGACAAGAAAGCAAGCCAAAATCCACCCAAGATTGGGAGTTTACGGCCCAGAACTCTCTTAGGCCGTAAACTCCATATTCTAACACTAAATGGTGTTTTGAGGACACTAGGACTTTAAGGCTTGTATCTAGGCTATTTTCCCAAGTAGCACAAGGTCTTAAACATATCAAATGACACAAACAAAAGTGAGTTTACGGCCCAAGTGAAGCTTAGGCCGTAAACTCCATTTAAATGGACAAAAGGGTGTTTTCAAGACACCTAAAGCCCTAGACCCCTTCATGGAATTGTTTCCCACAAAAATGAAGAGCCAAAGTACATAAAAATCACTCATCAAAGTGAGTTTACAGCCAAGGGAATGCTCTTGGGCCGTAAACTCTAAAGAATGGCACCAAAGTGTGCCTAAGGTCCCCATTTGCTTTAAACAATTGTCTAGAACATGTCCTTCAAAAGCAAGAGGCTTGAAAACAACAAAAACACCATATACTTAGACTTTACGACCGTAAACTCTAAGGAGAATGGCCTTGAGGCCGTAAACTCCTATTTGGAGTACTTCTAGACCTTAAACCCTTCAAAGGACTTAGCCACTAAGTTAGAATAATTCTAGAAAGCATTTGGGACTTCAAAACACACCAAACACACATGTTTGGGAGTTTACGGCCGTAAACTCAAGAGTTTACAACCGTAAACTCCATGTGTGATGGTTTATAGAGAGTAAACTCTCATATAGGGTCCTTTGGAAACCCTAAACACAAATACCTTGTCCCGCAATAACTTAGGTGCAATCCTTAAGGCTTAAAACACTTATATAAAGTGTTTATTATGCCTAGGATGTCTTAAACCTTATCAATTAGTCATTTGAGTCTAATTGAATGCATATATGTGTGATTATATGTTCATTAGGATCGTAGTCTGTGCACAAGTCCTCGCTTGACACCTAGCAATCCGATACCGTTCAGTTCATTCCAATCACCAACTACAGGTGAGTTCATACCCCTAACCAATGTTTTAAATGATTTTAAATGCTTTAAAAGGGGGGAATACAAGTAGAAACAAACATGTTATTAAATCATTGTTATGTATTTTATAACTGTGTTTGTCATTTAACAGATTTCACATACTACAAAAGGTGATGCATGAAATGGTTTTAAATCTTTAAAACGCATTGTTATCAATTGTTTTACCTTTGAAATGTATATTATAAATGACATCAAGTCATTGTTAATTATTGTTCAAAACCCATAAGATGTCTTATAAAACCATTTTACAGTATTGAACTAAACTATGCATGTACACTTATATTCTTATATATGTATTGATGTTATAGTTTACAGTTTTCATTTAGTTTCTCACACCCTTGAGTAGTAAGATTGTATAAACCTACTTGAACAACCAATTACCTTCCAGTAAATTATCATAGGGATAATTTGGAGATATCAAACATAATTCCTATTACAAGGAATTACACAAGAGTCAGTTCATTCATGAGTCTATACCAGTACATTACCTGATACATGAGTACCTTTACATTTGATTACATGATACATGAGTACGTTTACATATACTTACGTGATACATAAATACCATACATGAATACTGTTACTTAGATACATTATCCTGTACTCACTTACGTGGATACTTGTACCTAGAGTTATTAGGAAGATTTATTCGTACCTTCGGTGTAAATTTTCCTGCCTATCCCAGTTCAATGGGATGTCTATACGGGACTAACCATTCTGGAACCTAGCTGTTAGCAACACTGGGTGATGAACATACACGGATGTCTAAGGTTGTTTATGATATTAGGAGTCAGTTACGGAACTAACCATTCCTCCATCTCCTGTTGCAACAGAGGATGAGATGAAATTCTTCGGATGATCATTAGGTTAACGCTGTTATGGGATTAACCTCCCCTCCACCTTGCTGCCACTACAGAGGGTGAGTGGACAAATCTTTGGATGTTCATTAGGTTATATAGGTCGTGTTAACCCTAGTACCTAGGGATAACAGTTACATATGATGTGTTAGTCCTAGTACCTAGTGACAACACTTACAGTGGTACATTTTCCTGTTTACTTTATTTTGTGATTCTTTCACATAAACGATGAGTTAGACTAAGTACTTTAGCACTAAACAATTAAAGGAAAGGTATCATTTTACTTACAAAACATTCGGGTCTTGGTAGAAGACTACATCTCAAACTGATAGGAAATAAGGGATTTTCTAGGGTTTTCATACGTACATCAACATTTTCATTGAACGATTTACATGGCCTTTATAATAGATTTTCACAAAACAAGGCAATGACACTTATATACTTATGAATTCACCACCTTTAAAGCTGATGCTCGCTTTCAAAATAACTTGTATTCTTAGGTCATCAGTAGACAGGTACGGAGGCCAGGTTTTGAGAAGACGGAGCAGACAAGTCTCGTCTTTTATTTTGATTGTATATTTTTGGTGTCTTACTACAATGAAAGAAACACACATGTATTAAAACTTTACTTATAATGAAATGGATGATGTTGTTGCTTGTTTATTATATTACACTATTGTGATACTGTACATGACGTCCTCCACCCCTGAACGTTTCTGCCGTTCGTGGTTTTGGGGTGTGACAGCAGAGGAAGCACGTAAGGACCCAAATGTCGTGACAGGTACATTACTTGTCAACTCTAGACCTGCTCACATCTTATTTGATTCTGGTGTCTCAGATTCTTTCGTATCTTATGAATTTGCATATTATTTTCAAACTATTTGCTATGCACTCGCACAACCATTTCACGTAGATACTGCAGGAAGTATATCATTACTTGCTGATAAAATCTATAGGGATTGTGTCATAGAAATTGAAGGCTATAATTTTCTTGCTAACCTAATCCCTATCTCCTTGCTTAATTTCGATATTATTCTCGGCATGGATTGGTTGTCAAAGAACCATGCAAAACTCTTGTGTTACGAAAAGATGGTACCCATTCCTATTGAAGGGGAAGATCCTATTCATGTCTATGGTGAACAAAGGATCTTAAAAATAATCTCTTTCCTCAATGCTCGTAAATTCATATCGAAAGGTTGTCCTATCTATCTGGCCTATACAGTTGACATCTCAAGAAAGGAGAATAAAACTGTAAATGATATTCCCATTGTTAACGAATATCTCGATGTTTTCCCTGATGATCTACCTAGACTTGCTTCGAACAGACAAGTAGAATTCCGAATTGACCTTGTGCTCGGTGCTGCTCCGATTGCAAAGACTCCTTATTATCTTGCGCCAGCCGAGATGAAAGAAATGATGATCCAAATACAATAATTACTTGACAAAGGATTTATTCGACTGAGTACCTCTCCCTTGGGTGCTCTAGTCTTGTTTCTCAAGAAGAAGGACGGATCGATGCGAATGTGCATTGATTATCGTGAGCTGAATAAGGTGACTATCAAGAACAAGTACCCACTACCTCGCATCGACGATTTATTCGATCAACTTCAGGGTGTTTGCTATTTCTCAAAGATTGATTTGAGATTTGGCTATCATCAGTTGAAAGTAAAAGATAAAGATGCACCGAAGACTGCTTTCCGTACTCGTTATGGGCATTTCGAATTCCTTGTCATGCCATTCGGTTTGAAAAATGCTCCTGCCGTATTCATGGATATGATGAATCGACTGTGCCGCCTAATGCTCGATAATTCTGTCATCGTATTCATTGATGATGTTCTAATCTATTCCAAGTCTGAAGCCGATCATGTCGTTCATATTCGTGAATTTTGGCTTCGTCAAGTTCAATTTCTCGGCCATATTATTTCTAGTAACGGTGTATCAGTAGATCCCATCAAAATCGAAGCCATTCAAAATTGGGAAGTACCCCGTAATGCTTCCGAAATTCGAAGTTTCTTAGGTCTCGTGGGATATTACCGGAGATTCGTTGAAGACTTTTCTCGTATAGTTGTACCTCTCACAAGTCTTACACGGAAGGAAATGAAGTTCGAATGGGGTGAAGCTCAAGAAAAAGCTTTCTCAACTCTAAAAGATCTTTTGACTCATGCTCCCATCTTATCACTCCCAAAAGGTGATGATGATTTATCCGTGTATAGAGATGCTTCAAGATTGGGACTCGGTTGTGTGTTAATTTAGCGTGGTAAAGTGATAGCCTACGCCTCAAGACAACTAAAATATTATGAAAAGAATTATCCCACCCATGATCTTGAACTTGCAGCAATAGTATTTGCCCTAAAACTTTGGAGACATTACCTTTTTGGTACGAAATGCCAATTATTTACCAACCACAAAAGTCTCAAGTATATATTCAGTCAGCAAACTCTGAATATGAGACAACAACGAGACATGGAGCTTATAAAGGACTATGATTGCGAAATCCTGTACCATCCTGGAAAGGTTAATGTGATTGCAGATGCACTTAGCTGGAAAGTTTATCGTAGTAGTATGTGTTATACTATTACTCACACTACGATGAAGTTCACCATTCTTAATGAACTTGAGAAGTGGCAAGTTGAAGCCTTAAAGCCAGAAAATGTAAAGAAGGAAGGAATGCTACATTATGCTGATGTTTTACTTGATGATCCACGAGGATTAAAAGTATTTAAGAATCGGCTATGGATTCCAAAGATTGGTGGATTAAGACAGAATATTTTAGATGAAGCTCATAAGTCTAAGCTATCAATACATCCTGGTACAAGTAAAATGTAGTATGATGTAAGAGCTGGTTATTGGTGGCCTAGATTAAAGAGAGACATTGGAAGATACGTGCAGGAATGCTTAGTAGGCTTACAAGTCAAAAACAGAACACCAAGAGCCTTATGGAACTCCAGAAAGCCTTAGTGTTCCTATATGGAAGTGGGAAGAGCTGACCATGGATTTTATTACCAAATTGCCAAAGACTGCTAGGCAGCATGATAGCATTTGGGTAATCGTCGACGGCCTGACTAAGAGTGCACATTTTCTCACCATGCATGAAACGGCTGGAATAGAGAAATACGCACAAGTATACTTGGATGAAATTGTTGCAAGACATGGTGTGCCACTAAAGATCATTCCTGATCGTGATACCCGCTTCACTTCTCACTTTTAGGCGAGTATGCAACACGAATTGGGATCTCGAGTTGCTCTCAGCACTGCTTATCATCCCCAGACAGATGGTCAGACGGAGAGAACAATCCAAACAGTAGAAGATATGCTTCGTGCATGTGTCTTGGAGTTCGGTGGTAACTGGGATAAATACTTACCGCTTGTCGAATTTTCGTATAATAACAGTTACCACACTTCAATCAAAATGCCACCATATGAAGCATTATATGGTTGCAAATGCCATATGTCGTTATGTTGGCGTGATGTAGGAAAAAAGATCCTTGGAGGTTTTGAAATGATTCAAGACACCGCCGACAAGATTTAAACCGTACGATAAAGAATGAAAACATCCCAGGATCGATAGAAGTCCTATACGGAAAAGAGAAGACGACCTACAGAATTCCAAGTGGGTGATTTCGTGATGATGAAGGTATCCCCATGGAAAGGCCTTATGCGATTTGGGAAGAAAGGAAAGTTGATTCCTAGATTTGTTGGTCCTTTCAAAATAATCCAGAGAATTGGAAAGCAAGCATACCGCTTAGAATTGCCTAAAGATTTGGCAGGTATTCATGATGTGTTTCATGTATGTTATCTGCGCAAATGCTTGAGCATCTACGATGAGACAGTTCCATTATCCGAGGTGAAATTGGATAATAAGTTAAGATATGTTGAAGAGCCTAAAGAAATCGTGAATGAAAGAACGACTAAGCTACGCAATAAAGAAGTAGAATTGGTGCTTGTCAAGTGGAAACACCATCGTGGCCCAAACTATACTTGGGAGAATAAGAATGAGATAAAAGCAAAATACCCCCAATTATTTTAATCGATGTAATTTCGGGACGAAATCCTCAAAAGGAGGAGCTACTTGTAACATACACGTTTTGAAATCGTGTTTTGTAATGAATAAAATAGTGAAATACTATGTGAAATTATGTGTTGAGTTCTAACAGATGGTTTTACTAGAAATGAAGTAAAACTATGTTTAGAATCACTCAGAAAATATTGGAAGACTTATGAGATTCCAATTAAATGCCAAATAGTGAAATTTAGAAAAAATATAAAATTTTAAATAAGTAAAATTTTATTATTTGATGTTGTAGAGAATCTCGTTAGAAACTTGTAGGCGAAAACCTCGTCGAAATCCGAGTTATAACGAAGAAGTTATGACCAATTGAAGATCCGCGACAAAACCGACACGACATCGAATGACATAAAAAGTGAGTTTTTGATAAACTACTTTTTAGCCTTAGTAATCTAAATGAAAGTCGTAGTATTCGTAATTCGAGAAATTCGATAAAAAGAACACCAAAACCTAACTTCGTATGAGGAAGTTATGATTTTTCGAAGTTTCAACTTAGCAGTAGACAGCTAAAAACTTGAATTTCAGATCGAACGATATTTGACCGATACATCCTAAATGAGAATCGAAGGTCTCGTCATTTGTAGTACAACGGTAAAAAGTCTGACGAAAACGGATGTTGGATGAAGAAGTTTTGAAATTTTAAAGGATTTTCCTATCCCGGTCTGTTAATAATAATAATATTACAATTAAATTCAAAATTAGCTGACGAAGTCTGAACAAAAGTTGTAGAGCGTAATTTTAGCTACGCGTGCATATAAAGAACGTCAAAAACGGAGCTCGTATGCGAAAGTTATGGATTTTAGAAGTTTGGGGCCCGAACACCGAGAAAACTCGCATGAATAGTGTTCGGACACGTCACCTCGCACGAAGAAGCAGCATCACCGGAGACGTGGCCGTTCCGAGGAGCAACACGTGTCGCATGCTGATTCGACCGAAGTGCAATCCAATCAACCTCCAATGCGCCTCGATGTGGTGTCCGAACCTCGCTCCTCCACGTCTCGCCTACCTCTCGCATAGGAAGCGACGTCCAAGCCTCGTAGCAGGCCTCGTGGCCTTCGCTTCTCGCGCCACCTACCCCTCGCTGCTGATGCCACAGAGCTGCTTCGCTGCTTGCTTCCTTCTCGCATAGGGTGCGAACCCTCCCGTCTAAAACTTGAAAATTTCCATTTTCACCCCTAAATCCATATTTTCACTATTTTGACTTTTCCCGAAGCCCCGGTATCAATTTTAGCACCCAAAACATGTCCCGAGACCCCTGAGAAGCCTGAAAATTTTATCTTTTCAGTTTTGAAGCCCTACCTTCGCAGAGCTCGGTTTTCAATTAAACTCCTGGTTTTCAACATAGAAAGACATATTTAAAACTGAAGTGCTGTCCAAATTACTACTTTAACCCCCGGTTAACTTAATGTGAGTTCAATATATAGGAACAATTGTATGTTATGTGTTATATGTGCTATGTGCTTTTCAGTGTTATTATTCTGAGTTATTTTCTCGTGTTATTCGCTATTCTATGGCATTGCCAAATGGTTAGACATGACTATAAGCCTGAAATCTAATAACATGTTAATCATAAATTGCATGTCTTCTATGCCATTTGGGCCAAAGCTTTATTGATGTATATCAAGAATTGAAAAGTATGTCTTTGAATAAAGTCTTTGATTGATATGAACGCTTGTCACATGATCTAACATACATATTTTTATTCCTATTTGCTTTTTCCACATTGAAATATATATGGCATAACGTTATATTGTATCTATTTTTGAACTCACTAAGTGTCACCGCTTACTCTATCAATGTTTAACAATTGTAGGTGATAAGTAACTAGTATGTTCACATAGTATTGAAAGATTTAGAATAGTTTGAAATAGTACTTTTGTACTACAGTTTATGTTTGTATAAATTACAATATCCTGGGTAGTTATGTAATATATATAACACTTTGTAGTAGAAGGTTTGTATCCAATACTTTGTAATTCCCTTTATCAATGTAAAATATTGCTTTTATGAATATGCAAATAGCATGTTTTGGAGTAATGATATTGTGAAGTATGAAATTTTGGGTCTTTCAAAAATACGAAAGTTGGGGTCTTTCACCCTTTAACATATGCAACCTTTCTTATCGAGAAATCACCATTCGTAATCATTCCATAGCTTTTGATAGTTCCATATGAGTTATTGTCGTACTTCACAATACCACCTTCCTTGAGAGACCGAAATTCCCTCAGTTCTTCCTTCCTTCCTATCATGTTACATGAGCAGCCACTATCAATATACCATTCTTCGTCAAACTGCTCGTCACGGATAACCTACAAAATACTAAGAAGATTTAGGAACCTAAAGTTTCATGGGTCCTTGTGAGCCTTTTATAGGAAAGGGAATAGTTAGAGAGATATCAACCAAATAAGTACGCTTAATCAAAGTTGTTTCATCTTTTCTTTTTATTGTAAGAGCTTTAATTTTGGTTGGCTTCGGTTCATTAGACGTAGGTTTTCAGATTCTGACGTCAGCATTCTTTTGGATTTCTTTTGGACATCTGTCATCTTCTGGACAGAGTTTTCCTTTCCCCTTTAAATCTTTTGAAGGATAAGAATTAGAATGAGAAGATTTGGGTTTAGAAGTGACATTGGATCTTCTATTCCTCTGATTGAACTTGTAGGGTTGAGAACCTAAACCGCTCTTTCGGTTGCTATGGGTCTGAGGACCAAAACCGCTCTTTCGGTTGATATTGGGTTGAGGACCGCAACTACTCTTCCAAGTGATATTTGGTTGAGGACAGAAACTCTCCTTTCAGTTCCTTTCAGTCGTGGGACCGAACCTACCCTTTCAGTTCCTTAATTCCTCTGGTTCCTTATGCTTCCTCTCGTTCTAGACAAAGTGAGGATTTTGTGATCTCCAAAACTGTTTTCTTTCTGAGAGACTCTTCTTGTATCTCAGATTTTGTTGGTGTTTTCGATCTGCCACCTGTTTTGGATTTTTGTGTATGTTAGCCTTTTTCTTTGAAGCACGAGCATGGTTTTCACTTTTGTTGAAGATGTTTCACTAGCAGTTTGTACCGATTCGCCCAATGAAGTTTTGGTTCCACTTGTGCTTGGCACATCATATTTTGTAGGATCGTTTAGTGGTTCTGGTACGTATCTACCTTTCACCCTCCATGAGGTTTTCTGAGATAGGCCTTTCGTTTCATCAGCGTTGTCTATTGGTGCAGACCAGAAGAACTCATCACATCCAGCTGCATTATCTTCTTCTACCATAGCTGTCAGCTCTGCGGTTTGTTGTAGAGTGATTTCTGGAACTATGTAGACCTGATTTGGAGTGGTTTGTACCTTTTGATACACAACAAAATTTTCTTTGAGAATTTTGGTCTTGTCTGTTGATGAGCGAGCGAACTCAACAGAATTTTCAAAAATCATATTTTTACGTGTTTCAGATTCGCTCTTGACAAATTCTGAATAGTCCACCAAATCCTCTATAGAGATTTCACTTAGATCATCATCCTCATTAAGTTCAGATGCATTTTCAACATTAAATTTATTTTCTGAACTTAATTTGGCATTCAATGAGTCAAATTTCTATACAGTTTTGGTTCTTAACTTTAATCTATCATTCTCATCTAACAGATTTTTGAGCATGTCCTTACGTTCTTTGGACTTTATGTACGACTCAATTTTGTCAAGACCAATTTTGTATGTCGGTGAGACCTCATCAGAAGATACAACGCTTTCACAGTTGTAAGCTTCAGCATCAACTTCATCGTCCTTTAACTCAAGGAAGGGAAAAATCTTGTGATGTATCTTCTTTCCTATTTCACAATCGATTTGCAACTGAGTGATATTAAAATAAAGTCTTTTAGCAAGTAAACAAAAAACATTTCGTTGTTTCAAGAGTTTAAGATTGTCTCATTGATAATAAATCAATTCATCCTTAGACCTAATCAACTCTTTCTCCTTTTGCTCAATCCACATCATCCTTTCCTCACTCTTCGAGGATATCCTGCCAATCTGATTAGTCAGGTTAGAGTTTGTGACACGGATTTGGTTAAGACTACTACTTATACTTGAAAATTTAGATTTTAAGCTATTCAATTCCTTTTCATAGTTAGTAACATGTATATTTAGAGAGGCAATAATATTTTGTACGTTCTTGATCAACTCATCACATTCGTTGATCTATGCACTAACAGGTTTCGTAGCAAAACATCTATCCTCTCACTCCTTCTCGCCTTCTATCCCACCATTAGTTGTATATCCTCTCATCTGAGATACACCTTCGGTCATCATTAAACACCTCCCTGCAGCAAGTTCTTCTTTCACCAGCATCGCTTTGCCATGATTGGGTTTCTTACTTCTTTATCCTCTAAATTTGTGGACCATATTTCCATGCCACCGAATTCATCATGGTTGCTTGTATCCTGGAAAATCAAAGCATTCATGTTTTATTGTTAGCAGTTGACTTTCTTTTCTTGATTTCCTCTAGTCTTCTTAGGAGGTTCGCTTCTTCATCATCTTCATCTATCTTTTCTGCTTTCTTTTTCAGCGTACAGTCTTTGGCAAAGTAATTCTTGCCTCCACAGTAATGGCAATCAAATCATAAGTATCCACCCGTTCTCACTTCTTTCTTGGACTCTTCTGACTTCGACCCTATCTTCAATTCCTCCTTAACCTTTTCAGCACTATAACTTCCCTGCCTGTTTCGGTTCTAGTTGGCTGGGATCTTTCTTTTAATGAACTTTCTAGGATTTGACACCATCAGGGCATACTCTTCACCGGTTAGACCGTAGTCGGCAAGATCCAATTCATATTCTTCTTCATTAGAACTTTTCCCTTTAGAAACAAGGGCTAATGAACCCAAACTAGAAACCACATTCGTTTCCTTAGACAATGCACTTTCATGGGATTTCAAAATTCCCACCAATTTCTCCAGAGAATACGATTTAAACTTTTTATGTGCTTTAACTGTGGATATGACAACCATCCATTCAGGTCTTAGACTGTTCATGAATGTAACCTTCTGTTCAATAACCTTCCTTTCGATCCCATGCTTTATCATCTTTCTTAAGAGATGATTAAAACGATCAAAAGGCTAAACCAGTTTCTCTTCGGGCTTCTGTTTGAAATCACGAAATTCAGAAAGCAAAAGAGTTTGAATCGAACGTTCCAAATCTTCATAAGTGGAATACAATTCTTTTAGCCTGTCCCATATCTCTTTCGTAGTAGCGCAAGAACTCACCAAACGGAACGTATCTGACTGCAAAGCAAACCAAATCATCCTTAAGGCCTTGATGTTGCATTGAAACTTTTCCTTCTCATCTTGAGGGATATCTTTTTCATCATTCACAAGCTGATTATACTCATTCTAAGTTTTTACAATCTTTGATGTTCTTGAGTGATCGAATGGGCCAACAGTGATAGCTTCCCAGATCAAGTACCCATTATCTTCCGATCTAATCACATAATCTTCAAAGTGATGCGTCCAAACATCATAATCTTGAGTATACAAGATTGGAATCCTAGTTGTTGAACCAATGTTGTTGGAGATGTTGATTGGATTGGTTTGAGAATCATCCATGGACATTGTGATACCGTTTGATCGATTACCTGTTTTAAGACCAGACTTGTAATTTTATCAATTAGAGTAAGATCGACGATTAATGAGATACGTCAATATGGAATGATGGCTCAATTAATTTCAATCAATGCGGAATAAAACCCTAATAACTTCTTCGACAAAAGAGATGTGTATGAATTACACAGTCTCCTGCTCTGATGTTAATTGTTGTGAATTAATCTTAGATCGATTAGATCTTTCACAAGTAAAAGATGAAGATCAAACAAAACAAACACAATAATATTATGAACACAGAATTGAATCAACGATATGCTTATGATTCCAATATAGTCACGCCTCAACAGAGCTATATCAAGAACTTCCACTGTAGAGGCGAGCTAGGGTTTACAAAACTTAATGAGAAAATAAAGTAAGATCCTTAATTACAAAGACTACATGCATGCAGCTTAAATACTAAACCCTAGAACAAAACATGCATGATTGGATAGGCCCAAAGCGACAATCAAAATTGGGCTAAGGACCGAGCCCATGACACAACACTATAAGCCCAACAATGCCCTTCCAGGGTGAGACCTTTAACAAGACGCGGTCACCAACCTAGAATTCCAAGGGTTTTTTTTCCTTTTGTCAGCGTAGCTTTTTTTTGTCTATCACTGGAAGCTTTAAGTCGCTCCCAAATTTGTATGATCCTCTCGGTAGTTTCTCGAATAATTTCAGGGCCAATGAGAGCATTGTCTGGAGTTTGACCTCTAACTAGCCGCGTGTCACCCACTTCAGCCTAGCACATAGGGGATCTGCACTTGCAGCCATAGAGGACTTCGAATGGAGGAGCCTTTTTGGTAGTATGATAACTGTTGTTATAACAGAACTCAATAAGGAGTAAATTAATATCCCATTCCTTTCCAAAGTATATCACGCAAGCTCATAACATATCTTCTAATGTTTGAATCATCCTCTCACTTTGTCTGTCGGTTTGTGGATGGTAGGTTGTACTCATGTTCAGCACTACTAGAGAAACAGCCTTTTACGACGCTCATTGCGCGTCGTAAAAGGCTCAGACGATGCGCAAATGCGCGTCAAGGAAGGCCCTGTCATAAAGAGAGACGACGCGCAATTACGACGCGCGCTTACGACACGCAATGCGTATCAAGGTTGGCCCTGTTATAAAGGAAGACGACACGCATTCGCGTGTCGTAACCTTACGACGCGCGTATTAATGACACGCAATGCGTATCAAGACAGCCCCTGTCAAGAAAGGCCATGTCATAAATAAAGATGACACACATTTTTGCATATCGTAAATTTAAATATTTAAAATATATATATATATATATATATATATATATATATATATATATATATTTATATACTTATTAATTTTTAAATTAAATTTGCATTCAATGTGTCATAATAGAAATAAAATACGATATACAAAAAAATACAATCCGTTGAATAAACTTTAATGTCATACAATTCTATTTCTTACAATATATAAATTTGTATTCATCTAATCTACTCTATGTTTCATACTAACAATTGAAATGAAGAATACAACACTTGCATTTTCAGCATCTTATCTCTTTCGGCTTGAGCTTTCTTTTCCACTTCTAACTCGAGAGCTATTCGCTTTCATCAACCCTGTAAACACAACACAAAATCACTTGTCATTTTCATTCGCTTTCCAATTTCCGTTGTGTGTTTAAACAATGACAATCAAAATGACAAGAATACCCTCATACAAATTGTAAATATTACTTGTAAAGCTATCAACAATGACAATTCTTGATCCTATGAACTAGAGAGTATATCATCACAATTCCATCTAACACCACCCATAAGAACCTGTAAAGCTATCAACAGTGGTAATCCTTGTTTCAATTCTTTTTTATAAAGGTCATTTTTTATAATGTTTATGAGTTATAAATACGTGTGTGTATGTTAAGGTGTTTTTTTTTGTTATACACAAACAGCAACACACAGGCACACACATAAAAAAAGTAACAAATAAATGATGTTTTGCGGAATATAGCATTATCCTTTCATAGCAATGTACTTTAAGTTTTTGTCAATTATAGCATTGAACTTTTGTTCTCTCTCTCTCTCTGTATATATATATATATATATATATATATATATAAATATATATATATATATATATACATACATATGGTTAGAAATAACAGTAATATGAAACTTGCAAAGAGAAAGAGAAAAAGTCAACTCACTTGGTCAATTGCAAAATGAGCAGGTTTATCTTTTACAAGAGACAACTCTTCCCTCAAGCGAACCACCACTCCAACAGAAGCATGTGTGGTAGTGATTCTCGTTTGAACCAAATCAGATAAAGATGAACCTTCAGGCATTGCTACTGAATCTGCATCCTTCATCCTCCCAACGACAACAGCTTCACCAAGTGGAATGGGATCAAATATCTTACAAGGCAGCTTCATTAGAGATGATTCGTTGTATTTCAAGAAATCCTGTAAATTAACAAGAAATACATATGATTTATTAACTTGTCAATTGCATGTTGAAAGAAGTTTTGTAACTAAACGACCAACTAAAACATTAACAGGAACGACTTTTATCATGGAAAGCAACACTTTAAGGCACGAATCATCATCATGACTGTACTCCACGAGGGATTCCAAAAATACCCCTAGAAACTTGTCAATGTTGGACTCCTTGGTTAATCCAGAAAGAACCCCCGAAAGATCCATTTATCACAAAATCAAAACCATGTTCAGGAAACATAAAGAAAAATAAAAACTTTGAATTGTCAAAAGAAAGAAAAAATTTATCCTTTGAGGCCTACCTATTTTCCTTCAAGATATTAACAGCCTTTTTAGGGAGCACTTCCACAGATTGCAACTGCCATGTAAATAAGAAGGGTATATATTAGCTGCATAGAGTTACGGATAAACAACATATGGCAAGCAAGAATACTTGTACTGGCCTAACATTGTCGTGATTAAATTGTATTCTCTGTTATACCTTGTAATAGATAAGAAAAACTGTTAATTGATGATCCTACTATAATTTGCACTTCATAATGTAAAAGTTAAATCAATTACTTGGTTATAACCAGCAGGGGCAGCTGAAGCATACAGTCCACAGCTTCCCACCATTCCAATATTCCCTGTATTGCTTCCTGGCTTATATTGTGGAAGCGGGTATTTAGAATTAGAGGTGGTAGCCACTGGTGGTGGTGATGCTGGATACATGCCTCCGCCGCCTTGTTGTGGTTGTTGTGGGAATGTCTCGTTGCTTAAAAACTGATGGATAGGAGGTGGTGGAGGGACATAAAATGGGGAGAAATATGGACCGTATGGGATGTAATTTGGAGGGTAATGTGGTAGATGAACCCTTGGTGGCTGCCGGAAAACAGGTAATGGTTGTTGAGTGACGGATATGGAGCTTTGCATGACTCCGGTGGTTTGTGTGGCGGTTGTTGGTGTTGGACTGGTGGTGGATAGCATTAGTGAGTTCCCGACCTGTGGTTTCAATTAATTAGTAAATAGAGGCATATATATGGTTAAATTTGTTGGCATTTAAGAAACAAACCTCTTCAGAAGAGTGAGAAGGTTGTTGAACATTTCAATTGTACTTTGTGGTTGAGTGGAAAGGTGACATGCGCCCATCACTCTCACGATAAAGGTGAGCATAATAGCTTGCTGGATAAAACGGTTGCTGAACCTGTAAATAATTTTCTCAAAAAAATCATTTTCTTTTTTAATTAATTAATTAATGGATTATAAATAAATAAATAAATAAATAAGGGTGGTAGGGTCTTACTACAAAGCTTGGGACATGAGAAGCATCGTGTGCCTGAGACTTGGTGTTTTCAAAAGATGTAACTTGGCTTCCAATCATTGGTGGCATGAACCCAAAACTGAAGTTTGGATTTGGTGATGTATGAACAGCTGGGTATTGATGACTTGGAGTAGGGAGTGAAGAAGAAGAAGAAGAAGAAGAAGAAGTCTCTTGCTTCGACTCTCTGCACTCGGGTCCCGCATTCAATGGCATGTCACCTTCTGTTGGTAAATTCTTGGGTACATTAGATGAAGATGTGGTAGGTTGTTCAAGATGATCCTCCTCTCCATCAGCATTTTCATTTCTGAACCACTAAAGTGCATACATTTATCAGAAAATGTTGTCTACTCCAATATGAAATACAACCTAAGTAACAGAAACCTGGATTGCATTTGATCCTCTATGGTTTCATCAGCCTCCTCAGATGCTTCAGACGTCTTTTCACTCATGGTTACAGCCACAGGACCATTTGAGTTTGAGGGGGTTTTATTAAAACCAAAAATGGCATCAAAACTCCCAAAACAGAAGCCGAGTTTTTCGGCTTCAGGAACATGAAGGTGATTTGGGATAATGACATGTTTATCATCTGAAATGTGGAACTCCTTCAGCTTCTTCTCAAGTTCATCCTCCTATGAATCAAGATTAGTGGAGGATGCAGAAGAAACTATTGTTGGAGTATGAGCTTCAACTGGAACCACAACCACAGGCACCTTAATTGACCTTTGACTTTGAGAAATTGGTTTCGGTTTCCATTCCATGCTAGGACCAACCGTAGGAAATCACAAACAAGTTTATCATTAAGTTATACTGTTTCACTTCTAATAAAAGCATTCATTTAAAAGTTAAGGTATCAGTGTCTTGATACCTTTTTGAGGTCCAATTGCTTCTTGCATCCTATTATTATAATTTGATAAAGGCCTGGAAATGGATAAGGAGACAGCTGTGGTTTCACCTTCCTTCTTGTTTTTTCATAGAGATTCTCTAGATGAAAATCTTGTTCTAAAAGAATTGTCACTGCAACATCCTGGAAAGTAGTGGATTTTGAAAAGTTTTAAATGAAAAGACCAAAATAACCTCGTTACATATATAATAATAAAAGGAAAAAGGTGTATTACTTACAGAGCCATTCCAATCAGCACAATGAACAATACCAAAACAACCAGTGCAAATGTTGGTCTCGCTGCCTAGTTAGTGAATCGACTTCTCCCCTTCACAATTCTGTAAATCCTTAAATTTGAACCTTAGTACAGGTTCTTGCCTCCTTTAAACTATAAAGAGTCAAACCCCCTGAATTTCCAAATATGAAAGCGAATTGCTTAATAAATAAATAAACCAGTATCACATAATCAAACTAAAGTGACCTTGATTAAAGTCAAAATAGATTAAAGTCAAATGTCAAAGTGAATTGATTAAAGTCAAAATACATGCAAAATCGACCTTGAGATCGATTATGAGAGGCTAAATAAAATCGGAATGCAAAAGATGAGAATTAGAGTGAAGATGATAACATCAGTATACATTAAGAATCGCTCCCACATACTTCTTGTTGGAGGAGGAAGCAGCTCATCTCCAGGAGCACCATCTCCAACGCAAATCAACCCACATCCTTCTTATTGGAATCCTTTGTCTTAGAGAATAGAGATGAAGGAGGGTAGGAAGCGATATATAGGGTTCGAGTGTGAGAGAGAACCGTTATTGCATCACCAATGATCAGATTTCATTAGACGCACTCCAAACTCAACCTGAATTCGGATCCTTCGAAGGCACCAGTGGGAGGTATATGTTTTCCCTAGATCCTGAACTCCCACCAGATTTCTTCCCAGACATCATGCTCTTCCATGGGTCGACTTTCTTCCCTTTGCCACTCTTTGCCACTCTGATTACACAAACGTACCTGCGAGAGTCGGTCCTCAAAAATTTCAGCCTCGAGTGATTCGGAGGTGGGACAACCGGTAGAGGAAGAATCATCGAGCGTTTCTTTCGTTTTGAAGGAGAAGGTTACGGGCAGCGGTGCGTGGGATCTGAGTGGGGATAGAGGGATTGGTGTTTCGATCTTGAACTGGTATCTTGAGATGGCGTAAGTGTGTGCCTAGGTTTCTAGATGCACTCCAAACTCTTAAAGCTTATCGGGTTCGATGTTGGTGGTGGCAGCTTAGGGCTTAGAGAGAGAGAGAGAGAGAGAGAGAGAGAGAGAGTACAGAGGTAAACGAATACGAGCCGATTCAAAAGGATGTGTTGATTCAAAAGGATTATTAGGGTTCTATTGTAGGATTCTAGTGTGGATTGAGTTTTTAAGGCTCAATGGCGGTGGCAGTGGCGATGGCTTAGGGTTTACAGAGAGAAGGAAGGAGTGAATGAAAAGGGAGATACTGAGGAGAAAGGGTAGAAGCGGGGTTCTTCAAAATTTTAGAATTTCAGACGATTTCATTTTCCCCCTTTAAAAACGCGCGTTTAGGAAAAAAAAATATAAAGCGACACATTTAGAGGACGCACACTTTATGAAAGGCGCCCTCCACATTTCTTTTTTTTTTTCTTTTCTTACACTAATTTTAGGGCACGCACAAATGCGCGCCCTCTATCCTTCAAATTTTGCAAAGCTGACATTATTTTTTAGGGCACGTACAAATGCGCGTCGTCTATCAGAGAGTGTCATTGTTTGCGCGTCATTAAAGGTCTATTTTCTAGTAGTGAAGACTGCTAAAACGAGAGGTGAATCTAATATCTCGGTCCAAAATAATAGATATTACGCAAATAGTATCATAACCACTAGATGTCTTAGGTAACTTGGTTATGAAATCTATTGTAATCCACTCCCACTTCCATTAAGGGATTTCAGGTTCTAATAAACCTGAAGGTTTCTATTACTCTACCTTAACTTTGGCGCAAGTAAGGCACTTTCCCACAAAGGTAGCGATTTCGGCCTTCATGTTTGGCCTCCAATATAGTTTGTTAAGGTCTAGATACATATTGTCTGAACCTGGGTGGATGGAGTATCAGGTTTTGTGTGCTTCATTTATAACCACATCTTTGTAACCAATAAACTTTGGTGTCCAGATCCGGTTCATGAAATAATAGACTCCATCATCCCTGACTTCGGAGTTCTTATCCATTCCTCTAAGGGTTTCACCTGCCATGTTTTCGGCGTTTCAAGGTTTCAAGTTGAACTTCTTTGATCTGTGTGAAGAATTTGAATGGACTGTCATGGTCAACGACTTTACCCGATGTCCCAAGTATTCTTTTCTACTAAGGGTGTCAGCTAATATGTTTGCTTTACTAGGGTGATAAAGAATTTCACATTCGTACTCGTTCAGTAGCTCCACGCATCGTCGTTATCTCATGTTTAGCTCTTTCTGATTGAAGATGTGCTGGATACTTTTATGGTCCGTGAATATTGTGCATTTCGTGCCATATAAGTAATGTCTCCAAATATTTAGTGCAAACAACATTGTTCCTAGTTCAAGGTCATGTGCTGTCTAGTTGAATTCATGTGTCTTTAGCTGTCTTGAGGCATAGGATATAACCTTTCCTCTTTGCATAAGAACACATCCAAGCCCTTGATTAGAAGCATTACAGTACACTACGAAATCCTCTATCCCTTTTGGGAGAGACAGGATCGGTGCACTACACAAAGCTTGCTTTAGCGTTTGGAACACTGTTTCTTGCTTTTCTCCCTAGCTAAAGGTTACACCCTTTTGGGTCAGGGTAGTAAGAGGCTTAGCTATTTGAGAGAAAGTGTGAATGAATCTGCGATAATAGCCAACAAGACCTAAGAATTAACAAAAAAAAATTTAGGTGGTTTAGGTGCTGACCAGTTTTCAATTCCATCTAAACTAACCACGTGACCTAGGAGTATCAACCTTCCTGATCCAAATTTCACACTTTGAAACTTTGCATAGAGCTTCTCTGAGCTAAGAGTCTGTAATACTTCACGAAGATGTTGGCGATGTTCCTCTTTGATTTTTGAGTAGAAAAGGATGTCGTTGAAGAAGACTATGACGAATTTGCCAAGGAATGGAGGACACACTCTGTTCATTAGGTCCATGAACACTGCAGGTGCATTCATCGATCTGAATGGCATCACTATAAACTCATAATAACCATAAAAAATTTTGAACGTGATTTTGGGAACGTCTTCCTCCAAAATTCGTAACTGGTGATACCCGGATCTTAAGTCTATCTTCGAGAAGTAGTTCGCACCTTGAAGTTGGTTGAACAAATCATCAATGCGAGGCAGAGGATATCGATTCTTGATGTTAAGTTTATTCATCTCGTGGTAGTCTATGCACATGCGGAATGATCAATCCTTTTTCTTTACGAACAAAACTGGTGCTCCCTATTGTGAGAAGCTTGGTCTTATGAAACCTTTGCTTAGAAGTTCGTTAAGTTGGCTAGATAATTCTTGCATTTCAGAAGGTGCAAGGCGATAGGAGGATTTGGATACAATAGTAACTCCAGGGATTAAGTCGATTCGAAATTCGACTTGTCTTTTAGGAGGAACTCTAGGAAGGTCATCGAAAAATATATCAAGAAAGTTGCAGGCCTCAGGAATGCTTGCGATGTCTTTCACTTCTTGCTTTGTGTCTACCACGTGAGCTAAGAATGCATTATACTCCTTGCGAAGGTATTTCTGTGCTTTGATGCAAGAGATGATCTGAAGGTTCATTACGGGTTTGTCACTGTAATAATAAGAGTTTCATTAGTTGGCAAGTTCAAGCGAATAGATCTTTCATAGCATAGGATGTCGACATAATTATCACAACCAATCCATACCTATTATGACATCAATACTTTTGATAGAGACCGACATATGGTCTATTAGGAAAGACAGGTCATTCAAGGTAAGGGTACATCTTATGTATTTATCATGGGTGGACTCAGATCTTCTGTTAGCCATTTCAACTGTGAATGTTTCATTTAGTGGTTGGGAGTTTTGATTTAGTAGATGTTTAAAATTATGGTTGACGAAGCTCTTCTCAGCACCACAATCAAATAGAATCTAACATCCAGAATTCCAGGTATCATATTTTAATTATTTAGTTTGTGTCAAGAAGAGGGACTTGACTAGTTGATGCCTACACTCATTGAGTAGGATTGCGATTGATGACTGGATTTAATGAATGGACTCTACGAGTCGGAAAGTTGACTCGATGAGTCCGCGCTGTGGACAGAAACCCTAAATTACGGCCACCTTCACCCTTGACAGCACTAGTGAACCTGAGAGTATTGTGAGTGAGGAAAGAAGCAATTTCCATCAATTCTAGTGTGATCTTTCAAGAAAGAAGGAAGGAGGGCAAGCTAGGCAGATTGATGAGCTCAGATCTACTACCATTTGATCAGAAGAGGGTGCTAGAGGTATAAATCAATGCTCATTCTCGTGTATATGGTGATCTACTTGAATCTAGGTTTTTCTTATGCCTTCTTTAGCTTGAATTCAAAGAATATGAGGTCCCAAGATGGAATTCTTCTCAGATATGTACCTTAAGAGGTCCAGAGAGTCCTATTTATCTTGCTTTATGTTATTCCTTTGGAGATATGAACCTAGGTTGCCATTTTAGAAGCTATTTCATCGAAAGAAGCCCTATGAGTGTTGCATGAGCGCAAAGGTTGGACCTTTACGTGGTTATTTTGTATTGGAAGGCCAGATGTACAGGTTAGTGAAGCAGATCTGGCCTCAGAAGGTCATTTGTGTGTTGCCATGGAGGGAACTCGCCGAGTCCATAAAGGTACTCATCGAGTTGAGTCGGGTTGCCCCACGATTCGTGACCAGTGGTAACCCATCGAGTGAAAGGTTAACTCGACGAGTCGATCGAGGGTTTATGATTATGAAGAGGACACGCATAGACTCACTGAGTCACACGAGTTCACTCGACGAGTTTGGTCAAAGTTTGACCGTTGGCTAGAGTGGACTTCTGTTGACCTTAGCGTTTTGGTCAAGCTGGTTCAAGAGAGCTCAAGGAGGGGTAGAATGGTCTGATACCCATTCTGTAGAAATTAGGACAAGAGAAAGTATTGATTATAGATGTTATTATGTTGATAAGAGGAGGGTAGGACAAGTTATCAAGCACGAGAGGTTATTTGACATCGTACGAGGTGAGTCTTCTCAGTATACTTTACTTAGAGTGGTAATTATGTGTGACTGGAAGGTCTTATGTTCTATGATGAGTATGTGATGCATGTTGTTATATGATATGTATGTTCTAGGTTATAAGTATTACTATATGGATCGGAAGGTCAACAGTGTATGGGTTGGAAGGTCAAGATGGTACGAACCGGAAGGTCAGAGAAGTGGGATTGGAAGGTCTACCAGGACTATGGGACGGAAGTTCCCTGAGACACATGGACCGAAAGGTCTTATAGAGTTGTAACCTTGAGTGGCATATGTGTTGTGTAACAGCCCGGAATTTCAGGTATTGCTTTAAACTATTTTTGGGGCATAATTAGGAGGGGACTCGGCGAGTTGGTGCCTGACTCGCCGAGTAGGACCACGGTCTTGGACACAGATTCGCGACTGGACTCGACGAGTCCATTAGGGACTCGGCGAGTCGACGCTGTTCAGCTGAAACCCTAGCCGTTTGATTCTGGATCGTATATAATGTCTTTAGGGCCGTCATGTCTCGTCTTTTGGCCGATTGAAGATAACCTAAACGACTGTGGGCATCTGGAGCAAGGGAGAAGACTAGTGGAAACTTGAAGAGGTTGTTAGGCAAGGAGAGGCAAGGTGGTGATCAAAGGAGGATCAAGGGGTTGAGCTCTGAAGGTTGGGGACACAGGGAACACGTTTTCCAGGTAATCCTCGGATCATTTCTGTAGTTTTGGTGTTGTACACGAATCTAGGGTTTAGGAAACCCATTTAAGGATTTGATAGATTATGGTGTTGTTACAAGTGTTTAAATCCCAGTAATAGTATGTGTAAAGGTCCAGGAAGTCCCATATCTATATATTACGGAATCATGCGAATTACAGGAGGCAGTTGATTGACTGCATGGCGAGGACTCGCCGAGTCCAATGATCAGACTCGGCGAGTAGCTTGAAGATTCACTAGGACTCGCCGAGTTGTTCTTCAGACTCGCCGAGTAGCTTGAAGACCTACTGGAACTCGTCGAGTCGTTCTTTAGACTCGGCGAGTGGAGTCGGGGTGTCTAGACTCGCCGAGTTGCCTTTGCACTCGACGAGTCCGGTCAAGTTGACCGTTGACCTGTATGTAATTTAGTAGGGTCAGTTGTCTTGTTTGATAAGATCATTAATAAAGGTATGTGGTATTATAGGGAGCCTGCAGATTAGCGGATCAAGTGTGAGTAGCTCGAAGGGTTTATAGCTTGCATACTACGAGGTGAGTCTTCTCACTATACTTCACCCGGAAGGGTTTGACTGCGTGACCGGAAGGTCGTATGTGTTATATTTATGCTATGTCTAGAGAGGTAGATGCTTTATATGTGATGTATGCTTATACGGGCCGGAAGGCGAGACTTTATGTGATACAAAGAACGGTATGATGTATGACTTATGTGTTATGTGTGATATGTTATATGTGTTATGTTTTATACTATTATGGGCCGGAAGGCAAAATACTATGGGCCGGAAGGCAATATAATACGGGCCGGAAGGCGATATGTTATGGGCCGGAAGGCGATTATGTTACGGGCCGGAAGGCAATGTTATGTGGACCGAAAGGTCCGGGCCGGAAGGCGTATGTGGGTAAGTCGTATATTGGGGAACTCACTAAGCATTTATGCTTACCAGTTGTGTTTATGTTTTTCAGGTACTAGTGATGACCGTGGGAAGGCGCCGGCGTGACACGTACACACTGCCATTGTTGAGGATCTTGGGGATTCGTTATTTATATTTTGCAATAAACTTGGAATAAATTCTTTTGTTGAATAATGATGTTTTATTTTAAATGAAAAATTTATTTGAAAATTTGAGTTGTTACAATTGGTATCAGAGCCTTGGTTTGAGGGATTCGGGTGTACTTTCGGGTGCAACTGAACTCAGACCAAGGATTTGAAGAAGAATCTTTTAAAATAATAAGGACATAACATTCCATAAATGGTAAAGTGGTAAAACAAGAACGGAGCAGTGTGTACGATCAGCCAGCGCCCGAACGGTAAAGATCCCCAGAATACCTTACAATGTTATATTATGCACTGAATTATGAATTGTTATGCATGCTAGAAGACTAGGTATACATGATAGGACTAGAATGGCCTGTTTTGTGATGCCTTAGTCTAGGGAGATTGCTTGTATGAGATATTTGGTAGCGTGCAAGTAGATAGTGCATACTAGAGGTAGAGTACTCATTATTCGGGATTTGGGGAAGAAGATTTGGGACGAATACTGATACGGTGTGGTCGGTAGTATTGGGCCCGTACTACCAAAGACACCGGATCAGTGGAAGACCCAAGTAAGAATCCCTGGAAATCGGAGACTGAGTAGGGCGCGTATCGAGTACAATTGTACTTGGTGGAGTCTCTGATGATTTTATGTTGTATTTCAGAGACATCATGGTCATCACACGCAATGGGGCGAGTTCGAGCGGTGCGAGTGACGAGGAGATTCGTCAGATTATTCAGGAAGAGGTAGCTGCGGCGGTTCGGGCTGAGATCCCAGAGATGTTTGGGTCTATTAAGACCACCCTGATGGAGGAGTTTGAGGAGCGGTACGCCGCACTTACTGAAGCTGCAGTCGCTGCCGCTACCGCAGCTGTGGCTGCTGCTAGGCCGCAAGGGGGTGATTCATTGCTATTCAGGGAATTCAGCAACACGAAACCCCCTGAATTTGATGGGACACAGGATCCGATTGCGGCTATGAGGTGGATCGCCGACATTGAGGGGTGCTTCTATACTTGCTCATGCCCGGAGCACTTGAGGGTACGGTTCGCCTTGAACCAGCTCCGTCTGGGAGCGAAGGATTGGTGGAAGTTCGTGACGACGAACTTCACTCAGGCAGAGATTTCAGCGGTGACATGGGAGAGGTTTACGGAGATGTTCAGGGACGAGTACGTTCCCCCGGTGGAGAGGGAGCGATTGATTCAGGAGTTCTTGACCCTTAAGCAGGGTACTGATTCCGTGGCAGTGATCACGCGGAAGTTCCATGAGAGGGCAATGTTCTGCCCTGAGCTGGTATCTACAGAGCAGTCGCGGATGAGCCGGTACTTGGGCATTTTGAAGAGGGAGATCCGGGAGTTTGTGTCAAACTCCACCTATCGTACTTTCACTGAGCTTCAGGCGAACGCCAGGAAGCGCGAGATCGAGTTGGAGACTCAGGCGAGGGAGGAGGCTGAGTCTCGGCAGGTGGATCGGCGGCCGGCTCAGTCTCAGCCAGCAGCCAAGCGGACTAAGTTCGCTGATTCGAGGATGGGAGGTCCGAAGGGCCGCACTTGCACGAAGTGCGGCAAGAGTCACGAGGGGGTGTGTCGAACTGGTGGTTGCTACAAGTGTGGCAAGGAGGGACATATTGCCAGGGATTGCCCTAAGGGGTTTATGGTTTGCTTTCACTGCAACCAGACAGGCCATCGGAAGGCCGAGTGTCCGCAGCTTCATCAGGGAGCTACACCTACTACCAGGACTACTGAGACCCGACCGGCGAAGGTCGAGGCCCCGAGGGCTCGCGGGAGAGCCTTTCAGCTGACTGCGGAGGAGGTCCGCGCTGCACCCGATGTTGTGGCAGGTATGTTATCATTCACGTATTTACTTAAAGGTCGAAATGTTATGCTTATGTTAATGTATGTGTAGGTACTTTTCTTGTGAACTCTATGCCTGCTCTAGTGTTATTTGATTCGGGTGCGAGTAGATCGTTTGTATCGTTAGCTTTTAGTCAGCACATCGGCATTAGTCGTGAGCCGTTAAGTCGGCCTTTGAGCGTTTCTATTGCGGCTGAGAGGGTGATTTGTGCTACGGAGGTTCTTCGGGGATGTGTGCTAGAGATCTTCGGGGTCGCGTTTCCGATTGACCTAATTCCTATTACGATGGGGGATGTCTGTGTCATCGTAGGCATGGACTGGTTGAGCCGATTCAGCGCTGTCATCGACTGCGAGCGTCAGCTGGTGACTATACGAGACCCTAGTGGGGGAGTTCTTACGGTATACGGCGAGGGTACCCGTTCGGGATCAGCTTTTTGTTCGGCCGCTAGGGCGAGGCAATGCCTACAGCGGGGATGTAACGGTTTTGTGGCGTATGTGATGGATACGCGGGAGATTTCCGAGAGACCGAAGACAGTGAAGGAGGTTCCAGTGGTGCGCGAGTTTCAAGATGTTTTTCCCGAGGATTTTCCGGGAGTACCTCCTGCGAGGCAAGTGGAGTTTGGTATCGATCTAGTTCCAGGGGCTGCGCCCATTGCGAAGGTGCCTTATCGTCTTGCACCTCCAGAAATGCAAGAGTTGTCCTCGCAACTCCAGGAATTGTTGGGAAAGGGATTTATTCGGCCAAGTAGCTCGCCGTGGGGAGCACCGATTCTGTTCGTCAAGAAGAAGGATGGTTCACACCGGATGTGTATCGATTACCGGGAGCTGAACAAGGTGACGGTCAAGAACCGCTATCCGTTACCGAGGATCGATGATCTATTCGATCAGTTGCAAGGGGCATCTTGGTTTTCCAAGATTGATTTGAGATCAGGGTACCATCAGGTAAGAGTGCGGGATGAGGACGTCCAGAAGATAGCATTTAGGACGCGGTATGGGCATTACGAGTTCGTGGTGATGCCTTTTGGGCTCACCAATGCTCCAGCAGTGTTCATGGACCTCATGAACAGGGTATGCAGGCCGATGCTGGATCGGTCTGTGATTGTATTTATCGACGACATTCTGGTGTATTCGCGGTCTAGAGAGCAGCATGAGGGACATTTGAGGGAGGTCCTTGAGGTACTGAGGTCGGAGAAGCTATATGCAAAATTCTCCAAATGTGACTTCTGGTTACGGGAGGTCCAATTTCTGGGGCACGTTGTAAATCAGGCAGGGATATTGGTTGATCCGGCCAAGGTGGAAGCAGTGATGAGTTGGGAGGCACCGAAGTCACCTTCTGAGATCAGGAGTTTCCTTGGGTTGGCGGGGTACTATCGGAGGTTCATTAGGGACTTCTCCAAGATCGCGGTGTCGCTCACCAGATTGACCCGGAAGGGTGTTACATTTTCATGGGGACCCGAGCAGCAGACTTCCTTCGAGACACTTCGTCAGAGACTGTGCGAAGCCCCAGTATTAGCTCTCCCGGAAGGGATGGAGGACTTTGTCGTATATTGCGACGCATCGATTTTGGGACTGGGTGCAGTGTTGATGCAGAGGGGCCATGTGATAGCCTATGCATCGAGGCAGCTGAAGCCTCACGAGGCGAGGTATCCCACGCATGACTTAGAGTTGGGGGCAGTAGTGTTCGCCCTCAAAATTTGGCGTCACTACCTGTACGGGGTTCGTTGTACCATATACACGGACCATAAGAGTTTGAAGTATTTGATGGATCAACCCAACCTAAATATGCGTCAGAGGAGATGGTTAGACGTGGTTAAGGATTATGACTGTGAGATCCTATACCACCCAGGCAAGGCTAATGTGGTAGCCAATGCATTGATTCGTAGGGCGGAGAGCACTCCATTGCGGGACGTATGTTTGAGATTGACGGTGATGACTCCAGTATTAGATGCTATTCGTGGGGCACAGGCCGAGGTTGTGAAATCTGGAATGCAGAAACAGGAGCGGGTCGTCGGGTTGATTTCAGAGTTCGTTATGGATGGACGGAGACTTCTGACGTTTCAGGGTCGGATCTGGGTACCATTCGTGGGCGGTACGCCTGTTACTTTGATGGAGGAGGCACACAGATCGAAATTCTCGATCCATCCCGGTGCTACGAAAATGTATTTGGATTTGAGAAAGGAGTACTGGTGGCCTTGCATGAAGAGAGACGTCGCCTGGTTCGTTGAGAGGTGTTTGACCTGCCGTAGGGTTAAGGCCGAGCACCAGAGACCGCACGGTAAGTTGCAACCCTTGGAGATTCCTGAGTGGAAGTGGGAACAGATCACGATGGATTTCATCACCAAATTGCCGAGAACTGCCAGGGGAGTCGATGCGATTTGGGTGATTGTGGATAGGCTAACAAAGAGTGCACACTTCCTTGCCATTAGCGAAAGTTCATCAGCAGAGAAGTTGGCAGAGTTATACGTGAGAGAGATAGTATCTCGGCATGGAGTGCCGACCTCGATTGTTTCGGACCGCGATGTACGTTTCACTTCCAGGTTCTGGAAGAAATTCCATGAGGAGTTGGGTACTAAACTGCATTTTAGTACCGCATACCATCCCCAGACCGACGGTCAGAGCGAGCGGACGATTCAGACATTAGAAGACATGCTTAGAGCGTGTGTGTTAGACTTCGGGGGTAGCTGGGATGCGCATCTGCCGTTGGCTGAGTTTTCCTACAACAACAGCCATCATTCGAGCATTGGTATGCCACCTTTTGAGTTGTTGTATGGTAGGAGGTGTCGGACTCCCATTTGTTGGGGAGAAGTGGGACAGAGAGTGATGGGCAGTACAGAGATCGTACTTCAGACGACCGAACAGATTCAACAGGTGAGGCAGAGGTTATTGACCGCCCAGAGCCGACAGAAGAGTTACGCGGACAGACGCCGGTCCGAGCTTGAATTCCAGGTTGGCGACTTCGTTCTCCTAAAGGTTTCTCCTTGGAAAGGAGTGATTCGGTTCAGAAAGAGGGGCAAATTGGGGCCCCGGTTCATAGGTCCATTTCGTGTAGTTGCAAGGGTAGGTAAGGTAGCTTATCGGTTGGAGTTGCCAGCAGAGCTGAGTCAGATTCACAACACCTTTCACGTATCACAGTTGAGGAAGTGTATAACCGATGAATCGGCAGTGGTTCCGTTAGAAGATATTCAAGTGGATGCGAGCCTGAATTACGCCGAGAGACCAGTAGCTATCAGGGATCGGAAGATCAAGGTTCTACGGAACAAGGAGATACCTCTGGTGTTGGTTCAGTGGCAACATTGGAAGGGGTCGGAGATGACTTGGGAGCCGGAGAGTGAAATGCGGGAGCAACATCCGGAGTTATTCGCAGAATGAGACTTCGAGGGCGAAGTCTAGTTCTAGTGGGGGAGAGTTGTAACAGCCCGGAATTTCAGGTATTGCTTTAAACTATTTTTGGGGCATAATTAGGAGGGGACTCGGCGAGTTGGTGCCTGACTCGCCGAGTAGGACCACGGTCTTGGACACAGATTCGCGACTGGACTCGACGAGTCCATTAGGGACTCGGCGAGTCGACGCTGTTCAGCTGAAACCCTAGCCGTTTGATTCTGGATCGTATATAATGTCTTTAGGGCCGTCATGTCTCGTCTTTTGGCCGATTGAAGATAACCTAAACGACTGTGGGCATCTGGAGCAAGGGAGAAGACTAGTGGAAACTTGAAGAGGTTGTTAGGCAAGGAGAGGCAAGGTGGTGATCAAAGGAGGATCAAGGGGTTGAGCTCTGAAGGTTGGGGACACAGGGAACACGTTTTCCAGGTAATCCTCGGATCATTTCTGTAGTTTTGGTGTTGTACACGAATCTAGGGTTTAGGAAACCCATTTAAGGATTTGATAGATTATGGTGTTGTTACAAGTGTTTAAATCCCAGTAATAGTATGTGTAAAGGTCCAGGAAGTCCCATATCTGTATATTACGGAATCATGCGAATTACAGGAGGCAGTTGATTGACTGCATGGCGAGGACTCGCCGAGTCCAATGATCAGACTCGGCGAGTAGCTTGAAGATTCACTAGGACTCGCCGAGTTGTTCTTCAGACTCGGCGAGTAGCTTGAAGACCTACTGGAACTCGTCGAGTCGTTCTTTAGACTCGGCGAGTGGAGTCGGGGTGTCTAGACTCGCCGAGTTGCCTTTGCACTCGACGAGTCCGGTCAAGTTGACCGTTGACCTGTATGTAATTTAGTAGGGTCAGTTGTCTTGTTTGATAAGATCATTAATAAAGGTATGTGGTATTATAGGGAGCCTGCAGATTAGCGGATCAAGTGTGAGTAGCTCGAAGGGTTTATAGCTTGCATACTACGAGGTGAGTCTTCTCACTATACTTCACCCGGAAGGGTTTGACTGCGTGACCGGAAGGTCGTATGTATTATATGTATGCTATGTCTAGAGAGGTAGATGCTTTATATGTGATGTATGCTTATACGGGCCGGAAGGCGAGACTTTATGTGATACAAAGAACGGTATGATGTATGACTTATGTGTTATGTGTGATATGTTATATGTGTTATGTTTTATACTATTATGGGCCGGAAGGGAAAATACTATGGGCCGGAAGGCAATATAATACAGGCCGGAAGGCGATATGTTATGGGCCGGAAGGCGATTATGTTACGGGCCGGAAGGCAATGTTATGTGGACCGAAAGGTCCGGGCCGGAAGGCGTATGTGGGTAAGTCGTATACTGGGGAACTCACTAAGCATTTATGCTTACCAGTTGTGTTTATGTTTTTCAGGTACTAGTGATGACCGTGGGAAGGCGCCGGCGTGACACGTACACACTGCCATTGTTGAGGATCTTGGGGATTCGTTATTTATATTTTCCAATAAACTTGGAATAAATTCTTTTGTCGAATAATGATGTTTTATTTTAAATGAAAAATTTATTTGAAAATTTGAGCTGTTACATGTTGTATGTGGTATTTTAGGTAAATCACTAAGCATTTGTCACACCCTGCTAAAGCGGAAACACAAGGTATGACAGCGATAACGGTTTCATTGCAAAAGATAAAGATACATCACCATAGCAGTATTTAAAGTTTACAACCCATAGCTTCAAAAGAAACAAAATACAAGTTTTTCAAAATAACATTGTTCAAAATATAACTTCATAATAGCTTCAACACGATGCAACATGCTCTATGATGATGAATCTTTACATCCACTTACTAATGATTTCCTGAAAAGCATGTAAAACAAGCGTCAACTATGAAAATAGTTGGTGAGTTCACAAGTTTATAAAATCGAGCGTACAACAAGGCTTTTCGTAAATACAAGTACATTGCTTTAATGATAAACAAGTTGATTGCTATTAAGGAATACAAGTTTATTGCTATAACGAGAAACGAGTTTGTATGTGTATGAGCAAACAATGAGTCTCAACCAAACCTATGACTGAAGCCCTATCGAGATCTATGCTTATCGTTCCATAGATGAATATGGTATCATGCACTCCAACGATTCGGGCGAGTGAGGAGTTGTCAATTCCTAATAGCGCTATCCATAATGACCATTGGCTCAAAGAGTTAATGGTTAGAGATAAGGGAAGGGCCTTAGTACGATAAGTTATCATGTTCCGTGTTGCATAGACATACATAAAGATACATAGCAATACAATAGCAATCAAGTTTGATAATAAACAATTTAAATACATCATGCAAACAATAGTTTTTCTGGACATGCTTTTGCACCCCAAAACATAAAAACCGAAAATAGGGGAGTGCGTGAATACTCACAGTATGCTAAATATAGCAACCAAGTTTATACGAGTTAGATAAATACAACGGATATAAATAGTTTAGGACATGCTTTTCCACCCCAAAACATTTAAAAACATAAAATAGGGGATTGGTGAATACTCATGATGTTTTGTGTAGGCACAAGCGGTACTTCGGGATGCACCAACGTCTTACTACCGGGATCCTACGATATCAAACACACACACTAGTGAGTTTCCATGTCGATATCTAATGCTAATATACTAAACTCTACATATAGGAAAATGCCAATTTATGTTTTAATATTGGATTTTATATCAATTGGTTACACTTTTTCTGAAATATTGAATTTTACAAGTTGTGTGATTAATTACAACTTTGGAATATTAATTTTCCAAATTTTTAAGTCTCTATAACAACATATATTCACGAAAAATAGCATTCGAGGGATAAAAATTCTCAAACTTTTTATTTAACTGATATTACACAATACAAGGCTGAGAAAAATATAAAAATGGATTTTCAAGCTGTTTAATTATATTTTATGATTTATGGGCATTTATTCCAATAAAAATTGAAATAAATAGAAAACAGTTTCCAAAATAACCCAAACTTTTTATTTAATTGTTATTATACATAACTAGGTTGGAAAAAATATAAAAGATATTTTTCAGTGGGTATTTCTATTTTTCCTTGTTTTATTCCTTTAAAATGTCATTAATTAAAGAAATAATATTAAACAGTTAAAATAAATCACCATAAATTTTTGTAACATCATTTACAGTATCAATAACCTGGAAAAAATATCAAAAGTGGTTTTCATAATGTATAAATTGGTTTTGGGTATTTATGTGTATTTAAGTGTATTTTAGTGCAATTAACTTTAGAAAATAAGAGAAAAACAGTTTACAGTAGAGAAGAATCCCGAAAATATTTATGTAACCTCCTACTGTATAATATGATATCCTGGTAAATTTTCATGAATTTTGGATAATCAGAACTATTTTTCCCATTTTTAGACCATTATAATTACCAAAAGATGGGACAAATAGATAGACATGATGAAAAATCTTGAAATTATTTTCTGGAGTCACCCATCAAAGGTAAGGTATGCGAAAATTGCTAGATACAATTTTCACATCCTCTAAAGTGGTTTTGTAATTTATCATTCCCTAAACAAAATAAAATTAGAAATCATATGAAACAGTAACAAAAATTGTTGAAATTTGGTGAGGGGTCATTATTCCCCATAAGGATCATCCATGAATTTATTTAGGATTTATTGACCTCTGGAAGTATTTTATGTGATTTATGCCCTTGGTTTTAGCAATAATTCTAATAAATCAAAGAAATATCAAAAGCTCTTGAAATTTTCCAGATTATCTCATGCGTGCAAGGGCTTTCAAAAGGAAAAATGTTAAGAATGTATTCAGAAGAGAAATGAGGGTAATGATCCCAAACAATTTAAGAAAAGTTGCATGCAATAATGCATGAAGTGTAGATGTGGTTGAAGTTCATGAATTTGTGTAGCCCATTCAGTGAGGTTTTAAGCCATGCAATTTCAACCATCATTCACTAGATATGTTAAGTTTCTAAGGTATTTTTCCTCAGATTTATGGTTGGGTTTAAGGCCATTGTTTAATCAAGATAAAAATAGTGATCACAGAAAAAGAGCTGTATGCGCAACCTTATTGTACAATCTGCCAAAAATCGGATATTTAATATTTTACAGTGAGATCAGTTGGGTTTGAAAGTTAACTCGTGGAACTAACCAATACAAAAAGAATATCATGATTTGGTTAAGAAATGACTGAGTTATGACTCTTCAAAGTCGAACAAAGTAATCTGGCAGATTGCATGTTTGTTTGTGGGCATTATTAGGGTATTTCAACAAGAACATCATGCATGCCTTTGGTAAGATCGATTTCTAACACATGCATGGAATGAATGAGCATCCAAGACGTACTAGAAATGGTTTAAATGCTTTTGGTCATGCATGAACATAAAAGAAATGGAGAAGAACATGAAATATTAGATTTTGATGTCACATGATCATATGTGCATCTTTTTCACTCCTTGCATGGGTTTGATCCCGGATTTTCACCATTTCAAACACATGCATTGTGTTATGGTGAGAATATACAAACCATAAGGGAAGAATAGATATTTCTAGCCATGGAAAGGTATAGAATCTGAAAAGTAGAGAAGACCAAGAAGAAAAAGAGGTTTAACCATGAAACTATGGAAGAAGATGTTGTTGTTTACCTTGGTTTTGACCTTGAGAGAAGTAAGAACACTTCAAGGGCTTCAAAATCTGGAAATTTTGCAGAGGATTGAGAGGATTTTCGTGAGTTTAGAGAGAGGGAAGGAGAGACTGAAGTGTGTGAAGAGAGTGAAGTGAGAAGAGTGAAGAGAGAAGAGGTGGAGTGTGGGTTTGAGTTTAATCATGAGTTTTGGGAAGAGAGTGCATGGGGAGAGGGGATGGCCGGCTCTTGCATGCATTTAGGCCTCCTCTCTCCTAAATTTTAAACTTTATAAACTTCCCTCCTATATTTTATATAAAAACATTCATTTTTATAAAATGTTTATTAAGCAATTTGATTTATTTAAAAATCTTGTTTTTAACTAATAAATTATGATTAATGCATGATAATTTATATTTCTATTTCATTGGTATAATCCATAATTTGATTAATAAAATTTGATATTAGGAAGTTTATAGCCAAATTTTATAAAGTTTTTAAGCTTTAAGATTTATAAATTTGGATTTTTGGCTCTTTAGGGTTTTTGGAATATTGTTTGATATTCAACAACATGTTGAAGTGCAATTAGAATCTAATAATTTATTTTTAGAGTTTTATACCCTATTTCAATTATAACAAAGCTTGAAGCTTTATTCTAATTATAGTATTGGCATTTCCTATTATAGCTAAGCAACTTACTAGAATTGTAAGTATCAAGTATATTAGTCCTAAACCTTAGTTGGATCCTAGTTTATGCAAGATTTTTGACCTAATTTATACTACTAGGTCATGGCATGTTGTGCATGAATGGTTTTTATAAAGATGCGTGAATCCGAGAATGACCTGAATTGACAGTTGTCACAACATTTATTCTTACCGTTTATGTGATATGTATTTCAGGTACCAGCGAGGATCGCAGGAAGGCACCGACATGATATCTACACATGGATGGAGTTTTATGTATTTGAGATCTTGGGATTCTTTTATTTGGAGGACATGTGTTACATTGGATTTGATATTTCTTATGAATGAAATTATGTTTTAAAAATGAAAAAAAAAAATGTTTTGAAAATTCATGGTGTTACAAATTTGTATCAGAGCTTTGGTTTGAGGGATTTAGATGCACCATCGGGTGTATTTGAACTCAAACTGAGGATTTGAGAAAGTTTTTCATAAAAGAAACAATTTTTCCTAAAAGTAAATGATGCAGCGCAAAAAAACAACACAAAGATAACCAAGAATGAACATGTTGATTCTAAAAGAATAGTCAGGACAATCTCTTCAAAACCATGTTGATTCTACGAATACCGTGGGATTGGCTTCAAAATCTCGGGTTAACACACAAATTTAGGAGAAAATCGAAATTTCATAAAATCGATGATGAACCATCCAAATTACATTAAAAACAGTTAAATAGGAAGCAGAAATTAAAATGAAACACTAAAAGTCCATGGGCCAAATACAAACCCAAAAACAAAACCCAAAAATTAAGGAAAAATAACAAAATTGTTCATAACTCCATTTAGAAAGCGATTTTTGGACTCAAAAATGCGTAAGTCCCCTTTGGGTACTTATTATGACGTGCTCCTTGCTCCAAGCTTCGATTTGACTGGTCATGGGCCCGAAACGGAGATTCGTAGCTAAAGTTATGGCGATTTCCGTGAAGCCCCTTTAGTCACACGATCGTGGTTAGTCACACAATCGTGGCCCTCTAGGAACGCAAGGGCCCGATCTAGGGCCCGTATCATCTCCTCCTGGGTAGACAAATTTCGACATCAAATGTGCACCATGGTCATCATCAGAAGAATCCCCATAATAAGGAAGCAAATGCTTTACATTGAAAACATCGGAACAACGAATATGGCTTGGCAACTGTAGACGGTAAGCATTGGAATTAATCTTTTCCACAATCTCCACCGGTCCAATCTTCTTAGCTGACAGCTTGTTGTACTCACCAACCGAAAAAACGATCTTTAGTCAAAACAACCCAAACAAAGTCATCTACTTCAAAATCAACTTGTCTGCGTTTTTTATCTGCATCTTGCTTGTACTTAGAGTTAGCTCGGATCAAGTTGTCATGAACGGCCTTATAAACATCATGTAGTCCTCGAACAAAATCTTGCACTATCTTTGGAACAACCCTAGAAATAGGCTGTGACATCAAATCAAGTGGTCCTCGTGGCTGAACACAATAGACCACCTGGAATGGACTATATCTAGTACTTCGGTTGATACCATGATTATGAGCAAACTCAGCTTAACAAAGCTTTTGATCCAGGTCTTCACATGATCACCTACTAAACACCGCAAAATATTACCAAGGGATCGATTAACAACCTCTGTTTGGCCATCCGTTTGAGGATGATATGCACTACTAAAATTGAGTTGAGTGTTCACCATTTTCCATAGGTTGCGCCAAAAATGACTCAAAAACCTAGTGTCTCGATCTGAAACAATAGAAGACGGCAATCCATGCAAACGGTAGACGTCTCGAAAGAATAACTGGGCCACATTAACTGCATCTGTCGTCTTTTTGCAAGGAATAAAGTGCACCATCTTAGAAAAACGATCAACAACCACAAATATTGAATCATTTCCCCGTTGAGTACGTGGTAAACCCAACAGAAAATCCATGCTGATGTCTACCCAAGGTTGTGATGGAACAGGCAAAGGCATATAGAGTCCTGCATTGGTAGATGTGCCCTTTGACACCTGACATATTCGACACTGTTTAACATATTTATCCACCTCCTTGCGCATGGTAGGCTAAAAATAAGATGATTGTACCAACTGTAAAGTGCGATCTAGGCCGACATGCCCTTCACCATGCAGCTCCCTAATGATTTGAAGGCGGAGACTAGAATCAGGGATGCACAATTAATTGCCTTTGAAAAGAAAACCTTTATGTAGTAGAAAATCAGACATCTATCCAGATTGTATACCCTACAGAACAACAGAAAAATAAGGATCAACTGTTAGCTACTCCATGAGGACATCCATCCCCGACACACCAACCCTCATGGTAACTAGCAAATTACTCCTCCGACTCCATGAGTAAGCCGCCCGATTTGACATCCCAGACTTGTGTTTCACCACGAAAGTGAATTTTTCCAAGAACAACATCCACCTCCCATGTTTGTGTGACACCTTATCTTGCCTGCGAATATGTGTTAATGAATCATGATATGTGAACAAAACAAATTCCTTATGAAATAGATAATGGCGCCAATACTTTACAACTTGGACCACTGCATAGAACTCAACATCATAAGTGCTATAACGTAACTTTGGCCCCATCAACTTCTCCCTAAAATAGGCACCCGGTCGTCCTCCTTGACTTAGAACTGCTCCAATCCCAACCTTGGAAGCATCCGTGTGTAATTCAAACACTTGAGAAAAGTCTGGCAATATAAGAATCGGTGATGTAGTAAGCTTCTCTTTTACTAATTGGAAAGCTGATTTTGTTGCTTCGGACCAAGTAAAGGTCTTCCCTTTCATACAATCAGTCACCGGTGCCATAATAGAACTAAAGTTTAGAATAAACCTACTATAGAATGAAGCAAGGCCATGAAAGCTTCGAACTTTAGTGATGGTAGTTGGACTTGGCCATTGCCTGACAGCTGCTACTTTAGACTCGTCCACCTGTATTCCTTCACTAGAAACAATGTACCCCAAGAACAAGACTTTAGGATCCATAAACACACATTTCTTCGTAGCTGCATACAAATTATACCGTCGAAGTATGGTCAAAACCTGCCTCACATGGTTAACATGCTCACCAAAAGTAGCACTGTAAATAAGTATGTCATCAAAATAAATGACTACAAATTTACCAATAAAGGGCATGAACAACTGGTTCATTACACGCATAAATGTACTAGGAGCATTTGATAAACCGAAAGGCATCACCAACCACTCATACAATCCTTCACGAGTCTTGAAGGCAGTCTTCCACTCATCCCCAGGCCTAAGTCGAATCTGATAGTACCTGGTCTTCAAGTCCAATTTCTTAAAGATAGAGGCACCGCTAATCTGGTCAAGTAGGTCATCAAGTCGACGAATTGGAAATCTGTACCTCACCGTGATCTTATTGATGGCACGACTATCAACACACATATGCCAAGTACCATCCTTTGTAGGATTCAACAAAGCAAGAACAACACACGGGCTCATGCTCTCCCGAACATGACCTTTTGAAATCAAGTCCTCCACCTATCATTGCAATTCCTCATGCTCTCCGAGTCTCATTCTATAATGTGGCCTATTAGGCAACTGAGCTCCTGGTTGTAAATCAATATGATGTTGGATGTCACGTAAAGGTGGAAAACCATCAGGTAATTCATTAAGGAAAACATCAGTGAATTGCTTGAGCAGAGGAACCATAGCCTCAGGAATTTCTACCTCCTTAGCGACTTCCTTCCCGAGCAATACAAAAATTTCACCTTCCACCTCCAACTCGTCTTCAAACTGATTAAGGGTCAGTAGAGTACCCGAAGGTCTCGGAACTGGCTCCTTTGGCTTACTCAAAACTCCATTTAGAAAGCGATTTCTGGACTCAAAAATAGGTAAGCCCCCTTCAGGTACTTATCTAGACGTGCTCCTTGCTCCAAGCTTCGATTTGAATGGTCATAGGCCTGAAACGGAGATTCGTAGCCAAAGTTATGGTGTTTTCCGTGAAGCCCCTTTAGTCACACGATCGTGGGCCTCTTGGAACGCAAGGGCCCAATCATCCACACTAGGGCCCGCATCAGTAAAGGAATGTCAGGAAAGCCGAAAGAAGTAGTGTGTACGATCAGCCACCACCCGAACGGTGATTTCCTAAAATACCCATACATTATGTGTTATGAGATATGATATAATATGTTATGCATGCTAGAGTAGGCTAGGCATTCCTATAAGGACTAGAGTGGTCTAATTTGTGATGCCTTAGCCTAGGAGATTACTGCTGCTATGAGATGCTTCGAGAGTGAGTAGGTAGCAGTGAGGAGTTGATGAGAAGTCTACCACAGGGTTGCCTATGCTTAGCGAGATGTTGAGTACTTGTGATCTGTGATCCTAGGAGGAGGACATGGAATGAATGCTGATGCGGTGTGGAAGGTAGTATATGGCCCGTACTACTGGAGGCACCGGGTCGGTGAGCAGTCCATGTAAGAATCCTTTGGCTACCAAGGAACAAGTAGGGTTGAGTATCAAGTGCGAGTATACTCGAACGAGTCTCTGATATCTTTTGTGTTGTGTTTCATAGACATTATGGTTGGGACACGCCACACCCCAGGGGCCAACGACGTTAGCGATGAGGAGATTCGTCAG
The DNA here is from genome assembly GCF_052625555.1 of Lactuca saligna. Lineage (NCBI taxonomy): Eukaryota > Viridiplantae > Streptophyta > Magnoliopsida > Asterales > Asteraceae > Lactuca > Lactuca saligna. Next base: position 81,383,236 of record NC_136423.1, on the reverse strand, counting down.
ATCATACATGACGAAGTGGTCGCAACGATCCAGGAGGCCAATCCGGAGATGTTTGAGTCTATCAAGACCACACTGATTGAGACATTTGATGAGAGGTACACTGCTGTTACCGAGGCGGCTGCTGCTGTAGCCACTACAGCCATTGCTGCCGCGAGGATATAGGGGGTGACTCGTTGCTGTACCGAGAGTTTATCAACACGAAGCCACCAGAGTTTGATGGGACTCAAGATCTGATAGCCTCTATGAGGTGGATTTCAGACATTGAGGGATGCTTCTACACTTGTTTCTGTCCGGAGCATCTGATGGTTCGGTTCGCTTTGAACCAGCTTCGCTTGCTAGCGAAGGATTGGTGGAAATTTGTGACAGCTAATTTCACTTTTGCAGAGATTACAGCGATGACCTGGGAGAGGTTCACCACCATGTTTCGAGATGAGTTTGTTCCCCCGGTGGAGAGGGAACTACCGGCACAAGAGTTATTGTCCCTCAAGCAAGGGATGGAGTCCGTGACTGTGATTACACGGATGTTTCATGAGAGGGCATTGTTTTGCCCCTAACACTTGTAGTCTGAGTACGCACTTATGAGCCGGTATTTGAGCATTCCGAGGAGGGACATTCGGGAGTTCGTGGCGAACTCGACTTACCGAACATTTGCTGAGCTCTAGGAAAATTCCAGGAAGAGGGAGATTGGGCTAAAGACTCAGGCCAGGTAGGAGGCTGAGTCTCAGATAAGGGATAGGTGACCGATATAGGTACAGCCGGTAGCCCAGCGGGCTAATCCCGCTGATACGAGATCTGGAGGCTAGAAGGGCTGCACTTGTCAGAAGTGCGATAAGGGACATGATGGAGTGTGTCGAGCCGGTGCTTGCTACAAATGTGGCAAGGAGGGGCATATAGCCAAGGACTGCCCCCAGGGATTTATGGTTTGCTTTCTTTGCAACCAGACGGGTCACCGGAAGGTTGAGTGCCCACAGATACTATAAGGATCAGCGCAGGGATCTACCCCTGCTACTGCACGAGCTACTGAGGGTGGGCCAGTGAAGGCTGAGGCACCAAAGGCTTGTGCAAGAACCTTCTAGTTGAAAGTGGAGGAGGTTCGCGTAGCGCCTGATGTCGTGGCTTGTATGTATTCTTTCATTTACTTATGATGAGTTGAGATATTATTCTTATATTATGATATGCGTTGAGTCGACCTTTATGAGTTTCCATAGCTGAAGAGCGAGCGGTGTATGCTACTGACGGGATTCAAGGATATGTACTCGAGATCTTTGGTGTTGAGTTCCCGATAGATTTGGTCCCGATTACGATGGGGGGCATTTTCGTTATTATGGGCATGGATTGGTTGAGCCGATTTGGGGCGGTCATAGACTGCAAGTGGCAGATGGTGACGATACGAGACCCTAGTGCGGGAGTGCTGACTGTATATGGAGAGGGTACCCAATCTGGTTCAGCATTTTGTTCGACTTCCAGAGCAAGATAGAGTTTACAGAAGGGTTGCAGCGGGTTTGTAGCTTATGTGATGGATGCACGAGTGGCCACAGAGAGGACGGGTTCGGTTGATGATGTTCCGATAGTGTGGGAGTTCACGGATATTTTTCCTGAGGAGTTTCCGGGTGTGCCTCCCGAGAGTCACATGGAGTTACGCATCGATTTGGTTCCGGGAGCAGTGCCTTAGCGCCTTGCATCGCCAGAGATGCAGGAGTTATCCTCGTAGCTTCAGGAGCTGATGGGGAAGGGGTTTATTCGACCAAGTAGCTCGCCGTGCAAAGCACCGATCCTTTTTGTCAAGAAAAAGGATGGTTCACACCAGTTATGCATTGATTACTAGAAGTTGAACAAGTTGACGATCAAGAACCGTTATCCGTTACCAAGGATCGGCGATCTGTTCGTCCAGCTGTAGGGTGCATCTTGGTTCTCCAAGATTGAATTGAGGTCCGTATATCATTAGATATGGGTGCAGGATGAGGATATCCCGAAGACAGCATTCAGGACTCGTTATGGGCATTACGAGTTCGTGGTGATGCCTTTTGGGCTCACCAATGCATCGGAAACATTCATGGATCTCATGAACCGAGTGTGCAGGGCGATGTTGGATCGTTCGGTGATTGTGTTCATTGACGATATCCTAGTATATTCGAGATCCTGAGAGCAGCATGAGGAGCATTAGAGGGAGATCTTCAGGGTTTTGAGATCGGAGAGGCTTTACGCCAAATTCTCCAAGTGTGATTTCTGGTTACGAGAGGTCCAGTTCTTGGGGTATCTCGTTAATTAGAATGGGATATTGATCGATCCGGCCAATATTAAGACGGTGATGAGTTTGGAGTTGCCGAGATCCCCCACCGAGATCAGGAGTTTTCTGGGGTTGGCCGGCTACTATCGGATATTTATCAAGGATTTCTCCAAGCTTGTCGTGCCACTCACCAGGTTGACCTGGAAGGGCGTTGCTTTTACGTGGGTTCCAGACTAGCATACCTCATTTGAGACTCTTCGCCAGAGATTGTGAGAAGCCCCGGTGTTAGCCCTTCCAGAGTGAATAGAGGATTTCACGTTGTATTGTGATGCATCGATATCGGAGTTGGGTGCGGTGCTTATGCAGAGAAGGCACATGATAGCGTACACATCAAGGTAGCTGAAGCCTCATGAGGTGAGGTATCCCACCAACGATTTGGAGTTAGGGGCCGTAGTGTTTGCCCTTAAGATATGGCATCATTATTTGTATGGGGTTCGGTATATCATATACACGAACCACAAGGGTTTGAAGTACTTGATGGATCAACCCAACCTGATATACGCCAGAGGAGATTATTGGATGTTGTAAAGGATTATGACGGCGAGATCCTGTACTACCAGGAAAGGCTAAGATTGTTTCCGATGCCCTGAGCTGTAGGGCGTAGAGTGACCTAATATGAGATATTTGTGTGAGGATGACGGTGAGGAATCAAGTGTTGGATACCATCCGAGAGGCCCAAGTAGAGGCTTTGAGACTGGAGAACCGCAAGAGAGAGCGGGTGATTGGACAGGTATTTGAGTTTGTTACTGATAGTCGAGGGCTTATGACCTTTCAGGGTCGGATTTGGGTGCCGTTTGCTGGCAGGGCACGTACCATCCTGATGGAGGAGGTGCACAAATCGAGGTTCTCAATCCATCCAGGGGCCACTACGATGTATTTAGACCTGAAAAGAGATTATTGGTGGCCCTGGATGAAGAGGGATGTTGCATGGTTTGTTTAGAGTTGCTTGACCTATCGCAAGGTTAAGGCCGAGCACCAGCGTCTGCATGGCAAATTGCAGCCACTTGAGGTTCCACAGTGGAATTGGGAACATATTTCTATGGATTTTGTCACCAAATTACCGAGGACCGCGAGGGGTGTCGATGAAATCTGGGTGGTTGTTGACCGGATGACGAAGAGCGCTCACTTCCTTGCTATCAGTGAGAGCTCTTCCGTAGAGAGACTGGCAGAGATGTATGTGAGAGAGGTGGTATCACAACATGGAGTATTGATCTCGATTGTATCGAATCGAGATGTATGTTTCACTTCCAGATTCTAGAGGAAATTCCATGAGGAGTTGGGTACGAGGTTTCATTTCAGCACCGCTTACCACCCATAGACAGACATACAGAGTGAGCAGACGATTCAGAAATTCGAGGACATGCTTCGAGCATGTGTGTTGGACTTCGGGGGATGTTGGGACACGTACTTACCATTGGCTGAGTTTTCCTATAACAACAACCATCATTCGAGTATTGGTATACCTTCCTTCGAGTTGTTGTATGGGAGGTGGTGTCGGACTCCCATCTGCTGGGGAGAGGTAGGGAAGCGAGTGATTGGTAGCACTGGGATAGTGGTTCAAACGGCTGAGCATATACAATAGGTCAGAAAAAAGTTGCTGACAGATCAGAGTCGCCAGAAAAGTTATGCGGATAAGTGACAATTCGAGCTCGAGTTTCAGGTTGGTGACTTCCTACTTCTGAAGGTATCTCCTTGGAAAGAAGTGATCCGATTCAGGAAGAGGGGAAAGTTGGGGCCCTGGTACATTGGTCCTTTCAGGGTGACTGCGAGGGTGGGCAGGGTAGCATATCGTTTAGAGCTACCTGTGGAGTTGAGCCAGATACATGATACCTTCTATGTGTCTTAGTTGAGGAAGTGTATAGCCGACGAGTCAGCGGTAGTTCCACTAGAGGATATTCAACAGGATGTGAGCCTGAATTATGTTGAGAGGCCGATCGTAGTCCTAGATCAGAGGATCAAGGTGCTGAGGAAAGAGTAGGTGCCCCTGGTTCAGGTCCAGTGGCAGCATCGGAGAGGATCCTGACTGACTTGGAAGCCGGAGTTGGAGATGCGAGAGCAGCATCCAGAGTTGTTGGCAGAGTGAGACTTCGAGGGAGAAGTCTGATTCTAGTGGGGGAGAATTGTAACATCCGAAATTCCAAGTATCATATTTTAATTATTTAGTTTGTGTCAAGAAGAGGGACTCGACGAGTTGAATCCTAGACTCGTCGAGTAGGATCGCGATTGATGACTGGATTTAATGAATGGAATCGACGAGTCAGCAAGTTGACTCGACGAGTCCGCTCTGTGGATGAAAACCCTAAATCCTCGGGCGTGTGCCCTATTTAAGGGACCTTATAGCCCTCATTTGCGGCCATCTTCACCCTTGAGAGCACCAGTGAACTTGAGAGCATTTTGAGTGAGGGAAGAAGCCATTTCCATCATTTCTAGTGTGATCTTGGAAGAAAGAAGGAAGGAGGTAAAACTAGGCAGATTGAGGAGCTCAGATCTACTACCATTTCATCAAAAGACGCTGCTAGAGGTATAAATCTATGCTCATTCTCATGACAATGGTGATCTACTTGAATCTAGGGTTTTCTTATGCCTTCTTTAGATTTAATTCGAAGCATATGAGGTCTCAAGGTGGAATTCTTTTCAGATCTAGACCTTAAGAGGTCCAAAGAGTCCTATCTATCCTGCTTTATGTTATTCCTTTGGTGATATGAACCTAGGTTTCCATTTTAGAAGCTATTTCACCAAAAGAAGCACAATGACTGTTGCATGAGTGAAAAGGTTGGACCGTTACATGATTATTATGTATTGGAAGTCCAGATCTATAGGTTAGAGAAGCAGATCTGACCTCAGAAGGTCGATTGAATGTTGCCATGGAGGGAACTCGTCGAATCCATAAGGGAACTTGATGAGTTGAGTCGGGTTGCCCTGCGATTCATGACTAGTGGTAACCACTCGAGTAACAGGTTAACTCGACAAGTCGAGTGAGGATTTATGAGGATTAAGAGGACATGTATGGGCTCGCCGAGTCACACGAGTGCACTCGACGAGTTTGGTCAAAGTTTGACCATTGGCTAGAGTTGACTTCAGTTGACCTTAGGGTTTTGGTCAAGCTGATTCAAGAGAGGTCAGGGAGGCGTAAAATGGTCTTCTACCTATTCCGTAGAAATGAGGACAAGATAAAGTATTGATTAGAGATGTTATTATGTTGATAGGAGGAGGCTAGGTCGAGTTATCAAGCACGAGAGGTTATCTGACATCATACGAGGTGAGTCTTCTCTCTATACTTTACTTAGAGTGGTAATTATATGTGACTGGAATGTCTTATGTGCTATGATGAGTAAGTGATGCATGCTGTTATGTGATATGTATGTGCTAGATTATAAGTATTATTATAGGGACCGGAAGGTTAACAGTGTATGGTTCGGAAGGTCAAGATGGTATGGACCGGAAGGTCAGAGAAGTAGGATCGGAAGGTCTACCATGACTATGGGACAAAAGTCCCCTCAGACACATGGACCGGAAGGTCTTGTAGAGTTGTAGCCTTGAGTGGCATATGTGTTGTATGCGGTATTTTGGGGGACTCACTAAGCATTTATGCGTACCATTTATGTGATAAGTGTTTCAGGTACCAACGAGGATCGCGGGATAGCGCCGACATGATCTGTGCATATTAATGGAGCTTTATGTATTTGAGATCTTGGGATTGTTTTATTTGGAGGACATGTGTTACATTGGATTTGATATTTCTTATAAATGAAATTATGTTTTAAAAATGATTTTTTTTTTCAAAATTCACGTTCTTACATAGAATGCATGCATAAGTGTTGTTGAGAAGAAACGTACCCGTGATCACTACTTCTTCGTAACCCAATGCTAAAACCGTCTCACCCGACCGACATGTCCTGTTTTTGTACAATCTCTCTTGAAATGCCCCACATCACCGCAATGGTAGCATGCTCAATCTACTCTACCAGCAGGTACTTGGTTAAGGAGTTGAGGTGGTGTTCTATAGAATCCGGCAGTATGCCCTTTCCTGTTGCAGTTACGACACTACATTTCTTGGAAATTTCTGTTGTGGTGAAAATTGCACTTGTTGCATTTAGGGAGGTTACCAGCATAGGGCTTAGTTGGTGCACAGTTAGTAGGAATAGCAACAGGTACAGTAGCAGCTTTGACTGCAACTAGTTGTTGCTTCTTTGAGGATTACTGTAAAAACTTGCCCTTCCTCTTGTTCCAACCTTTGTTGTTGTTGTTATTGTTGTTGTTGTCGTTGTTGTTGTCGTTGTCGTTGTCGTTGTAGTTGTCGTTATCATTGTTGTTGTCGTTGTCGTTGTCCTTGTTGCTGTGGTCGTTGTTGTTGTGGTCGTTGCTGTTGCTGTTGTCATTGTTGTTGTCGTTGTTGTTGTTGTTTTTTGTTGTTGTTGTTGTTGTTGTTGTTGTTGTCGTTGTTGTTGTCGTTGTCGTTGTCGTTGTCGTTGTCATTGTCGTTGTCGTTGTCGTTGTTGTCGTTGTCGTTGTCGTTGTCGTTGCTGTTGTCGTCGTTGTTGTTGTCGTTGTCGTGGTTGTCGTCGTTGTTGTCGTTGTCGTTGTCGTTGTCGTTGTCCTTCTCGTTGTCGTTGTCGTTTTCGTTGTCGTTGTCGTTGTCTTTGTCATTTTTGTTGTCGTTGTTGTTGTGGTTGTCGTTGTCGTTGTCGTTGTTGTTGTGGTTGTCGTTGTCGTTGTGGTTGTCGTTGTCGTTGTCGTTGTTGTTGTCGTTGTCGTTGTCGTTGTCGTTGTCGTTGTCGTTGTCGTTTTCGTTGTCGTTGTCGTTGTCGTTGTCGTTGTTGTGGTCATTATTGTTGTGGTCGTTGTTGTTGTGGTCGTTGTTGTTGTCGTCGTTCTTGTCGTTGTCGTTGTCGTTGTCGTTGTCGTTTTCGTTGTCGTTGTCGTTGTCGTTGTCGTTGTTGTGGTCGTTATTGTTGTGGTCATTGTTGTTGTGATCGTTGTTGTTGTCTTCGTTGTTGTCGTTGTCGTTGTCGTTGTCGTTGTCGTTGTCGTTGTCATTGTCGTTGTCGTTTTCGTTTTTGTTTTCGTTTTCGTTGTCGTTGTCATTGTCGTTGTCGTTGTCGTTGTCGTTGTCATTGTTGTTGTCGTTGTTGTTGTGGTTGTCGTTGTGGTTGTGGTTGTCGTTGTCATTGTCATTGTTGTTGTCGTTGTTGTCGTTGTCGTTGTCGTTGTCGTTGTCGTTGTCGTTGTCGTTGTCATTGTCGTTGTCGTTGTCGTTGTCGTTGTGGTTGTGGTTGTTGTTGTTGTTGTTGTTGTTGTTGTTGTTGTTGTTGTTGTTGTTGTTGTTGTTGTTGTTGTTTCCCTTCGGTTGATTTGGTGTAGCAACTACTAAGTTTTGACGAGCTCCATAGTCAATATGAGATTTTGCCAGCTATTTGGCGCTGTGAAAGGTAATAGGCCTCGAAGCTAAAACCCTTGTCTGAATTTGGGGCGACAATCCCCAAATATATTTCTCAATCTTTTAATACAGAATTTAAAAGATGAAAAAGACAATTAGATATCAAGAATGGGTATGAATTTGATATCTTAAAACTAAATTACTTAGCTCAATATGGATCTTGTAAAGAATTGGAAATAGAAGTTTATTACAAGTACAACTTGCAATCAGATATTATGAATTTGAGTGGTTATTTTTAAAGAGCATGAGAACACCTGTCGATGGTATTGTCATATTTAATACACAGAGTTCATAAAATTTGACCTTAAAGCAGGTCGACAATATCCCACAATACTGGGAAAACATCGACATCAAAATGACCTACCGAAAATGAAATTTTCGTGATCGTACTGAAAAACATGAAAAATAATACTAGAAAATATCCGAAGACTTAAACTATAACCAAAAGAGTAAGTAGTGAACATGTAGAGTCTAATCTACTTTCCACTAGACCTAGCCCTGGATTTAGCTAACTAGCGTTCTAGCTCATACATACGCCTTTCTTGTTTTACTTGTTATTCTTTCAGTTCTCTAAGTTCGGCTTCTGATGTCGCTAGTTCTCTCATCAGGTAGTTAGTACAATCTCTTGTTGCATAGTGACTATCTTCTAGGTTGTGAATGTGAACGTTGTTGACTCCTGTAGCAGCATTAACTTGCATGACTCAGTCGTTGGTAGCTCTTCCTTGTTCCTCGTTACGTGCCACATGACGAACTAATACTGGAAGGGCTCTGTCTTCTGAACCTCCTGTGTCCAAATTGTAGAAGCTTCCATCTCCCAGGTAAGGATGGTTATGACCCTGTTCGTTACTCCACCTATCTAAGTTTATTGCCCACAGATGTGTCGAACCTTGGAAGTTTTGTCGTGGGTTGGGGTTCTAAGTAGTTGAAAGTGGATTGTATATTTGAGGCTTTGTGTCTGTACCACTAGAATCACTATCACTAATTTCAAGTAGTTCTTCATCTGAATTCATGATCCAACCCTCATCTTCTTGGTTGTAGGGGTCTTCGGGTAAATTATTTGCAGCCATTGTTATCTAGGTGAGAATAGGGATAACAGATACAGAACATAGTTAGTAACGTTAGATTATGGATACAAGTTTCTACGAGAGAGACTTACAGTTAACAAATAATGTATTATTTATGAATTGTTCTAGGTATTACTATAACTATAAAGCATATACTAATTATATATAACTTGGGTATAACCGACCTTCAATTAAATGATCCGACTCTAAATCCACAACCAAACAAGGAACGGGAAATGAAGCTAGATCACATATTCTAAGTCTATATAACTTTAATTATATATAATTGTAATATACCCTTAATATTTATAATTCTACCCTCAATGGTTCTTTTCTTTCACATGTTTCTATTAGTATATAGTGCCTAAAATACCCTTATACTATTTTAACCTTTATGTTCTGTTCTATAGCTCTTCTGTATATGCATGGGTGGTAAGTTTCAGACATGTTACAACACTACTATCACTCTCAAACACATGTTGGTCATATCTCAAATCAATATACTTGATCAGGCTATATTAATCCCATATATGATTACATAATTGTCCAGGTTCGACAATAATGTTCAACATCCAAATACTTTTAAGTTCTTATGACCGTGATATTGTACATGTAGGTATGAGTGTTAGCATACTTCTTGTAAAAATACTTAATGTTTAAAAGTATATGTGTAGTCAGATCTGTTAGCCCCAATGTAGTTATAGTTTGTATATCTTTTATGTATTGATATACTGAGTTCACTAAAAACAATGCTCTGATACCAATCTGTCACAACCCCAAACCAGACGGCGAAAATATCCGAGGGTGGAGGACTTCATTTGTAGTATCACAATTAATGCATGATAGTAATCAAAGTACAAACAACCATTGTATTTAATAAGTATAAATATTCACATGTGTTTCATTATTAGTATATTGAAACGAAAATCGTTATACAAAAGAAGATGATATGACTCAAAGTAGTCCCATCTTCTCAAAAAGCCCGGGGAGTACCTGTTTATTGTTTCCCCAAGAATACAAGTAATTAGAAATGAGTGTATGAACATAAAGTTGAGTGAGTGCATAAGTGTTTATGTTTGAAAGGATGTCTCTATATCTTGCATATATAAACTGTTCCAGAAAATCCTATATTTTTTGTTGTATACGAAAAGTTGTTTTATTCCCATAAAACCATTCTATTTGTAAATCAATGTTTTGTATTTGTATTACTTTATGTAAAACTTGTAACTGAGAGTGTGCCTAGTTCCACCAGCTGTTATTGAAAATTGTATTGTACTATTGTAGTTGTATTCTGTAAACTAGTACTTTAAATGTGTACATATGTTTAGTTGTTTATACACTAACGTATTGTTCATATCTTTTTTAATGAGTTATTATAAGCATACTAAGACATGATTGTCTGAAAGAAACACTTTATGGGCGTTTAAACTGATGATAACAATTGCCACTCATTGGCGTGTATGCCTGACTGTAGCTAGCAGCCTGAGTGCAGGGTTGTCAATCCCAATATAAATCTACACACAACTTGTTTCGATCCCCTGGCTGGAGACTCTGGTTATAACATCAGGACTTTAACTTGGTTGTTTAAATGAATTAAAACAACCTGAATTGAATGTCTCATAAAAAGCATATAAATACTACATTTATAATGAAAACCTCATCATTCTGAACTAAATGATTGATTGTATATCTATGAATTAGTATTCTTTAACATGTATTTGAAAAATGTAAACGCTTGTTTTGTTTTGAGTCAAACCTTTGTTTCTTGTAAAAATGGTGTATTTTAGTATACTTGAATCGTGAATTATTGTGCTATGTATCATAAATTATACCTACTATAATTTATATGTACTTTCTGAGTTGGTATTTAACTATTTTTGATTGTAACCCTTTGCTAAACATGTTACAAAGGGTAATTAAACTGATGAAATAACTTTTATATTTATATACGTATACATTTTTTATATATAAGTAAAATTTAAACGACATTCGGACAAATAACTGGTATTATAAGCACACATCCAAACAAGGAAAATGACCTAGAATGAGTTATCAGTTCTAAGCCTTTTAAATCTTTTTTATATTCATATATATATATATATATATATATATATATATATATATATATACAAATATGATTTTTGGGGAAAAATATAAGTTTATAAAAGAGTTTTATATTGAGTATTTTTGATGCCTTAATGTCATTTTATCATGATTTGAAGTCATTTATTTGTAAAACAAAGTGGTCGTGTTATACTTGTATCCCCCCCCCCCTTTAAAACAGTAAATATTTATGAAAATATGAGGGTATGAACTCACTTGATAGGTGGTGATTTGGACAGAGTTTCGTTTTCTTGAAAGTAGTATATTTGTTGAAAAACCAGTTTAAATCGAACAGAGTTTTCACTGGAGAAGGTTGTTTTTCTCGGGAATCTCGAGGCTTTGAGGCTTGCTTAGAGTTTGAGATAAGATATCGGGTCTTTACGAGTTGTATTAAAGTTTATGGGAGTGAAAGAGGTGAAAGTTTGTGAAATTTGGTGTGAAAAAGGTGAAATATCCGAGAAGTCTCGCAGGTTTATATAGGGTGCGAAGGTCGGCCGAAGGGAGGAGTCAGCAGCCACGCGTCGGTCATGCGAAGGGGCACAGAGGCTAGACGCGTGCGAAGGTGTCTTACGAGCAGTCTAAGATGGAGCCTAGGACACGAGGCACAAATGCGTAGTGGACCTTAGATTCGGACCAATCAGCGATGGGCACAAGTGACATGCTTCGGATTTCACGAAATTGCTCGGTATTATCCATAAAATCTCGGATTTTGTGCCAAAAACTTCCGAATATCATGACTTTTGCATACGAACTCTGCTTTTGACGTTCTTTATTTGCACACGCAGGTGAAATTATACTCTACGACTTTCGTGTAGACTTCGTCGTCAAATTTCAACTTTATTTTTAATATTATTATTTTTAGCAGACCGGGACAGGAAAAATCTATTAAAAATTCATAACTTATTTATCCGACGTCCGTTTGCATGAGAATTTTTACCGTTGAACTAGTATTAACGAGACCTTCGATTCTCATTTAGCTTGTTTCGGCTAAATCTCCCTCGATCTTTATTTCGAGTTTTTAGTTGTGTACTGCTATTCCAAAACCTAGAAAAATCATATACGAAGTCAGATTTTGGCGTTCTTTTTATTGAACTTCTCCGTTTAACAAATACTACAACTTTTATTTAAATCACTAAGGCTAAAAAGCCTTTTATTGAAAATTCAGTTTTTACACTGAACAGTGTTTTGCCGGTTTTGTCACGGATCTTCGATCGGTCATAACTTTGTCGTTATAACTCGGATTTTAGTGATTGTTATATTTTTCGAAAACTTGTTACAAACTCTACCACTTGGTTCATCCTAATCGAGATTGTTTAATACATTATATTCGAGGGTCAATTAAGTAAATATACACAGCTTGCTAAAATTTCTCTTTATTATTTTAAAAAGAGGTACAAATTTACCTACACTATTACATAGGTTTGAAATAACGGTTTGTTACATGTTCGATCACTTTACTTCTAGGTAAATACTATGCCTAATCCAAGCTTGAATTTTGGGCTAAATTTCGATTTTGTTTTTTGTTTTTTGTTTTTGTTTTTGTTTTTGTTTTTGTTTTTGTTTTTTTTATTTTTTTTATTTTTTTTATTTTTTTATTTTTTTGTGTTTTGAGGTTTTTATCAATTGATGAATTTGGGTTAGGTTTGATGGAATATATGATTACTTAAACATCCTATGTTACTGATTTTATTTCCTATATACTCAATTTTCGGTTTAATTTATCCATTGATCCGAATTTTGAATTTTTTAAATTTCTGAAAATTTTAACTAAATCTGTAAATTTGTGATGTTTTAGACACAATGTGTTACCTATTCATGTTGTAGAAGCTTATTCAAACATCCTTATATAGTTTTTGTGTTGAAAATTAGACAAAACAACATGTTTCTGTACATGCTATTCTTCGTGTGCTTGGAGCGCGTCACAAAGATGCATGTACTTGCATGCAGGATGCATCTAGCGCGTTTGACCCATTTCAACCCTTTAAGAAACATTTATCTTATCCAACTTATTACTAACTACATTTGGCCTATTTTTCTATAGAAATGGTGAGATGAGGTCGACAAGCTGAAGGTCAGTTACCTCCCAACTGGCCTTCACAACTTTTTCTAGAGTTCTTCGATGATTTTCCAAATCGGAGCTCTTTTATGTCTCATATGACTGATCTTCTATCCAAGAAGATCAGTATTCCCTAGGCTCTTTATGGGAGAGTGGAAGATGATTTTGGACTGGCAGCTTGACTAGTGTTGTTGCTTACCCGTGTATTATGAGATGATAACGATCTTGAGCTTTTTGTTTGCCACGAATTATGGCAGGTTTTTAGGGTTCATGAGGTGTTCTACAAGTGAGCTAATGGGAGATCTTTTACACAATCCGCTTTGACAAGGAGTTAACAACATGGGATGATCGATCATCTTTTACTTTACGCATGGGAGGCATATCCCACTCCTAGGGCCTGATTGAGTTGGGGAGGCATCTAGGGATTTATGCTACTGAGGAGACTCTGAGTCCTCATTTTTATGCTTATCTTAATAGTTGTATTTCTACATCAGCATAGGAGTCCAGCTACATGCAGGTCTAGGGTCACACTCACCGATAGGAGTGTGACAAGGTTCCTTCTGGGGACTTCTTTTATATATGGTGCCTCACTCAGACAAAGGTTTTCCTTCATTTTCCTTTTCCTTTGTTATTTATTTATCCAACATGGCTCTAGGATCTACACCTTCAAGCACGACCTGTGGGGTTCACTGGGTTACTAGATTGGACTTATCTTATGAGCTTGACACTAGTGGGATGGTTCCCTGCCTATCTAGAAGATAGGTACTACTGCTCTCGAGAGGATGCGGGTGTTAGTTTGAGGAGTGGGGAAGCAGTGGAGGATTTTGTATGATGATATCGTAGAGTTGCTTCAATAGATGGAGCTGGAGGACATCCCTGAGCTCGCATTCGAGAGGCTTAAGAGGCCTAGGCATGCAGAGCCTGACCAGTTAAAATCCAACTCTACGTAACGTGATGCAGTGCCTGATTGTTGCACAAGAGGAGCATCATTGGATCATCGATTCGATCACTGGGGTGATGTGGCATTTAAAAAATCACATGTGTTCCTAGGATATTCTGCTAAACCTACGATATTGTATCCTAGGATGTATTATTAATCCTAATTCACTCTCTTTGAAGCATATCTAACAATCATGCCTTATAGTCTTTTAGGATATTTTATTAATAGTAATCTACTATCTTTTTAGGATATCTAACAATCCTAACATTTTTATCTACCATTATAAGGTATCTCTAATGGTATTTAGATCTCTAAGGTGTTTTTAATGTATTACCATGAGCCCTATAATCGACGTTGTTTGACTAATAACTTGCCCCGCCACGAAGTTTCATTGGACCTTGAATAATGAATAATAAAAAAGTTATCATGTTGGGCTTGTAGCTTGCAATCGCAGGTGAGTGTGTTAATCCATATATAGATCTATACGATTATAGGCATTGAGGAAGCCGAATTTAATCAAGGACTTTGGATGAATATTATTAGCTCACTAACGCATTAACTTTAGGTATTTATCTTTCATCTTTCATCTTTATCTTTTATCTTTCCTATAACTATCACAATATAAATCTTTTACCTTATCTTTGATAATTATAACCTTTTGATCTCAATATTATATATATATATATATATATATATATATATATATGTATGTATATGTATATATATATATATATATATATATATATATATTATCATTCATATATACCCTAATTATGGTTATTTGAAAACAGTATATTTGGACAAAGTAACCATTAGGTACAGTGCATATCCCTCTATATGCCCGAATGTTGTATGCTTTGTAATTTGTGGGACTTATATTAGTGCGAGCTAATTATTTCATTGATATGTTAAGTTGCATGCTGCAAAGGCTAAATAATCTTAGAGTGATGGATTTAACCATATTATGTAGCTTTTGTCTGAGTGCAACCATTATAAGGTTGAGTCTTTTAGTTGAAGGATTATCTAAGCTTTATTCCATGCAATGGTATTTATGAAGTAGCTTGTTGACATTAGTAGGGGAGCTTTAACAGTTGATGGCTAAGTGGGGTGAGGAACCTAGGAAAGCTTAGGAAGTGTTTTAGTGGGTATGCATCCATTGTTCATCGGGTACTCGATTTTGAGAAGGTGACAAATAGGATTTGATAGAATTCTTGACGAAAGTATGGATATGTGTGTAAGGTAGTAGGGGTGAGCATTTGGACATGTGGACCGCACCAGTATTTTGGACCCCTGGTTTGGTTCTCTGTTCTAGAATTTGAGCAAAACCAGACCAACTTTTTACTGGTCTTGTCCGACCGGTTCTGGGTGAAAACCAGTTTTGGATTGGCTTATTTGAAAAAAAATTGTATTTTGTGAAAAATTTTAAGCAAGCATATTGCAACAACCCGTAATTTGTTCGTCGCCAAAACCCGTTTTACCCGAAAGGTCGCCGTTATCGGATTCGTTCCGTCTTCTCTTTGGAATTAATTGTATAAATTTATATGTTTATTTTATTCTAATGAGTGTCTAAATCACTCAGGAACTTATGTTATCAGCCCAAAAACATTTATTTCATAAGTTTTAAAAATGTTCCCGTCGAGTGACGGAAACTAAATCGGGTGCGACCAAAAAGCCGCGTTTAACGTCGGTATCGGGTAGAATTCCACCGTGTGCAAATTTTAGGAACTATATAAACATGTTTTAGCTTTCATTTGAAGCTTTTCCTTCTCTCTCTACTCTCTCTCTAACCTCTCTCCAAAATCCAAAGATTAAGGGTCCAAAACTCAATTTTTAAGGCTTCAAATCCTTAAGGTACCTTCCTAGCCTTAATCTATAGCATGTTTAGCTTCCAAACTAGACACTTAATCATGAAATTGGACAATATATATGAGTTTACGCCCTAAGAAGGTGCTTAGGCCGTAAACACCAAAAATGATGGGTTTTGAGCCCTTAAACCCCTCCTTGACTAGTTTGGACTTTAGATATGGCTATGGTACTTCAAGATATGGACTTTAAACATGTAAAACATAATTTTTGTGATGTTTGAAGGAGTTTCGGCCAAGGATCATTCTTGGCCCGTAAACTCATATAATTAGGGTTTTTCTGCCCTTAAACCCTTCCAAATCACTTCTATGGCTTAGATATGAATTATAGGACCTTGATTCTAGCATTTGGACACTTGAAACATGAATTTTGGGGGATTTAGATGAGTTTACGGCCAAGGAGAGTTCTTGGGCCGTAAACTCCCCAAAACTTGGCATAAATCCAATTCTAAGGTGTTAGACAGCCATCCAACACCACCAAAAGCCTTGGAATAAATCAAGGGACCAACCAAAAATACTTTAAGGACCTTAAACACATCATTCATGGGATTTCTAAGAGTTTACAGCCAAGGCTTGTTCTTGGGCCGTAAACTCCAAAATCTTTGGTGTTAGAATGCAAACTAAACACCCCTAAGGCCCTTAGATGAATTTTAGAAGTCCTTTCATGCAAGTTCTAGACCTTGAAACACTTTGGAGCACCATGTATTAGAGTTTACGGCCATGAAGGGGGTTTCATGGGCCGTAAACTCCACAAACACCCCAAAAGTCCCTTGCAAGCTCATGATAGGCCTTGGATTAATTCTACAAATCACATGTGATTTGTTCTAGCACCATTTAACATCATTTTCTTGGAAAAATAGGGGTTTACGGCGATGGAGCTAAGCTAGGACGTAAACTCCCATAAAAGGGATCTATTTGATGTTTAGTAATCATTCCAAGTCCTTAAACCAAGTCTAGAAATTATCCCCTAAGTGTTGGAAGTCAAATTTGCACCATAAACCACCCATCATGAGTTTACGGCCATAAACTCATGGGGATGGTTGTTTAGGCCGTAAACTCCCATAAGGGGAGTGTTCCTTTGATGTCCCAACTCATTTCCCAAGTCCCTTGTGTCACTCATGTCCCTAAACGCCACCCGGGTCACTCCAAACACTTGTATCGGAATGTTATCGCGACTTGAAGCAAGCGTCCCTATCATATGAATAAACTAAGTCCTAATTAGATACAAATGTGTATCTTTACATCATAATTAGGAACCTCGTGTGTTTACAAGTTCCGGATCAACTCTTAGCATCCAAACCGTCTCGTATCTCGTCCGGTGAGTTCATACCCCTACGGCTTTTTCACTGTTTTTAATGTTTACAGGGGGGGAATACAAGCAACTATAACTGTTTTCCAATCACAACATTGATATGTTTCAAACAATATCTGACAAACTTATAAACTCTTTTACTCCTTATGTATTATGCCGAGCATAAGGAATGACTATTCGATTTCAACTAAATGGATTTCATTTAAGGAAACAATCAAACTAATCAAATTATTATGGGAATAATTTGGGGGGGGGTCTTTTCTGTTCTTTCTATCGTATACTGATATCTATATCAAGTTATTAGATAAACTATGTTTGTTTCAGTTTATCTCCGTATCATTTGAATGTATTGTCAGATAATTTCATGTATGTATCTATAGTTACTATACTATGTTTCATAACTTACTGTATGTCGATATCTTATGAGAACCCTGTGAATAGTTTAGTACTGGTTTGTGAGATAGTCACTACCCTTTATGGATGATCAGTAAATCCTCCCCGGAAGTGTAACCAGAGTCTCCTGGAGGGAGAGCGCGGAATTTGTGAATAGATCTATTCGGGACTGACAATCCCACACCTTAACTGCTAGCTACAGTTAGGCGGGCACGCCTGGGGTGACAAATTTCTGGATATCGTTTCGACGTCTGACAAACGTCAAGGAGGTCACATTGTCGTATTAGTATGGTTACCCGAATCACAATATGTATTAATACCAGCTTATTCACAGTTTGGGTTTAGAATCTATATTTCGTTCGGGATAGTGATCCCATGGTTTTGCATCTATATTTTATATCTCTTTCGGGATTGTGATCCCATGATATTGTTTCTAGATCTCTTTCGGGATAGTGATCCCATGGTATTATCAAACTATTTTATATCGATGTCCTATACGGGATAATGATCCCAAGGTTTTGTGTCTTCAACTATATCTTATACGGGATAATGATCCCAAGGTTTTGTGTCTTCAACTATATCTTATACGGGATAGTGATCCCAAGGCTTTGTGTCTTCGACTATATCTTATACGGGATAGTGATCCCATGGTTTCAATCTATATTTACATATATACATTAACTTATCTAGTGTCTAGTCCGGGATGATAGTCCCATGATCTTAAACCTCTACTTTCGGATGTGTCAAACTATCTTATATATGTCTTTCGGGATAGCGATCCCAAGATTTTCATTATATAGTTTTGGATGTTAAACTATACTTTGTGTTATACAACCGACCTTATAATTAGGAAAATATGGGATTTTCCTGGGGTAGAATACAATACATAACCGAATTGGTAACCAATGATAACTTAACCAACTTTACATAAGAAAATATGGGATTTTCTTGGATAACATATCTTTTCAGAAACTACAGGAAATCGATACATTTTCATAAAACAAAACCGCTTATGAACTCACCAGCTTTATGCTGATTTTCAAACCGCTTGTATTCTCAGGTCCAAGTTAGACAGGTACCCGATGATCTCTTTTGATGAAGACGGAGTGCGTGGAAGACTCGCCTCAACTTTTGTTAATATGATGCATATGTATAACTTGTATAACTTTACTTTTGAAACAAATGTAAACTTTCATATATATGTAATGTAATGTTTGTTTACTGTGATTACTATGTACATTGGATTTGATACACAACGTGATAGTCCACCCCGGAGACGTTTCCGCCTTTGGTTTTCGGGGTGTGACAGATTGGTATCAGAGCCCTTGTTTATAGTGAACAGAGTATACCAAACCTTACATGGTATAAAACTATAAACACTAAAGGGTCTCAGTGCTCTGAATTAAAAGTATCTTCAAAACTATAAGTATTTTCAAAAGTATACAAGTATACCGAATCGTCGAAATCCGTAACTTCAAGTAGAACAAAACATAAGTAAATGGGTGTTGTACACTGCGGTTAAACCTGGGCAGTTATGTAGTCGTGTCTAGGGTCAATATAGCCTGGCCAACTATATTCATTCGAGACACGGCCAACATGTGCTTGGGAGTGACTGTGGTACGCAGCATGCCTAAAACTTACCTAATATCTCAAACAACAAATCGTCGCTGCAGCGCAACCATGAAATACTATGGGAGTATTTCTCGAGCCAATACTTTGTAGAACATCCTCGTATACGCGATGTTACTTGATCATTCCACTAGCGATAAAATGTTCTTTTTTGATAACTCCTTCCTGCTTTATCGCTTAGTATGATGCTATATCTGTCTTAATGAGATATCCCTTGTTCAATATCTCTTGATTCAATTCAGAGGACTTATAATCCTCTCTTTCCTGATCTTTTTAGATCAAGATGCCTCCGAGAAAGAGACCCAGCTCGAAGAACAACGATAATCTTCCTCCGCCACCACCTTCTCCTCAATTTGATCTCGCATCGCTTCAAACATTTCTGACTGCTGCAATGGTGGCAGCTATGTCTCAAATGAATCACGGTGGCTCCGGAGGTGGTCCCCAACCACAAAACCCAGAAGGCAACCAGGAACACCGAAGAGGGGGTTCCTACAAAGACTTCATGAATGCGAAACCCACAACCTTTGATGGCACTGGAGGTGTCATTTCCCTGACTCGATGGTTCGAGAAAATCGAGTCAATCTTCGAAATATGTGCCTGTTCGGAGTCTGACAAAGTCAAGTTTGCCGCCTGCACCTTCCTTGATAAAGCCCTGACTTGGTGGAACGGCCGAGTCAAATCCTTAACCTTACCTGTAGCGAATGCCATGGGTTGGGAAGCTATGAAGGAGCTTCTGCTTGCAGAGTACTGCCCTCGGGGCGAAATTCAGAAACTAGAACACGAACTCTGGAACCTTAAGATGAAGGGTTCCAACATAGCAGCTTATACTTCCAGATTCGATGACCTGGCCTTACTCTGTCCGGGAATGGTTACCCCGGAGAGTAAAAAGATCGAGAGATTCATCTGGGGATTGACCCAGCCAACTAAAGGGAATGTCTTGGCTGCAAAGCCAGACACGTACGACAGTGCTAAATGCCTTG
Source organism: Lactuca saligna (assembly GCF_052625555.1). Taxonomy (NCBI): domain Eukaryota; kingdom Viridiplantae; phylum Streptophyta; class Magnoliopsida; order Asterales; family Asteraceae; genus Lactuca; species Lactuca saligna. The sequence continues at coordinate 81,363,173 of NC_136423.1, read as the reverse complement.
CGAAAATCTTGATCGATCACGAAGACAACTACGATGAGGAAACTACCACTCCCGAGTCAGACACAAGTGGAGGTGAAAGCAAAAAGAAATCTCGGAACAAGCGAAAGGCCCAGAGTATGAGAGGGTCTTCTAAGAAACAGCAAACGGTAGCAGTCCATGCTGCTACTACCCCTATTGTTGTCTCAGCTATTGGATCTACAACCCAAACTCTCACCAGTGGATACACTGGCAGTCTTCCTTGGTGTGGTAAGTGCAACTACCATCACCGCATCCCTGGTCCATGTCGCGAAAGGAGCTGCGACAACTATGGCAAGAAGGGCCATCTATCTCGAACCTGCAGAAAACCGGTCAAGTCAACGAACCAATCATCGGGAGCAGGAATCAGTCCAGCCTGCTACAATTGTGGTGAAGCAGGGCACTTCAAAAGGAATTGCCCCAAGACAACTACCACCGCTGATCCGTCTGTCGCCGCATGTATACTTCTCTTTGATAACTCTTATACCTGCAACTCTTTTCGATTCCCATGTTTGGAGGGAAACCTGTTATCTATCAATTCGAACGTTTTCTAAGCTCAATTCCTCGTATGTGATCGAGATGTGCATCATCGAGGCGACTAACCAATGAGATTGAGAACGCTAACTTCGCGCCCATAGATTGAATCCTCGGTCCAGAGGACTAGTCTGTTCTATTCGGTTAAATGGGAAATCCTTCGCGAAAATACTTCGATGCTACGTTTAACATGGAATGACGGAGTCTCATTCATGTTGTTATCCTGGTTTCGAGAGGGTCGCCCGTCTATATCTCTTCCTCGACCTAACTCTCATGATCTTCGACATCGAACTTTCGTATTGTTTCATGCTTTAAAACTCAAGAGTTTTCCTGATAAGAATTACCACATTCCTCGTTTCTGTGATCATCGAGAAACGAGAAGTTAGTAGCTCTTTCTACTAAATGTCTGTCCCGAAGACTTTCCGGGAATTTCATTCGAACGTCTAAAGTTTAATTCCACATCGTATGTTTCGAAATCTTCGTAGAGACCCGATTCCACTTGAGAAAGTGATGATCCAAAATATCGAATCCATTCGAGTTTCATTTCAAACTCATGATCTATATCCTATTCTTTGAATTTCGGGACGAAATTCCCTCTAACGGGGGGATAATGTAACAACCCGAAATTTGTTCGTCGCCAAAACCCGTTTTACCCGAAAGGTCGCCGTTATCGGATTCGTTCTGTCTTCTCTTTGGAATTAATTGTATAAATTTATATGTTTATTTTATTCTAATGAGTGTCTAAATCACTCAGGAACTTATGTTATCAGGCCAAAAACATTTATTTCATAAGTTTTAAAAATGTTCCCGTCGAGTGACGGAAACTAAATCGGGTGCGACCAAAAAGCCGCGTTTAACGTCGGTATCGGGTAGAATTCCACCGTGTGCAAATTTTAGGAACTATATAAACATGTTTTAGCTTTCATTTGAAGCTTTTCCTTCTCTCTCTACTCTCTTTCTAACCTCTCTCCAAAATCCAAAGATTAAGGGTCCAAAACTCAATTTTTAAGGCTTCAAATCCTTAAGGTACCTTCCTAGCCTTAATCTATAGCATGTTTAGCTTCCAAACTAGACACTTAATCATGAAATTGGACAATATATATGAGTTTACGCCCTAAGAAGGTGCTTAGGCCGTAAACACCAAAAATGATGGGTTTTGAGCCCTTAAACCCCTCCTTGACTAGTTTGGACTTTAGATATGGCTATGGTACTTCAAGATATGGACTCTAAACATGTAAAACATAATTTTTGTGATGTTTGAAGGAGTTTACAGCAAAGGATCATTCTTGGGCCGTAAACTCATATAATTAGGGTTTTTATGCCCTTAAACCCTTCCAAATCACTTCTATGGCTTAGATATGAATTATAGGACCTTGATTCTAGCATTTGGACACTTGAAACATGAATTTTGGGGGATTTAGATGAGTTTACAGCCAAGGAGAGTTCTTGGGCCGTAAACTCCCCAAAACTTGGCATAAATCCAATTCTAAGGTGTTAGAAAGCCATCCAACACCACCAAAAGCCTTGGAATAAATCAAGGGACCAACCAAAAATACTTTAAGGACCTTAAACACATCATTCATGGGATTTCTAAGAGTTTACGGCCAAGGCTTGTTCTTGGGCCGTAAAATCCAAAATCTTTGGTGTTAGAATGCAAACCAAACACCCCTAAGGCCCTTAGATGAATTTTAGAAGTCCTTTCATGCAAGTTCTAGACCTTGAAACACCTTGGAGCACCACGTATTAGAGTTTACGGCCATGAAGGGGGTTTCATGGGCCGTAAACTCCACAAACACCCCAAAATTCCCTTGCAAACTCATGATAGGCCTTGGATTAATTCTACCAATCACATGTGATTTGTTCTAGCACCATTTAACATCATTTTCTTGGAAAAATAGGGGTTTACAGCCATGGAGCTAAGCTAGGCCGTAAACTCCCATAAAAGGGATCTATTTGATGTTTAGTAATCATTCCAAGTCCTTAAACCAAGTCTAGAAATTATCCCCTAAGTGTTGGAAGTCAAATTTGCACCATAAACCACCCATCATGAGTTTACGGCCGTAAACTCATGGGGATGGGTGTTTAGGCCCTAAACTCCCATAAGGGGAGTGTTCCTTTGATGTCCCAACTCATTTCCCAAGTCCCTTGTGTCACTCATGTCCCTAAACGCCACCCGGGTCACTCCAAACACTTGTATCGGAATGTTATCGCGACTTGAAGCAAGCGTCCCTATCATATGAATAAACTAAGTCCTAATTAGATACAAATGTGTATCTTTACATCATAATTAGGAACCTCGTGTGTTTACAAGTTCCGGATCAACTCTTAGCATCCAAACCGTCTCGTATCTCGTCCGGTGAGTTCATACCCCTACGGCTTTTTCACTGTTTTTAATGTTTACAGGGGGGGAATACAAGCAACTATAACTGTTTTCCAATCACAACATTGATATGTTTCAAACAATATCTGACAAACTTATAAACTCTTTTACTCCTTATGTATTATGCCGAGCATAAGGAATGACTATTCGATTTCAACTAAATGGATTTCATTTAAGGAAACAATCAAACTAATCAAATTATTATGGGAATAATTTGGGGGGGGGGGTCTTTTCTGTTCTTTCTATCGTATACTGATATCTATATCAAGTTATTAGATAAACTATGTTTGTTTCAGTTTATCTCCGTATCATTTGAATGTATTGTCAGATAATTTCATGTATGTATCTATAGTTACTATACTATGTTTCATAACTTACTATATGTCGATACCTTATGAGAACCCTGTGAATAGTTTAGTACTGGTTTGTGAGATAGTCACTACCCTTTATGGATGATCAGTAAATCCTCCCCGGAAGTGTAACCAGAGTCTCCTGGAGGGAGAGCGCGGAATTTGTGAATAGATCTATTCGGGACTGACAATCCCACACCTTAACTGCTAGCTACAGTTAGGCGGGCACGCCTGGGGTGACAAATTTCTGGATATCGTTTCGACGTCTGACAAACGTCAAGGAGGTCACATTGTCGTATTAGTATGGTTACCCGAATCACAATATGTATTAATACCAGCTTATTCACAGTTTGGGTTTAGAATCTATATTTCGTTCGGGATAGTGATCCCATGGTTTTGCATCTATATTTTATATCTCTTTCGGGATTGTGATCCCATGATATTGTTTCTAGATCTCTTTCGGGATAGTGATCCCATGGTATTATCAAACTATTTTATATCGATGTCCTATACGGGATAATGATCCCAAGGTTTTGTGTCTTCAACTATATCTTATACGGGATAATGATCCCAAGGTTTTGTGTCTTCAACTATATCTTATACGGGATAGTGATCCCAAGGCTTTGTGTCTTCGACTATATCTTATACGGGATAGTGATCCCATGGTTTCAATCTATATTTACATATATACATTAACTTATCTAGTGTCTAGTCCGGGATGATAGTCCCATGATCTTAAACCTCTACTTTCGGATGTGTCAAACTATCTTATATATGTCTTTCGGGATAGCGATCCCAAGATTTTCATTATATAGTTTTGGATGTTAAACTATACTTTGTGTTATACAACCGACCTTATAATTAGGAAAATATGGGATTTTCCTGGGGTAGAATACAATACATAACCGAATTGGTAACCAATGATAACTTAACCAACTTTACATAAGAAAATATGGGATTTTCTTGGATAACATATCTTTTCAGAAACTACAGGAAATCGATACATTTTCATAAAACAAAACCGCTTATGAACTCACCAGCTTTATGCTGATTTTCAAACCGCTTGTATTCTCAGGTCCAAGTTAGACAGGTACCCGATGATCTCTTTTGATGAAGACGGAGTGCGTGGAAGACTCGCCTCAACTTTTGTTAATATGATGCATATGTATAACTTGTATAACTTTACTTTTGAAACAAATGTAAACTTTCATATATATGTAATGTAATGTTTGTTTACTGTGATTACTATGTACATTGGATTTGATACACAACGTGATAGTCCACCCCGGAGACGTTTCCGCCTTTGGTTTTCAGGGTGTGACAGATTGGTATCAGAGCCCTTGTTTATAGTGAACAGAGTATACCAAACCTTACATGGTATAAAACTATAAACACTAAAGGGTCTCAGTGCTCTGAATTAAAAGTATCTTCAAAACTATAAGTATTTTCAAAAGTATACAAGTATACCGAATCGTCGAAATCCGTAACTTCAAGTAGAACAAAACATAAGTAAATGGGTGTTGTACACTGCGGTTAAACCTGGGCAGTTATGTAGTCGTGTCTAGGGTCAATATAGCCTGGCCAACTATATTCATTCGAGACACGGCCAACATGTGCTTGGGAGTGACTGTGGTACGCAGCATGCCTAAAACTTACCTAATATCTCAAACAACAAATCGTCGCTGCAGCGCAACCATGAAATACTATGGGAGTATTTCTCGAGCCAATACTTCGTAGAACATCCTCGTATACGCGATGTTACTTGATCATTCCACTAGCGATAAAATGTTCTTTTTTGATAACTCCTTCCTGCTTTATCGCTTAGTATGATGCTATATCTGTCTTAATGAGATATCCCTTGTTCAATATCTCTTGATTCAATTCAGAGGACTTATAATCCTCTCTTTCCTGATCTTTTTAGATCAAGATGCCTCCGAGAAAGAGACCCAGCTCGAAGAACAACGATAATCCTCCTCCGCCACCACCTTCTCCTCAATTTGATCTCGCATCGCTTCAAACATTTCTGACTGCTGCAATGGTGGCAGCTATGTCTCAAATGAATCACGGTGGCTCCGGAGGTGGTCCCCAACCACAAAACCCAGAAGGCAACCAGGAACACCGAAGAGGGGGTTCCTACAAAGACTTCATGAATGCGAAACCCACAACCTTTGATGGCACTGGAGGTGTCATTTCCCTGACTCGATGGTTCGAGAAAATCGAGTCAATCTTCGAAATATGTGCCTGTTCGGAGTCTGACAAAGTCAAGTTTGCCGCCTGCACCTTCCTTGATAAAGCCCTGACTTGGTGGAACGGCCGAGTCAAATCCTTAACCTTACCTGTAGCGAATGCCATGGGTTGGGAAGCTATGAAGGAGCTTCTGCTTGCAGAGTACTGCCCTCGGGGCGAAATTCAGAAACTAGAACACGAACTCTGGAACCTTAAGATGAAGGGTTCCAACATAGCAGCTTATACTTCCAGATTCGATGACCTGGCCTTACTCTGTCCGGGAATGGTTACCCCGGAGAGTAAAAAGATCGAGAGATTCATCTGGGGATTGACCCAGCCAACTAAAGGGAATGTCTTGGCTGCAAAGCCAGACACGTACGACAGTGCTAAATGCCTTGCGAAAATCTTGATCGATCACGAAGACAACTACGATGAGGAAACTACCACTCCCGAGTCAGACACAAGTGGAGGTGAAAGCAAAAAGAAATCTCGGAACAAGCGAAAGGCCCAGAGTATGAGAGGGTCTTCTAAGAAACAGCAAACGGTAGCAGTCCATGCTGCTACTACCCCTATTGTTGTCTCAGCTATTGGATCTACAACCCAAACTCTCACCAGTGGATACACTGGCAGTCTTCCTTGGTGTGGTAAGTGCAACTACCATCACCGCATCCCTGGTCCATGTCGCGAAAGGAGCTGCGACAACTATGGCAAGAAGGGCCATCTATCTCGAACCTGCAGAAAACCGGTCAAGTCAACGAACCAATCATCGGGAGCAGGAATCAGTCCAGCCTGCTACAATTGTGGTGAAGCAGGGCACTTCAAAAGGAATTGCCCCAAGACAACTACCACCGCTGATCCGTCTGTCGCCGCATGTATACTTCTCTTTGATAACTCTTATACCTGCAACTCTTTTCGATTCCCATGTTTGGAGGGAAACCTGTTATCTATCAATTCGAACGTTTTCTAAGCTCAATTCCTCGTATGTGATCGAGATGTGCATCATCGAGGCGACTAACCAATGAGATTGAGAACGCTAACTTCGCGCCCATAGATTGAATCCTCGGTCCAGAGGACTAGTCTGTTCTATTCGGTTAAATGGGAAATCCTTCGCGAAAATACTTCGATGCTACGTTTAACATGGAATGACGGAGTCTCATTCATGTTGTTATCCTGGTTTCGAGAGGGTCGCCCGTCTATATCTCTTCCTCGACCTAACTCTCATGATCTTCGACATCGAACTTTCGTATTGTTTCATGCTTTAAAACTCAAGAGTTTTCCTGATAAGAATTACCACATTCCTCGTTTCTGTGATCATCGAGAAACGAGAAGTTAGTAGCTCTTTCTACTAAATGTCTGTCCCGAAGACTTTCCGGGAATTTCATTCGAACGTCTAAAGTTTAATTCCACATCGTATGTTTCGAAATCTTCGTAGAGACCCGATTCCACTTGAGAAAGTGATGATCCAAAATATCGAATCCATTCGAGTTTCATTTCAAACTCATGATCTATATCCTATTCTTTGAATTTCGGGACGAAATTCCCTCTAACGGGGGGATAATGTAACAACCCGAAATTTGTTCGTCGCCAAAACCCGTTTTACCCGAAAGGTCGCCGTTATCGGATTCGTTCTGTCTTCTCTTTGGAATTAATTGTATAAATTTATATGTTTATTTTATTCTAATGAGTGTCTAAATCACTCAGGAACTTATGTTATCAGCCCAAAAACATTTATTTCATAAGTTTTAAAAATGTTCCCGTCGAGTGACGGAAACTAAATCGGGTGCGACCAAAAAGCCGCGTTTAACGTCGGTATCGGGTAGAATTCCACCGTGTGCAAATTTTAGGAACTATATAAACATGTTTTAGCTTTCATTTGAAGCTTTTCCTTCTCTCTCTACTCTCTTTCTAACCTCTCTCCAAAATCCAAAGATTAAGGGTCCAAAACTCAATTTTTAAGGCTTCAAATCCTTAAGGTACCTTCCTAGCCTTAATCTATAGCATGTTTAGCTTCCAAACTAGACACTTAATCATGAAATTGGACAATATATATGAGTTTACGCCCTAAGAAGGTGCTTAGGCCGTAAACACCAAAAATGATGGGTTTTGAGCCCTTAAACCCCTCCTTGACTAGTTTGGACTTTAGATATGGCTATGGTACTTCAAGATATGGACTCTAAACATGTAAAACATAATTTTTGTGATGTTTGAAGGAGTTTACAGCAAAGGATCATTCTTGGGCCGTAAACTCATATAATTAGGGTTTTTATGCCCTTAAACCCTTCCAAATCACTTCTATGGCTTAGATATGAATTATAGGACCTTGATTCTAGCATTTGGACACTTGAAACATGAATTTTGGGGGATTTAGATGAGTTTACAGCCAAGGAGAGTTCTTGGGCCGTAAACTCCCCAAAACTTGGCATAAATCCAATTCTAAGGTGTTAGAAAGCCATCCAACACCACCAAAAGCCTTGGAATAAATCAAGGGACCAACCAAAAATACTTTAAGGACCTTAAACACATCATTCATGGGATTTCTAAGAGTTTACGGCCAAGGCTTGTTCTTGGGCCGTAAAATCCAAAATCTTTGGTGTTAGAATGCAAACTAAACACCCCTAAGGCCCTTAGATGAATTTTAGAAGTCCTTTCATGCAAGTTCTAGACCTTGAAACACCTTGGAGCACCACGTATTAGAGTTTACGGCCATGAAGGGGGTTTCATGGGCCGTAAACTCCACAAACACCCCAAAAGTCCCTTGCAAACTCATGATAGGCCTTGGATTAATTCTACCAATCACATGTGATTTGTTCTAGCACCATTTAACATCATTTTCTTGGAAAAATAGGGGTTTACAGCCATGGAGCTAAGCTAGGCCGTAAACTCCCATAAAAGGGATCTATTTGATGTTTAGTAATCATTCCAAGTCCTTAAACCAAGTCTAGAAATTATCCCCTAAGTGTTGGAAGTCAAATTTGCACCATAAACCACCCATCATGAGTTTACGGCCGTAAACTCATGGGGATGGGTGTTTAGGCCCTAAACTCCCATAAGGGGAGTGTTCCTTTGATGTCCCAACTCATTTCCCAAGTCCCTTGTGTCACTCATGTCCCTAAACGCCACCCGGGTCACTCCAAACACTTGTATCGGAATGTTATCGCGACTTGAAGCAAGCGTCCCTATCATATGAATAAACTAAGTCCTAATTAGATACAAATGTGTATCTTTACATCATAATTAGGAACCTCGTGTGTTTACAAGTTCCGGATCAACTCTTATCATCCAAACCGTCTCGTATCTCGTCCGGTGAGTTCATACCCCTACGGCTTTTTCACTGTTTTTAATGTTTACAGGGGGGGAATACAAGCAACTATAACTGTTTTCCAATCACAACATTGATATGTTTCAAACAATATCTGACAAACTTATAAACTCTTTTACTCCTTATGTATTATGCCGAGCATAAGGAATGACTATTCGATTTCAACTAAATGGATTTCAGTTAAGGTATCAATCAAACTAATCAAATTATTATGGGAATAATTTAGGGAGGGGGGGTCTTTTCTGTTCTTTCTATCGTATACTGATATCTATATCAAGTTATTAGATAAACTATGTATGTTTCAGTTTATCTCTGTATCATTTGAATGTATTGTCAGATAATTTCATGTATGTATCTATAGTTACTGTACTATGTTTCATAACTTAATGTATGTCGATATCTTATGAGAACCCTGTGAATAGTTTAGTACTGGTTTGTGAGATAGTCACTACCCTTTATGGATGATCAGTAAATCCTCCCCGGAAGTGTAACCAGAGTCTCCTGGAGGGAGAGCGCGGAATTTGTGAATAGATCTATTCGGGACTGACAATCCCACACCTTAACTGCTAGCTACAGTTAGGCGGGCACGCCTGGGGTGACAAATTTCTGGATATCGTTTTGACTTCTGACAAACGTCAAGGAGGTCACGTTGTCGTATTAGTATGGTTACCCGACTCACAATATGTATTAATACCAGCTTATTCACAGTTTGGGTTTAGAATCTATATTTCGTTCGGGATAGTGATCCCATGGTTTTGCATCTATATTTTATATCTCTTTCGGGATTGTGATCCCATGATATTGTTTCTAGATCTCTTTCGGGATAGTGATCCCATGGTATTATCAAACTATTTTATATCGATGTCCTATACGGGATAATGATCCCAAGGTTTTGTGTCTTCAACTATATCTTATACGGGATAATGATCCCAAGGTTTTGTGTCTTCAACTATATCTTATACGGGATAGTGATCCCAAGGTTTTGTGTCTTCGACTATATCTTATACGGGATAGTGATCCCATGGTTTCAATCTATATTTACATATATACATTAACTTATCTAGTGTCTAGTCCGGGATGATAGTCCCATGATCTTAAACCTTTACTTTCGGATGTGTCAAACTATCTTATATATGTCTTTCGGGATAGCGATCCCAAGATTTTCATTATATAGTTTTGGATGTTAAACTATACTTTGTGTTATACAACCGATCTTATAATTAGGAAAATATGGGATTTTCCTGGGGTAGAATACAATACATAACCGAATTGGTAACCAATGATAACTTAACCAACTTTACATAAGAAAGTATGGGATTTTCTTGGATAACATATCTTTTCAGAAACTACAGGAAATCGATACATTTTCATAAAACAAAACCGCTTATGAACTCACCAGCTTTATGCTGATTTTCAAACCGCTTGTATTCTCAGGTCCAAGTTAGACAGGTACCCGATGATCTCTTTTGATGAAGACGGAGTGCGTGGAAGACTCGCCTCAACTTTTGTTAATATGATGCATATGTATAACTTGTATAACTTTACTTTTGAAACAAATGTAAACTTTCATATATATGTAATGTAATGTTTGTTTACTGTGATTACTATGTACATTGGATTTGATACACAACATGGTAGTCCACCCCGGAGACGTTTCCGCCTTTGGTTTTCAGGGTGTGACACATATCTCATTCAGTTTTATTCGGATTGACATGCAGTTTTTTCCAACGTGTAAATCGGAGTTTATAGACGATATTAGACTATAATTTTGTTGTTTTTAGTGCTATATTTGATGAGTTACAACCTTTAAAGATGAGATATCAAGACTGAAATATTTCAGCTTTGAATATGAAATTGAAAGTTTTGTATTCTGTAAAATTATTTAAACAGTCATATCTCATTAATGTTAAGTCGGATTGACATGTGTTTTTTCTAACTTGTAATCTAGAATTTGTAGATGATTTTGGAATATAATTTTGTTGTTTTTGGTCCTATATTCGATGAGTTACAATCCTTCAAATATGAGATATCAATGCTGAAATATTTCAACATTTAGTAAGAAATTTAAACTTTTGTTTTCTGTGAAATTCTTGAAACAAGCATATCTTATTCGTTTTAAGTCGAATTAACATGCGTTTTTTTTCAACGTGTAATTTAGAATTTGTAGATGAGTTTAGACTATAATTTTGTAGTTTTTGGTGTTGTATTCGATGAGTTACAATCCTTTAAAAAATGGCACAAAGTATAAAAAATCAAAGCTTGACGGTCCAAAGGGCACAAGAAACAAACACATATTCATTTTTACAAGTTGTATCGTATCAAACCAAAGAAACTATTCATTTTAACGAATGGAAAAGTATAAAACCCAAGAATATATTAGTTTTAACAAGTTGTATCAAACGCAGAAACCTGTTTAACAAGTTGTACCATATGCATGTAAAGTTGTACTGGTCCAAGAACCATAAACATCGGACGTGGAACTCGACATAGACCTAAACCCGATATGTTTCATCCGGTCTGGTCCATGAATTACAGTACTCTTCGAAACTAGTCTCGTCCAAGAGCCGGTTTGGTCCGCTTCGGGCCAAATGCTCATGCCTTGAATGCAGTATTGGGCCCTAATACTGAAAGCGCATGATCCATACTCGAATTAGTGGGAGTCAAGGAGAATATAGGAAGCTTTTGGGATGAGGATTCATTGGGTACGATTTGATTTTTGTGTGGCTATGTTTCAGAATGGTGATGAACACTTGTGGAAGAGGATCTGGTTCAGGCTTAAGTGTTGGGACTGAGCCAATGGATGAGCGGATGTGGGAGTTCATTTCGTCAGAGATCACCCACCGTATTTTAGAGTTGACTCCAATGATTTTTGGTATGGTCAAGGAAGAGATCATGGAGATTATGAAGGAGCATTAGGAAGCGTACCACTCTAGGATTATTGAGCTTCTGGAAGAGAAACTAGGGACCTTTGGCTTGAGATCACAGCAAGACAATTTGGAGTGTGAACTATCTTTTTTCAGGAGTTCAAGGATTGTGGAGCTCTGGAGTTGTTTGCGGCTAAGTACCCTATTGCTACCCATCGATGAATCGATTACATGGAGAATACTCATCGAACAAGATTCTTCCTTGAGGGGGTAAATGTGGAATTTGTATCTTGTCTTTTGAGGGGTCGAGTCCATGATTGGTGGGAGGAGGTCGATAGTGCATTATCATATACAGCCGTGGTGGCCATATATTAGGTGCAACAAATGGAGAGGGAGTTTCAGGATCTTCATATTGAGACTGTGGGAGAGATCAATGCCAAGTTTTGGAGAGGGCCTTATTGGTTGTGCAATATGCAATAGACGAGAAGATGAAGAAGGTGAGGTTGCACGATATGTTGTAGGATGACATCAGGAAGTTTGTGAGCTTTTCAGGGTGCAAGACCCTAAATGATATCATTACTAGAGACTGAGAGCAGGAGGTTGATTTGAAGCACCAGGGGAATAGGAAGCCAGGGAATATTCAGATTGTAGTAGGTTAGGCGAAGAGGCCCATGACTCAGGATTTGTGTATGGGAGGCCATCAGGGATAGGGCGATTACGCCAAGTGTGGGAGGACCCATGAAGGTAGTTGTCATGAGAAAGGGAGGGGTTGCTTCAGTTGTGGTCAAACTGGTCATTTTAGCCGGGATTGTCTGCGAGGATCGACTCTGATGTGATTTCATTGTAGTAAAGTTTGACATAACACGGACGGCTTTTTGAGGTTTATGGGTGGATCATTACGTGCATCTGCTGTGACAACCCGATATTTCAACTCTATGTAACGACCTAAAAAACTCAAGTATTGTAACCACTTTTGTTATAATGAAATTAACTTCGAAAGATAAAATGCCCAAAAGTCTCTGATTAATTACCTACTATGTTAGGTGTCATTAAACCGTGATAGTACGTAAAAAGAACGCCTAAATCTGACTTTGTATAAGGAAGTTACAAAATTTCCAAGTTCGGCATAGCAACAGACAGCTAAAAACTCGAAACGGAGATCGAGCGACTTTTGGCCGGAATAACCTAAATGAGAATCGAAGGTCTTGACAATAGTTATTCAACGGTAAAAAGACTGACAAAAACAGACATCAGATAATGAAGTTATGAATTTCCAACGAAATTTTCTTACCGAGACCTTTTGAAAACAAATAATAAAAAAATAATTTCAAAATTTGCCGATGGAATCTAAACTAAAGTTGTAGAGCGTAGTCTCACCTACACGTGGATATAAGGAACATCGAAAATGGAGGTCGTATGAAGAAGATATGAATTTTGAAGTTTATTAAATAATAAAAATATAAATTTTATATTAAATTTCGCTATTATCTGAAAGAGGAGTCACCAGGCCGATCCGAGTTACGCCCAACGTACACTCGTACGCCCAACGTACTCGAGACCTAGGGCCTGGGATCGTCCACGTCTCCCCTATCCGAGGCTATGCCTCGTCCCATCCGAAGCTCCGAGGCATTTGAGGAAGCGGTCACGCATGACGCACGCGTACACCCAGCGTACTCGCGTACGCCTAGCATACTCGTGTACGCCCAGCATACCGAGGCTGTTCCCACCCCCTATAAAAGGGATGCGAGGGTTCCGAAGAAATGGCTCAATTTCTCTCAACTTTCTTGCGTTTTTTCCTGGTTTTCCGTGCACGTGCTATCCCGAAGCCCTGGTTTCCTTGCTCAAGTCCCGACGGTCGTTTGTACTCCCGAGATTCCCGAGAATCCCAAGAAAATCCGCTTTCTCGAGTCGAAATTCTGCTCGGTTTTCATCTCGCCTTCTTCGATCTTTCAAGTGAGTTCATACCCCTATAATCCACACTTTTAAATGTTTTATAAATACTTTTATATGCTTTTATGGGAGGGGATGAATACAAGTAAAACACACGATTATTACCGTGTGTTATATAAAGTTTCATTATACACTTTTTATCAATGGAATCATATTTGATTTATAACTATTATAGGGAATCTTTCGTATCCAAAATATACCACGATAACATCTTATCTTTTGAAATAAGAAGTGATTTATGTATTTATGTAAATTAAACACTCTGCTTATACTATACGTATATCTGTCCATCTTTGGCACTAGTGAGCATTTCACTAGGGATTACTATACAAGCGAGACACACTTTTAGAAAACTATAATAGGTATAGTTTTACGAGAACATCACGAACTTTTACATACTAGAAATACTATTTCAAGAAGTTGGAGTATACATTTCAAGTACGTTCGAGTATACATTTCAAGTCCTGTATAATCTGTTTTATACTAAGTTTTGTGAGACATTAAACTTCACGTACGTTCGAGTATACATTTCAAGTCCTGTATTATATACCAAAATCCATTGGAGGGGGAGCATGATGTTTGTGTATATATCTATATGGGATTGACAACCCCGCACCCTGACTGTTAGCTACAGTACACCATTTGGGGTGACAAACGTCAGATCATTCCAACACCTGAAGAACGTTGTGTATAGGCATTTCTAGTTAAATAGCATGGTTATAAAACTCACATGGAGTATCAAAAACACATTGATTTACGGGGTTTTTCAAACGTATTGGTAATTTTGTACATACATTAATTAACTACTTAAGGCATGGAAAACCTTATCGTAATACAATTTTGGAACTTCTAAACCAGTACCCACATATGAAAAAACATAAATTTTCTAGAAATAAACATTGGTCTTGATAGAAGGCTACATTTATACCAGTAGAGAATATGGAATTTTCTAGGAACCAACAAACAAAAACAAACCATTTCGTTTTATGTTCATGCAAACACTGTCATTTAATACTTATGAAGCTCACCAGCTTATATGTTGATCTACTCTTTCAAAACTGCTTGTATGTCCCCGGAATTCCGTAATTGCAGGTAACAAACAGCTTTTGAAGAAGGGACATTGTGGCGCTAGTTTAAATTCATATTTGGGCATCATATTGTAATTGGTTTTGAACATGTACCTTTTAAACAATGTAAACTTTCAATTATATATATGATGGTTATATTGCTTTCTTCACTATGTATTCAATTGTTACGTTACCACATGAAGTCATCCGCCCCCAAATGTTTCCGCCATTCCGGTTTGGGGGTGTGACAGATTGGTATCAGAGCGTTGTTTATAGTGAACTAAGTATATCGAACCACATAAGATATACAAACTATAAATTCTTAGGGACTCAAAGTCTCTGACAAAACGTTTTTACACCTAAAACCTTGTTTTATTTAAATAGATTATTTTGGGTCATAAAGTACAAAATACCTGCATACAACGATATATTTTCATGGTTAGAACTATACAAAAAGTATTAAGACGAGTTGGACACTACGATTAGTTATCGATATATGTAATCAAATTTGGGACGAATATAGCCTGATCAACTATATTTATCCGAGATTGGACTAACGTATGTCGAGGAATGATCGTAGTGAGCAACAAGTCAAAACTTATCAAAATAGAAACTAGTATCAAACATACAAATTTAAATACTATAGGAGTATTTGATACATACATTAGTTTAATCGACATGTTTATTGTTACATGTTTTCAAATTTTGTTCAAATCTTATAACCCAATTCTCGTATAGTCAAATGGATGGATTCCACCCACCAGAGGACCCCTACTACCGGAACCAGGGCAATGGAGGGTGGGTAGAGGAGGATCCCGAAGAGGATGAAGAACCTATCGAGTTGGAAGAAGAGGATGAAGAACCAGAAGTAGTCGACTCTCCAGCCATTAGGAGGAACTTCCAGGGACCGAATCCCGTTTGGGGAACTCACCTCCACCATTGGACCCAACAACAAGAGATACTCTCTCCCTATGATATGTGTCGGAACGTCTACGACATCAGGGATGGAGGTTCAGCCGACCGAGCACTCCTGGTCATGGTAGGTAAAGTGGCCAACCAGTCCTAGCAATCGGGGGTCCAAGCAAATCGAATTCGCGAAGTCAACGTGGAAGTACAAATTCACACTTCTGACATCCGCCGACTGGATATGTTGCAAGATGACACCCTTCTCCGCGACAATGCATTCCAAACAGAAATGATTGCAACCCTCGTAGAGTTGAGGGAACAACAAGCCGCCTTCGATAGGCATCTTATGGAATCAAAGCAATCAGATGCGGAGTCAAGCTCCAAGCGCAACCCATGTCACAAGTAGTGCTTGCTAAAATCCCAAATTTTGTTGTAGGTTACGACCTCGGTTAAAAGTTTTATTATTCTTAAACCTTGTAACCGGAGACCCTTTTAGGGGTCAAATTTTTGTGATCGTTGTATCATCTATTATATTAATATAATTGGCACACTATTATTACTACGTTGAGTATTTCATTCAATCTTTAAAATATTATGGAAAAACCATACGCTTGTTTCATATATTCGGATTTACAAATAACTTTCTCTCTTCTATCTTTGAGACTCATATTATCATCTGCTGTTGAACTATAGTGATTTAGTTCATGAGACACATTCATTTTCTATACTATTGAATTCTTACCCTTGTCTTTTCAGTCTATAGTTGAATGATGCCTCCGCGTAGAAATCCGCGTCGAAATAACGGTGGGGAAGCACCGATACCACCAGCGCCTCCACCTCCTCAATTTGATGTTGTCATGTTCCAAGCAACAGTCACCGCAGTTGTGGCGGCTGCAATGTCACAGATCAATACCCCTGTTAGGACTCGTTCAGAAATTGGCATACATCCTTCCAACCATGGCGAGAGTCATGGGCAACCCTGAGAGTGCACCTATAAATACTTTACGAATGCCAAACCCCGGATGTTTAATGGAACTTGTGGTGTGATGATTTTGAGGTAGTGGATAGAAAGGACATAATCAGTCTTTGAAATCTGCTCCTGTCCTGAGCACAGCAAAGTCAAATATGAAGCTTATACGCTTACTGATAGAGCTTTAACTTGGTGGAATGGCCACGTTAAGGTACTTACTCTGATACTGGAAAATTCAATAAGCTGGGAGAGCTTAAAAATCATGCTGATGAGAGAGTACTTTCCATGAGGAGAGATTCAAAAACTCGAGCACGAACTCTGGACTCTTGGAATGATTGGTACCGATATAGCAACTTATACCTACAGATTCTGCGATCTGGCAATTATTTGCCCATATATGATTTCTCCTGAGAGCAAGAAAATAGAGAGATACATTTGGGGACTGTCGCCCCAAATCTAGTCAAGCATGTTAGCTTCAAAACCTGACACTTTTGAAAGTGACCAAGAGCTGACACAATCTCTTATTGATCATGGAAGTCATCAAAACTCAACAATTTCTACACTAGAACCACAAAAGGGAAACAACAACAACAATAACAAGAAGAGAGGATGGAATAAGGGGAAGGGTGGGTTTTCCCAAGAATCCTTGAAGAAAAAACAACTAGTTACAGTGAATGCTGCTATTGTACCTACTACCATTCCTACAAATCTCTACCCAACAACGCCTTATGTGGGTAACCTTCCAAAGTGCACCAAAAGCAATTACCACCATAATGGACCTTTTCGGGAAATGCAGTGCTCCAACTTCAACAGAAAAGGACATACTGTCCGTTTCTGCAAAGCCCCCGTAAAGCCGATCACTCAAGTTCCCAATGCTGGTTTAGGCCAAGCTTGCTACGGTTGTGGCGAGGTGGGTCACTACAAATGAAACTGACCGAAGGTAGTGAATACCGGCGGAGTGGGATGAGTTTTGGCTATAGTTCACGAAGAAGCCGTAGCTGATCCTACAGTAGTTGCTGGTACGTTTCTTCTCGATAGTTCATATGCATGCATACAATTCGATAGTGGAGCATAGAGAAGCTTCGTGAGCCGAAACTTTATTCAATTACTTAAACATAAACCTAGCATGTTAGAAAAATCATTCACTGTAGAAATGGCAAATGGAAAAACAGAAAACAGTAATTGCATATACACGAGTTGTACATTAACTTTAGATGGTCACTCTTTCCCAATCAACCTCATGCCGGTCCAAATTAAAAGTTTTGATGTCATAGTTGGCATGGATTAGTTAAGTCTTCTTCGCACCGACATCATGTGCTTTGAAAATGCAATTCCTCTTAATCTCCCTAACGATGAAACATTAGTGATTTACGTTGACAAATCAAGTACAAACCTCCGCATCATTTCGTGCATCCAAGCTTGAAAGTGTTTGCGGAAGGATTATCATGCATTTCTTGCACACATCGTCGATACGAGTCAGGAAGTAAAGGACATTAAGAGCATTCCAGAAGTACACAACTTTCCCGATATCTTTCCAGAAGAACTATCGGGATTACCACCACAACGCCAAGTCGAGTTTAGAATCAACTTAGTTCCAGGGGCTACCCCAGTAGCAAAATCGCCTTATCGTCTGGCACCAGAAGAGATGCAAGAACTTTCCAGTCAGCTTAACAAAATCCACCAAAAAGGATTCATTAGACCAAGCTTCTCACCTTAGGGAGCACCGGTCTTGTTTGTAAAGAAGAAAGATAGATCGTTCCGTATGTGCATTGACTACAGAGAACTGAACAAACTTACTGTCAAAAATCATTACCCTCTTCCCCGCATTGACGACCTATTTGATCAACTTCCAGGAGCGAACTACTTCTCGAAGATAGATCTACGATCCGGATATCACCAATTACGAGTGCTAGAGGAGGATATTCCCAAGACAGCCTTTCGAACCCGTTATGGACATTACGAATTTGTAGTGATGTCGTTTGGATTAACCAACGCACCAGTGGTATTCATGGACTTAATGAATAGAGTGTTCCGTCCTTACTTGGATCATATCGTCATCGTCTTCATTGATGATATACTTATCTACTCCCGATGTAAGGAAGAACATAGTCAGCACCTACAAAGAGTCTTAGAAATGCTACGATCGGAGAAGCTCTATGCGAAGTTCTCTAAATGCAAATTTTGGATTCGAAGAGTCGAATTTTTGGGCCACGTTGTTAGTGAAAAGGGGATACATGTGGACCCCTCCAAAATTATGGCCATTGAGAACTGGTCGGCACCGAAGACACCTACAGAGATTCGTCAATTTCTAGGTCTCACTAGCTAGTATCGCAGATTCATAAAGAACTTCTCTGGCATTGCGAAACCTCTTACTACATTAACCCAGAAAGGTGTGGCCTTTGACTGGGAAGCAAAACAAGAGAAGGTGTTCCAAACACTGAAACAGGCCTTGTGCACTACACCGATACTATCCCTCCCCGAAGGGATACAAGATTTCGTAGTGTATTGCTATGCATCAAATCAAGTACTTGGATGTGTTCTTATGCAAAGAGGGAAGGTTATTGCCTATGCCTCCCGTTAGCTTAAGATACATGAAGTAAACTATAAAACACATGATCTTGAGTTAGGAGCAGTAGTATTTTCTTTGAAGATCTAGAGACACTCCCTGTACGGAACGAAGAGTACTATTTACACCGACCACACGAGCCTTCAACACATTTTCAAGTGTTTAGATTATGGATGTTATTATACTTTGGTAAAATATGGTTATATTTTAAAGTATAATTTACTGGTCAGAGTGTTTTATCCCATTGCATTTATAGGCTGTATATCTTTTATGAATTGATATACTTAGCTCACTATAAACAATGCTCTGATACCAATCTGTCACACCCCAAAACCGGAACGGCGGAAACGTTCTGGGGTGGATGACGTCATGTCAAGTATCACAACACATGCATTATAGTAATCAAAGTACAACAAAACATTGCATTAATGGTAGTAGTTTTACAAGGTTACATTACAACAATTTAAAGTATGCAAGTAAATATAATAAATACAGTAAGGTACTAAGCCATCTTCATCAACAGCTCCGGGGGTGTACCTGTCTAATTGCTGATCTGAGAATACAAGTTATTTGAAAAGTGAGTATCAGCATTTTTACAAATGTTGGTGAGTTCATAAGTATTTAGTGTCATTTAGTCAAATAACTTTCTAAAGTATTAGTTTAAGTGTTTTCTGTGTATTAGTGTTCTTTCCAGAAAATCCTATATTTTCTTTAATAAAAGCAGCCTTCTACCAAGACTGGTCAGTGTAATGTGGTAAAAAGAAGTTTCCCTTAATTTCTATTATTATCAAAATACTGAATTTGACTATTAAAGAAAGCAAGAGACATCAGGGAATAACATATGCCTCAGCAGTGAGGACTGCTGACTAAGGCAAAAGAATCATAGACTCTAGGAGAGTATCGAACTAACGACAAGCCTGGTTCAGTCTAACAAATGGAGACACAGACCCCAGAAGGTACCAAATGAAAGGTACAACTGGTAAGGTCTAAAACAGTGAACGTAGACCGAAGACAATACCAAATGAATGGTACATCTTGCAAGGTCAAAACAAAGACTACCGACCGTAGACAGTATCAAATGAAAGACACATCTGGCAAGGTCAAAACAGTGAAGACAGACCGCAGACGATACCAAATGAAAGGTACATCTCGCAAGGTCAAAACAGTGTGACTCTGAAAAAGGTGACATCAGCATACAGTGTAAATCGATGACGAAATACCGTTACCTTAAAGCCTTGAATTATAAGGAAACTCAGGATACTCATAACCATACTGCCTAGAGTTCCAGATGCCCTACAAGCATCTATATAATGTGACATTTGTCACCCCTTGGCTTGGTAGGCCGTGGACTGTAGCTAGCAGTCAGGGTGCGGGGTTGTCAATCCCGTATAGGCCTATACACACAATGTCCGCTCTCCTTACAGGAGACTCTGGTTACCAACTAGATGACGGAGAAGGCCGCGTCCCTAAGATGCATCCCAAATAGAGGATAGTGTGTTACTAGGAGGGAGTGGGTTTCTAATGTAAGTATAGACTAGAGTAAGAGACTCTTAACTGAACTGACTAGAGGATTTCCTGTATGTCCATACTCATATACATAGTATATAACTAATAAACCAAACGACCTTCGGACGGCCACCCGATCCCACCAGACCACATCTCAACGAAGAAAAGGAAATAGGGCGGATGAGCCTTGCTAAGTCTTTCAATCATTACTTATGTGTATCTACATAAGCACAGATGTACATCTAACTACGACTGAGTGTGTAATAATTGAAGACATATCATCATGGTGTGAATTCATACAGTGTGGAATAACAGAATCGGAAAGTATAAGTGTATCATGTATAAGTGATTTTTGTGAAGTAGGAGTGTCTAACGGGTGAAGTAGGAGCGGTCGCAAGTGAAGTAGAAGTGTCGAACAAGTATAAGCGTATCACGAAGTAGAGGCGACAATAGGTGAAGTAAAAGCGTATCAAGTATAAGTGAAGTAGAGTCGTTATCAAGTATAAGTGAAGTAGAAATCGTATCACTAAGTAAGAGCGTGAATAAGTATAAGCGTCATCAGGTATACACGACTAGAAATATAAGTGAAAGCGTTACCGAGTAGGAGTATAAAATAAGTATAAGTGAAGCAGCAGTATTTAACAAGTAAAAGTATACGTCTAAAAAGGAAATCATTAATGAAAAGCCTTTATGTACAGAGAAAATCCCAAATTGTATTCTTTTGTAAAATATGTTTAAAAAACTTAGAGGATCTTTCATAAACCAATTTAAAATGAATTTGGATAAATCAGTATAAGTAAAAGTCATTATAGTGTCCCACTCGGTAAAACAGTGTAAAGTGGTAAAATTTTGCGCATGCGGGTTATCAATCACATGTGGTTGATATGATAACTGGCATGTTTAACTTGTATTCCCCCCTATAAAACATTTAAAAGCATTTAAAAGGTTCATTCAGGGGTATGAACTCACCTGGTGTAAGTAGGTCCGACGAGTTTGCTGTTTGGGCGTTCGGTGCCACATAAGGACTCGAACACACTCAAAGACCTATTTAACATATGATATCATATTTTCACATACAATTAGTATATTTAATACTATTTAAACAAATATACACGCTCAAAGGAGCAAAAAACACTTTGGCTAAGTGTTTGGGTGTCTCGGGTAGCGTTTAAGGGTGCTAAGGGTCTCCTATCAGTTGTGGAACTTTGCTAAACTCAAATATCAAGTGTGTGAATGGGTTTAAAGCATTAGCATGGAGCAAATTGGAGTTTACGGCCCAACTCAAGGGAGTTTACGGCTGTAAACTCCCAAGGGTATATTCTTGGGTGTTTTATGCTTCTAGCTTGTTCATGGGATTTTTCTAAGTACTTTTCATAAA
Source organism: Lactuca saligna (assembly GCF_052625555.1). Lineage (NCBI taxonomy): Eukaryota > Viridiplantae > Streptophyta > Magnoliopsida > Asterales > Asteraceae > Lactuca > Lactuca saligna. The sequence continues at coordinate 81,341,142 of NC_136423.1, read as the reverse complement.
AGGCATGAGTGGATTTGAGGCTTCTAAGGGAATTATATTGGAGTTTACAGCCTAGGGACACTCCCAAGGGAGTTTACGGCCGTAAACTCTCATACCTTGGATTTTGTGAAGTCTTAAGCCCTAAATACCTTCCTAGCAATTTATAATGATGTGTGATGCCATTTTGGGGGATTAAAACTACCATTTGAGTGGGTTTTGGGGAGTTTACAGCCTAGACAATTTCTTGGGCTGTAAACTCCTTTTAATCCCTCAATTTCTTGTGTTTAAGTCCTTAAATCCTCCGTAGTATTTTATGGTAAGTGTCTAGGGCCATTTGGGGGGTAAAAATCACACTTTTGGGCACATTTAGGGGTGTTTACGGCCTTGGTATATACTTGGCTGTAAACTCCTTTTTTTCCTATCATTTCATTGTGTTTAATTGTGTTAAACCCAAGATACTAAGTCCCTAAATTATGTGTTAATCCCTAGGGTGGTTTGGGAGTGTTTTGGAGGCATTTTAACAATGTTTTGAGGGGTTTACGGCCTAAGCTTGTGCTTGGGCCGTAAACTCTCTTTTACCCTCTAAATCCATGGGTTTTAATGTTTAAACACTCCTAGGCTAATACCTTAATTTATTTCCTAGCTGATGAGATTATAGAGTCTTTTAATCTATAAAGATCGATTAGATCTTGAACAAGTAAATAAACAATGACGGTTCAAACACAGTAAAATAATAGAACAAGATTGAATCAAACGAGTCGAATGATTAAAACAAAATCCTCAGAAGAGCTCGATCAAGAACATCAACTGTAGAGGATTGGAAGGTTACAAGTATTATCAAATAAACCTTTAGTCGTCTGGAAACTTTCGTATTCTTAGATCTCTCAAACTGTTGACCTAATATGCATGCAAGCATAAGCTTATATACAAAGCATAAAAGACATACGGTTGGACAGGCCCAAACCGTAATACAAAGAAATAAAAACAAATGAGCCCAAAAGACGCAATCTTCTAAGCCCAACAATCTCCCCCTTTGCGTCAATTTGGGGCGAGATGTTCAGTCTGTTTTCAAAGCAGATGGCTTCTTTACCGTTTGAAAAATTTTCGGTATCAAAGCTAGAATATGATGTTGAAGGTAATATACCAACGAAGCATATCTGTAAAGTTCTTCTTATCTGCTGTTGAGTTCTGTTTGCATCGGTGAATGATATTGATGATGTGCTCCAGACACTCTGTAGAGAACAGATGCTTGTCTACCAACGCAAACAGAAATTTGTGCTTATCCCCCCTTGTGAACATAACTGTCAGATTGGAAGAATCAATCTGCCCCAACTTCATTTTATGGACATCTCCGGTTTTGGAAGTGGGCTTGACAGTCGGTTTCTTATTCATCACCTTTGCTATTTCCTGATCCATAGTGGCTAGCTCATGGACATAGGAAGCCAACATTCTTTTAAGATGAGAAAGAATTGGTTCATATTCTCTCTGGTTGGAGAGAAGAATGTTGTATAGCAAGATCCAATCGTGGGGGTTCAGACTGGGAAGATCTGCCAGAGAAATAAGATGTTCGGTGTTGGCAGTTCCTCTGTTGATTTTGAAATTGACGTTTACAAATTTCCCAGCCTGGGTTGGTTTCAGTACCTTGACTCTTATAATTTTCTGGGCACTCCAAGTCAAGTACTGAGGTTGACCGAATTTCAGATAGAAATCGATAAGCTCCCTATCAACCTTCGGGTTCGGATGAGGGACGTTTGCAGTGACATCAAAGCAGTGAAAAGTGAAGGCTTTACGCGTAATGGGCATGTCGAACTGCGAGTCTTTGGAGTTTTCACACTCAAAAGATGCAATCGGTTCCAACCAATAAATAGAAGGAAACTCAATTGCTTGAGTGATGAGTGTGTCTCTGTCCCAATCTGGGAACAGAGTCTTTTTAGCTTGAATTGCCTCCTCATCCTCCCGGATTTTCCTTTCTCTGGCTTCTGCCTCACGAGCTATCTTCAATGTTTCATCAAGCTCTCTGTCCCGTTTCTTGCGTTGAAGAGCTTCAGTAATGGTTTCATCTGATTCTGATTCGCTCTCAACTAGGACATGTTTACCAGAACCCGAAGCTACATTACCCTTCGGTTCTTGTTTGGACATACCTTCCTCTCCCCCTTATCTCGGAAGAACATGCTTCTTCGAGACACCCTTCATTTCACTTAGGATAGTGATCGCCGGAAGGAGTTTCGCCTGGAGATGCTGACGAATAGTGAGGGTTAGGAAGGGATCATGGGAGTCAAGAACACCGGTTAACATATTTTTAACGTCACCAGCGCAACTCTGAAGAACTGCCCGTTGAGTTTGAAGTAAAGTGATTCTTGTTGTGCCTGGGCCAGTTGAACTTTCTGTAAGTCAATAGTTGCCTGGTGCTTGATAACTTCTTCCTTCAGGGTGCTCTCGGCTGCTAAAGAGGCAAAACGTGAATCCAAAGATTTGAGAATTGAAGTGGATTCAGTTTTGAGGTCAGCACGCAGAGCCTCAAATTTCCTGGTTTCTCCCTGAAGGGTGGCTGCGAACGAGTCTACTGACGCTTGAAATTTGGAAGCATTTGAATCAGCATCAGCCTTGAGAGAATCAAGAAAGATCTGAGTTATATGAACAACCTCAGAAACTTCCTTAGTGGCTTTGGAGCATGAGGCTGCTGAATTGTCTACAGCGTCAGTAGAGCGATCCAAGGCTTCGGTGTAAGTCTGGATTGCTGACTCGATGAAAGCCTTCAGCACAGCACCCCCATATGCTTTACTGTCAGCCAGCAGACTGTCGAGTTTTGCGTGAATCTCTTGAAGTTGCTGACTTGACACAGGGGTATCTGTATCGGTGTCGGTAGGGATCCGGTAAGGGCTGTAATAGATGGAATCAAATTCATCATCATCACCCCCTAGGGTAGCACCGGAGTTGGAAGATGGAGAAGGGGAGGATTGAAGGTTGATGACCGGGGTTTCAACCACAGAAGCAGCCCCCGTATCAGATACGTTAACCGTTACTGGTGGTTGGGTTGTGGTTATGGTGATAGATTCTGTGATAATAGGTTGGGAGATAGAAGATAAAGGTTGAGAAATGGTGAAAGGAATAGTGGTTTCGGTTGTGGTTTGGGAAATTGATGTTGGAACAGAACTTGAGATGTTCTGTTTGGGTGATTGGGTTGGGGTTGAAAATTTTGGGGAAGTAGGAGGAGAAGGAGATTTGGTAATTTGGGGAGATTTAGGTGGGGTAGGTGAGTTTTGTGGAGACGAAACGGGTGTAGTTTCGGGTTGAGGATTAACGTCTGGTGGGGTAGGTGAGTTTTGTGGAGACGAAACGGGTGCAGTTTCGGGTTGAGGATCAACATCTTCTGTTTTGGATGGTGCATTCTGTTTTGATTCAGAAGGAGATCGTTTGGCTCTTTTAGCCATCTTCTTGACCTTTTTCGATCTCGGCTGAGAAGGTGCCTCTGCCTCGGATTTGCGTTTGGAGGACCTTCTCTTTTTCTCCTTTTGGGGTGCGGGTTCCTTCATCTCAGCCTTCTCCTTTTTGCTCGCTCTTTTGCCCCGGTTAGCAGGCTGATCCAGAGCCTCAAGAGCTGCACGTTGTTCCTCGGAAAGAACCCTAGGAGGCAGGGGGGTTATGGAGCTGTAGTCCGCCATAATCTTGCTGTGGGGCGTGACACATCTGTACATGGACTCAGGGATTAGTCCATAGTGGAGGAACTTACTTGGATCTGAGAGAATGATTTTCTTGGTGTGGTATGTGGCAATTGAAGCCATAAGAACATCCTTCATGACAGGGATGTCAAGAGAATCAATGGCTCTCCTGGTGATGAGGGTCCAAAACCTGGCGCATGAAATTTCTGAGTGCCTTGCGGTAGAGTTGAGACTCTGAACCACTTGAGACCAGAGAATCGACCCATAGTCCAGATTGATCCCGTTGTAAAGCCCATACAACATTGTGAGAAATCCTTTGCTAGTGGTGTCGGAACCACCACATCGCTCCGCTAAACCCTTAATTAAAAGGGTAGGCAATCCATTCCACTGAGATGGAAGACATGATTTCTTGACTTTGCCAACAGATGTTAGAACATCTGTATACCCCATCTCGTACATCATCTTAAAGATTTGGGCGGTTGTGATGAAGTCTGGTGAAATAACAGAAGCATCTACGGCAAGCCCTAGAAGAGAGCAAAACCGTGCTTTGGAAACGGAAGTCTTCTTGTCGTGAATAGAGAAGTAGATACGGTCTTTGTGTTTGTCATAGCTTGCTGTGGAGTAGACTTGAGATAGCAGGGACATAGGAACTGCCTCCACCTGCGTTAATGCCAATACCAATGGGGAATATGTGAGGCATTCCACCACGTAGAGCATATATGAGTCATAGACGTATGGAGACAACTCTATGATCATGTTCTGATTTGGTTTGATTGCAAGAAAAGAAGAAGAAGCAGACTGATCGTGAGTGGAAGAAGAAGTCGCCATTGTTGAGTTTTTGGAAGAAGATGAACAGGGGCAACTTTTTCAGAGAGATAATGCTTTGAGAGGTAACTGCCAAAGAACACGATCACGTCTTATTTATACCGTTCTCAGGAGCGAGAAAATCGTGATGATTAGGAACCCAAAACGTCGCCTGAAAAAGCGCGATTAGAAGTTATGGTGTATTCAATGAAGACGTCAGCACACGTGGGGCTGAAACGAATCCTTTGCACGCGCCCAAATCTTTTTCGTACCGTTTGAAATCCCTTGTGCCCTTGTTTGGTTACAGTTGAGACTTAGAACCATGTGGCAAACAGTAATTAGAATGTGGGAAAATAATTCCGTGCATAAGAGTGTGAAAGACAAGGAAATAAATCTAATGTGTTTGGTAGTGCGTGTTGTCTAAATAAAAGACAGAAGGCAGAAGATTCCGGGCAAGAATCGCTTCCTTCAGAGTCAAGAGAGACCTGAAGTGTTTGTGTGGTTTCCCGAGAAATACGATCAGTTGTTTTTAGAGAAACAATGAAAGGCGTCTTCTGATGATGGCTAAGAGGTGGCTGAACTCAATCCAAACATTAAGTCTTGACATAAAACTTAAGTGTTGGTAGAGTTACCTGTGAGACCGATGTGATCTGTTGAACAGGTAGGTGGGAAGTATTCTGTGATGGGAATGATATAGACAGAAATCTCAAAATAAATTAAACTGGATCTCTTTGGGAAGAAATGTCTTAGGACGAGACAGTTTCATAAAAGATCACTCATAAAGAAGATTTCCAAGTAAAAGCTTGAGTTAATAACTCACCGTCAATTCTATTTAGGTGTTGGATTTTGGGTTTCACTCAGAACGTGGTAATCGAATCTAAGATCATGAACTCAGATGTTGTGCAACCATAAGCCTCAGTGGTAAAGACTGAGAGCATCAAGGGTTACTTTGGGGAGCGAATGTAAGTGAAGAAGTTGAAGAGATGGTTAAGAGACCGAAAGTACCTTCTGCTACATAAATGGGACAAAGCAGAGCAACTCATGTTTCAGATGAGTAAAAGAAGGTAGCTCTAGACCGAATATGAGAGAATAGCCTGATTGGGAAGAAACGATAGGTATTGATCGAATCATTAAGGCATGCTCGAGGTCATAGAGGCTTGGGACAACATACAGCAGCATGCTTCTAGGGACGTCTAACTAGTCTTATAAGAGAAAAACATACCTGGATGAACGTTCCATAAGGCCATACTTGTATTCACTTGAGCAAGAAGTACATATAAAATATTTTTGAAAATTTGAAATTTACTTAGAGATAAATAAATACTGATAGACAAAATATTTTTGTTAATTTTTAATTTTCTGAAAAAGAAATAAAAACAGAAAGATAAAATATTTTTGTTAAATTTGAAGTTTCTGAAAAAGAAATAAAAAAAACAGAAAGACAAAATTTAGACAAGGAAAAGAAGTAGAGATTAGGAAGAACCGAGCGGTTTGATTGAATGAGTGCCTATCTTGTAGAGACAGAGAGAGACCGAGCGATCTGGTTGATTTGGTTCCGTTATGTTACTAGAGCAGAGAGCAACAGAGCGTTCTGCTAGGTTCGGTTCTTTGATTTTGCCAGAGCAGAGAGTAACCGAGCGGTCTGGTTGATTCGGTTCCTTGATTGTACCAGAGCAGAGAGTAACAGAGCGGTCTGTTAGGTTCGGTTCTTGAATTTTACCAGAACAGAGAGCAACCGAGCGGTCTGTTAGGTTCGGTTCTTGAATTTGACCAGAACAGAGAGTAACCGAGCGGTCTGTTAGGTTCGGTTCTTGAATTTGACCAGAACAGAGAGTGACCGAGCGGTCTGTTAGGTTCGGTTCTTGAATTTTTTTATTTTTTTTTATTTTTTTATTTTTTTTTTAAATAGAGACATGAGGATTTGGGACCGATTCTGCAACCATCATGCCTAAGCCTTGCAATATCTGATTGAATGATGCTTCAGGAAGAGCTTTTGTAAAGATGTCAGTCAGCTGATCAGTGGTTCTTACGAAGTGAACTTCGACATTTCCATCTTCCACATGATCTTTGATGAAGTGATACCTTAGTGCTATGTGTTTGGTTTTGGAGTGTTGCACTGGGTTATGACAAATCCTAATTGCACTTTCGGAGTCACAATATAGTGGGATCTTCTTCATATTGAGTCCATAGTCTCGAAGTTGACTTTGGATCCAAATCACTTGTGATGTGCATGATGCGGCTGCAATGTATTCTGCTTCGGCTGTAGATAGCGACACGCATGTCTGTTTCTTGGATTGCCAGCTAACTAACTTCCCGTCAAGAAATTGACATCCACCGGTCGTGCTTTTTCGGTCGAGTCCACATCCTCCAAGGTCAGCATCAGAATAGGCTTGAACGAAGAAGCCTGAGTTGGATGGATACCAAAGACCTAAGGAGGTGGTTCGCTTGAGATATCGGAGGATGTTCTTCACTGCAAGCATGTGAGGTTCACGGGGGTTTGCCTGAAATCGAGCACAATAACACACAGAAAACATGATATCAGGTCTGCTAGCAGTAAGATACATTAACGATCCAATCATTTGATGATAGAGCGTGATATCAACAGCTGGTTTGTCTAGAGATGGGGTAAGCTTAGTGCCGAATGCCATTGGGACTTTGACTTTTGAGTCTCCCATCATACCGAACATTGCTAGGAGAGTCTTCGTGTAAGCTTCCTGATTAATAAAAATGCCTTCGGGTCCCTGTCTTATGTTTAAACCAAGGAAAAATTTAATAGGACCCATTGAGCTCATTTCAAACTTAGTCTCCATCAGCTTTCTGAATTCAGCCGTTAAGCTTGGATTTGTGGAGCCAAAGATGATATCATCGACATAAATTTGAACTATCATAAGGTGGTTACCTTCCTTTTTGCGAAAGAAGGTTGGGTCAACCGAACCTTGTTTGAATTTAGACATCTTTAAAAATTTTGTAAGCGTTTCATACCAGGCTCTCGGAGCTTGTTTAAGGCTGTACACAGCTTTATCCAGAATATAGCAATGATTTGGATGCTTTTCGTTCACGAATCCAGGAGGTTGCTCTACGTACACCGTCTTTTCAAGTTCTCCATTGAGAAATGCACACTTGACGTCCATTTGGAAAACTTCAAAGTTCTTGTGAGCAGCATAAGCTAGGAATATTCTAACAGATTCTAGCCGAGCTACTGGAGCGAAAGTCTCTTCGTAGTCTATCCCTTCCTCTTGACAATATCCCTTGACCACCAGACGAGCCTTGTTCCGTATAACATTACCTTCCTTGTCCATTTTGTTCCTAAAGACCCATTTGAGACCAACAACCGAAGCATCTGGAGGAGTTGGAATTAGGCGCCAGACTTTGTTTCTTTCAAATTCGTTCAACTCGTCTTGCATTGCTTGAACCCAATCAGAGTGGTCGAGAGCAGTGTTAACTGTCTTTGGTTCAACTTTTGATACGAATGAATTGAACATGCAAAACTCTACCTTTGAAAATAAGGAAGTCTGTTTTGCCTTCAGTTGTGATCGGGTCAGAACCTTTTCAGATACATCCCCAACTACTTGAGAGACAGGATGATCTCTGGTCCATTTGATAAGAGGAGGGTAATTTGGATCAACGGTTGAGTCTAAGTCGGCATTGATTATTTCTTCTAGTTCAGATTGGCTATCATAACCGAGTGTCACATCGTCATGTTCTACCTCAGTTGGTGTACTTTGGAAGATATGAGGTTCGTGTGATTCTAGTGGACCTGAGCTTGCTGGTGTTGAGACCTCTTCGGTTGAAGTTGTGGAATTTGGCTCCCCCTGGACTTGAGCATTTGGCTCCCCCTCGATTTGAGTACATGGCTCCCCCTCGACTTGAGCTTCGTTGGAAGGAGAGTCGTTGCTGATTGATTCTTCTCCATACATTCTCCTTGCAGCATCTTCAACAATCTGCTCCATATGATCAACTTTGTTATCTGCTGCACCAGCTTCAGAGAGTGAAGCATTCTCTGGTTCGTCAAAGAGCTCCAGAAATGTCTCAAATAGATTAGCGACCGAGACTGTAGTCATTCCATTTGGAGGAAAGATTTCCCCAGTGATATTTTCTTTAGCCTGTAGCTTCTTGACATAGTTGTCGTCAAAGGTCACATAATACGTCTCTTCAATTTTTCTTGAACGCTTATTTAGGACCCTGTATGCCTTGGATGTGAGAGAGTAACCCAGGAAAATTCCTTCGTCGGCTTTGACATCAAACTTGTTGCGGTGTTCTTTGGAGTTGAAGATGAAACACCTTAGGCCGAACACATGGAAAAATTTCACATTTGGCTTCCTGTTGTTCAATATCTCATATGGGGTGAGTGCAAACCTTTTGTTGAGATATGACCTGTTCTGTGTAAAACAAGCAGCGCAAATAGCATCAGCCCAAAAATAAAGAGGTAAAGAAGCAAAACTTAGCATAGTTCGGGCAGCTTCACACAAGGATCGGTTTCGTCTTTCGACTATTCCGTTCTGTTGTGGTGTGTAGGGAGCTGAGAAATTATGACTAATTCCCTTCTCTGCAAGAAACTCTTCAAACTCCCTGTTCTTGAATTCGAGACCATTGTCGCTTCGGATGTTGCGGACAACCTTTTTGAGCTGTACTTCAATTTGCGTAATAAACGTTTTTAGCTTTTGAGTCGCTTCAGATTTGAGCTTTAGAAAGAACACCCATGTAAATCGAGAAAAGTCATCAACGATAACAAGAATATACTTGCTACCACCGATGCTTTCGATAGATGAAGGACCACACAAATCAATATGAATTAATTCGAGTGGTTCAACAACTTTTGTATTGATAATAGATGGATGACTTTGACGACTCTGCTTTCCCATTTCGCATGCAGCACATAGATGATCCCTGTCGAACTTGAGTAATGGAAGTCCCCTTACATGACCTCCTGTAACAAGACGATTGATATCTTTGAAGTTAAGATGAGATAATCTTCGGTGCCACAACCAGCTTTCATTGGATTGCGCTTTTGACAATAAGCATACAACTGGATTTCCTTTGATGGGTTTCATGTTTAAGGGAAACATTTCACCCTTCCGCTCTGACTTGAGAATTATTTTATTTGACTTTTTCTCTATAATCTCTGAACCTTCATCATCGAATGAGACTTTGAGACCTGTACCTCCAACCAGTTGAGATACACTAATGAGGTTGTGTTGGAGTCCTTCCACATATGCCACCTTCCTTATTGAGAAATCCCCATTGGTTATCATTCCGTATCCCTTTATGGTGCCGAAAGAATTGTTTCCGAACTTGACGTTGCCACCATTTGCAAGCGATCTGTACTCCCTAAGCTCTTCTTTCCTTCCTGTCATGTGACGTGAGCAGCCACTATCAATGTACCATTCTTCGTCGAACTGCTCGTCACTTATAATCTGCAAAATTTAGAGAGATTTAGGAACCCAAAGTTTCTTGGGTCCACGTGAGCTTTGTATGAAAACAGGAGCAATAATAGAGATATCAACAAGATAAGTTCTTTTTACTAGAGTTGTTTTATCTTTCCTTTTAATGGTGTACACTTTTATTTTGTTAAGATTAGTAGAGTTAGATTCGGTCTTTGATGTGGATTTATCGACTTTCTGCTTCCACTTTTGCTCAGTTGATGAATGAGATTTAGAACGAGATTGATATGAAACTGAGGATGAAGAAGAATTGGAAGAATGAAAAGAATTAGACTTAAAAGGAGACTTTAGGTGACCCTTTTGTTTTTGATCATTGGAGGGACCGACCTTAGAGTTTTGAACTCTTTTGTCTTCAGAACCGAACCTTTGTGTTTAGTTCGAGCCACTTTTGGAACAGAACCTTTGGTTCTGGTTGATATCCTTTTCAGAACCGAACTTCTGCTTTCGGTTGTTGTCCTTTTGTGAACCGAACCTCGGCTTTCGGTTTTTGGGACTTTCAAGCTTTTCTTCAGGAATGTCTTCATACTTTAGATTCTTGTCTTGATGAGTGAAGTATGCATTCTGGGAACGCCAAAATTGTTTCCTTTCCGAAAGATTCTTCCGGTATCTGATGTTCCTTTCTATCTTCCTGTTCCGCATCTGAGATGGTTGATGATGAACATTTGCTTTTGTTTTTGCTGACCCCTTGATCGGTTCCATTTGAACTACGGTGGAATTACTTTGAGCTGAAGAAGCCGAAGGAATGGTTTCTGTTGGTGAGTGAACATCCTTCTGAGGAGTATCTTTTGTACCACTAGTGCTCGGCTCACTGAAGTTGTTTGACTTATTCAAAGGTTCGGGTATATATCTTCCTTTGCTCTTCCATGAAGTTCGTTCAGATAAACCAATGGTTTCATCTGCATTATCAATAGGAGCTTCCCAGAAGTAGTCATCACAGCCATCAGCATTGTCTTTGTCTATAATGGCTGCAAGTTCGGCTGTTTGATGTTCAGTTACTCCTGTTACCTTGTATACTTGATTTGGAGTAGTCCTGACCTTTTGATATACAACAGCTTTCTCAACTAATTTTGGGGACTTTTGATGGGACAACCGAGCGAACTCTACCGAATTTTCAGAAATAAGATTCTTGTGATTTTCTGGCTCGGTTTTAATAAATTCTGAGCAGTCAACCGTGTCCTCTACAGAAATTTCACTCATATTTTCATCCTCATCAAGCTCAGATGCATTTTCAACATCAATTTTGTTTTCTGAGCTTACTTTGGTGTTTAAAGAGTCAAATTTTTGCATGGTTTCGGTCCTCAGTTTAAGTCTGTCATTTTCATCCAAAAGATTTTTAAGCATGAGCTTGTGGTCTTTAGATTTAATGAAGGACTCAATTTTGTCCAGTCCATACATGTAGGTGGGATTTATGTTATCAGATGATATCACACTTTCACAGTTATAAGCTTCGGCATCGATTTCATCTTCCTTAAATTCCAGGAAGGGCAAAATCATGCGGTGAATTCTTTGGCCTATTTCACAATCCAAGTGGAGCTGAGTAATATTAGAATACAGACGTTTAGCAATTAAACAAAAAACATTTCGTTGTTTTAACAATTTCAAATTGTCTCTTTGCAAATAAATGTTTTCATCTTTAACTCTGACTAATTCCGATTCCTTTAACTCTATCCACATTCTCCGCTCCTCACTCTTCGACGTTGCCCTGCTCAATTGATCAGTTAGGTTAGAATTTGTGACCCGAGTTTGAGTTAAGCTACTATCTAGATGAGATATTCTTGTATTAACACCTTTTAGTTCTTTCTCATAAGAGGATGATGGTATTTTACATGAAACAAAAACAGATTGTACCTTCTTTATCAGTTCATCAAGCTCATTGAACTGCTGGCTGAGTGGTTTGGCTGTGAAGCACATATCCTCTTTTGCATTCTGTCCATCATTTCCTCCATCGGTGTTGTATCCCCTCAATTGAGATACGTCAGAAACCATAAGGCATTTACCACCACTGCCTTCTTCCTTAGACACGAACGCCTTTCCATGAGTAGGCTGCCTCACTTCCTCGTCTTCTGAGTCAGTAGACCAAACTTCCGTGCTACCGAACTCATCACCTGGAACAGAACCCTGCACAATAAGGGCATTACAAGGCGGGTTAGCAGCAGACTTCTTCTTTCTCAACTCATCTAGCCTTTTCTGCAACACAGCTTCCTCATCGTTTCCATCATCTTTCTCAGCCATTTTCTTGAGGACACAGTCCTTAGCATAATGGTTTTTCCCACCACAGTAAAAGCAGCTCACTACAGAGTCGCCGTCAACCTTTGGTTCCTTCTTGTGCTCCTCAACTTTTGGTTCATTAACCACCTTTTCTGAGCTATAACTTCCCTGCCAGTTTCGGTTTTTGTTGCTGGGAAATTTCTTCTTTATGAACCTTTTGGGATTGGATACCATCAAGGCATAATCTTCTGATGTGAGATCATATTCTTCCAGGCTGAGGTCTTCATCCTCCATAACGGCTTTACTTTTTGACAAGAGAGCCAACGAACCGAGACCGGAAACGACATTCTTTTCTTGCACCACGTTTTTCTCTTGAGACTTGAGAATTCCCACCAGTTTCGCCAAAGAGTATGATTTAAATTGCTCATGGGCTTTAACTGTGGAAACTACTGATCTCCACTCAGACCTTAGACCATTCAGGAATGTAACTTTCTGTTCGATGAGCTTCCTTTCGATATCATGTTTGATCATCTTGCTGAGAAGATGATTGAAGCGATCGAATGTCTGGGTTACAGATTCTTCAGCCCCTTGTCTAAATTCACCAAACTCAGATAGAAGCAGAGTTTGAATAGAATGTTCGAGATCTTCGTCTGTAGAATACAATTCACGAAGTCTGTCCCATACATCCTTCGCCGTCGTGCAAGAGCTAACCAATCTGAATGTATCGGACTGAAGGGCGAACCGGATCAATCTTAGTGCTTTGATATTGCATTGGAACTTGTCTTTTTCATCTTGTGCAATGTCTTTCACGTCCTTAAGCAAATCATTGTATTCTTTTTGAGTTTTAATGACTCTGGACGTTGCAGAATGAGAAAACGGTCCGTTGGTGATGGCTTCCCAAATCAAATACCCATTTTCCTCCGACCCAATAACGTAGTCTTCGAAATGATGTGCCCATACTTCATAATCGTTGGTGTATAAGATCGGAATCCTTGTCGTCGAACCAATGCTGTTTGAAATATTGATAACGTTTGATTGTGTCGCGTCCATTATGATCGTAAAAACCTGTTCAAAGATCAGACTTGTAATAAAGCGTATTAGGGCAAAATAATAAATATCAAGATACGTCAATAAAGATGACGGCTCAATAAATATTAATGATTGCGGAAAAACCCTAATGAAAATCTTTTTCACAGAAAAGATGTGTATCAATTACACAGCCTTCTGCTCTGATACCAATTGATGAGATTATAGAGTCTTTTAATCTATAAAGATCGATTAGATCTTGAACAAGTAAATAAACAATGACGGTTCAAACACAGTAAAATAATAGAACAAGATTGAATCAAACGAGTCGAATGATTAAAACAAAATCCTCAGAAGAGCTCGATCAAGAACATCAACTGTAGAGGATTGGAAGGTTACAAGTATTATCAAATAAACCTTTAGTCGTCTGGAAACTTTCGTATTCTTAGATCTCTCAAACTGTTGACCTAATATGCATGCAAGCATAAGCTTATATACAAAGCATAAAAGACATACGGTTGGACAGGCCCAAACCGTAATACAAAGAAATAAAAACAAATGAGCCCAAAAGACGCAATCTTCTAAGCCCAACACTAGCCATTAGGGACAAGTTCGGGTCGTTTTGGCCTTGTTTAAGGGGTTTACGGCCTAAGGAGAAGCTTAGGCCGTAAACTCCTTTCTAACAGCTTCTAAGTCCGAATTTTGGGCTATAAACATGAATCAATATGTTTAGAATAAGCTAGGGTAAGCGGACTTACAATTTGAAAGTGTTTGGTTGCGATTTCGGGGTGAAAACGGGTCTAGAGAGAGAGTATAGAGAGAGAGTGTAAAAAGTCCCATTAGACTCCACTTACCCTTATATAGGGTTTTGAGTGAAGGCTCAGTGGTATTTTACCCGATACTGCCGTCAAACGAGGCTTTTGGTCGCACCCGATTTAGTGGTCGTAACTATTAAACTTGACATTTTCCAATTTAATGGAAATGTGTGTCATGGGTTTTTATTCCCTTATATCACGACTTATCGGCATATACACTATAAACAAATGGGATGTTTATTGAATTGACGCCCTCTAACTAACGAAACTTTTATACAGTGGAATATTCCGTTAATGGTAACGGGGAAAATGTAACAGGGCAACTTGGGTTGTCACATCATCCCCCCGTTAGAGGGAATTTCGTCCCGAAATTTAGGTCTAGGCAAGGAAGTAGGTATGAATGGCCAAGTAGAGGTAAGAGAGTACTTCCTATGTGGTTGTCCTTGCATCCCCAAGTGATCTCTGGTCTATGTTTGTCATTCCAACAGACCTTCACGTTCGGGATGCGGATTTCGTCTCAAGTAGCTAGTGGGTTCTTCCTGGTGTATCTACAAGGTTAGGGTTCTCAATGGTTTCTATCAAGATGTGTGAGGCACAGAAAGTGTTGTCGGGAAATCACATATCATGTCTAAGAAGTGGATCGATCGAATGTGAACCTTGTGGTATATCCGAAAGTAGTAGTGGTCTGAAAAGGGGTTGGACCATATCTCCATGAGAATCCCCATATGGTCCTAAACTCTCGGAAAGGAAGAGCTTTTCAGTACCAAGAACATAGTGTACTTCTATGGCAAGATCATCACTGGAGTGATCGCCATTTCGAAGTTCCTAACGTTCCCACCTGTACTGGATGTGTGTGTGGTCCTTCAGGTTGGTTCTTAGAATGCTCGAGTGGTCTTTTGTGTCATGTTCCCTATCAACGGGCTGATAGAGACTTTCTAGATCGTCGAGCGGGTTGCATGACTATGGTTATCAGGTTGCTGTAGAGTGTCTATCCCAAGCTCGTGCAAAGTGGACCTGCACTTAAGAATCTTGAGATACGAAAACCCTGAGGGTCGGAGAGATAGGGTTTCACTAGACGAGTGTTGGACTATCTCGGGGGGTGGTTCTACTATCTGTGCATAAGATAGTGTTCGTGGAACACCTAATAGTCCAATGAATCTCTAAGACTTAAGTTTATTCTAGCGTGGAAAGTGTATGTTCATGCATAACCCCTCGACTAACACCAAGGCTGGTGTCGAGTCTATAATCTCTTCGGGATTAGGGTCACGAGGCTTAACGCAACTATGTTCTCACTTTACCAAGTATTCTTGGTTGCGAAGGTTATCCTGTGGTTCTCGGTATCCTAGTGTTCACTTCGGAAAGTGTAATTCTTCGTTTACCGGGCGACAACGATTTCCTCCTTGCGAGAGGGTGGAGGATGATAAGCACTCCTCGTCTATAGCGAGGTGGACGAAGTGCCTGAGCAGTGCGAGCATATATTGCAACTACTCTTCCGAAGGTTCTGGATTTTCTCGGTCTAGGTCAAATCTAGTGAGTATAGAGTCTTCTCACTCGGAACTTTAACAGCTCAACCCGTAGTGATTCTCTTGCCTCGGTTTCCTATTTTATGGAATAGGGTGAAAGTGCTTTGCTAAGAGGTTTGTGGTAGAGCTCATACCAAGCCTAACCGCAAATACCACGTGTATGCGAGTAGTATACAGTTGAGGTTGGCAGGACGTTCAACTGTGCGACTCCACCCCAAACCTACAACCCAACGAGGAACAGGGAATAGTGAGGAAACATACACCTTAAATCTTTTTTATCTCAATTATATGCCACCCTTATGCATATACCTGATTATAGCGGTCAGTCTCATGAGTTCTATCTTCTGGGTTCACAAACCTGATGTGCGAGGTGCAAAGGGTTTTCCGAGGGAATCTACGGAGTATGCTTCGGTTGGTTGTTGTCTTCTGGAGTATCTTGTAGTGTGTTTCGCTTCGGTGTTCATCTGACTACGAGGGGTCGGTCGATGGCGTGTGGTACCCTTACTTGGGTACTTCGGAAGGTCTGAGATAAGAGGGACTATTGACGGATCGCATTAGGTTGGTTTATTTGTGTTAGGTTTAGGTTCGGAAGGACCTTTATTTGCCGATATGGCTACGGAGAAAGATCTTTTTACACAACACTAAGAATGTACACATGGTTGCACGAAGTCAAACCATGATCAATAGAGTCGTCGAAGTTGGCACATTCGGACATGATGTAAAGTGAAGATCGATAGAGTCATGTGCCAAACAGGCACACTAGTTCTAGGCATCTCGGGTTCCGTCCTATGTATCACTACCGCGGATACTTGGACCGATAGAGTCGACACGGAACTCTAGAGAGTTCTAAGTGTTTCCGAATAGAGTATCTTTTCATAAACTGATTCTCACGAGGCATTTCTATAATCGCCTCACATATACTAGTCATGTCTATTTAAGGTGGGGAGGACTGTTGACTGAGCGACCCCGCCCTAAATCCACAACCAAACGAGGAACAGGAAATGAGACGGCATTCGCTCACTCTAGGTCCGTCCATCTTAAGTAGACATGGCCGTAACGTATATGTTTAGCCACTATAGTTTTACCTAATGAATTTTTAAATTTTATAACAGTGCTGCGACTTTCACCTTACTGGAAAGAATTTGCATTTGAATTAGTCTTTTATTGTTCTTAGCTTAGTTATCTGAGATCGAGAGACGTACCAAAAATCTACTGAGTTCCTTGATGTTTCTCCCTAAGCAGTAGTGTCAGGCCCCTTCTGTGTCTTTGTCTTTCCCTTCGGTTGGGCAGTCCTTCTTGAAGTGTCCAAACTTGCCACATAGGCGGCAAACCTGAGTGGCCGCCGCATTGGCAATTGATGCAATACGTTCCACCGGAGTTCTGCATACACGAGCAGTATGCCCCTTCATGTTGCTCCTAGCACAATAGAGTTCCCGGAAGGCACCATGATGATGGTAGCTGCACTTGCTGCAGTGGGGGAGGTCTCCTAGATACGGTCTTCTTGGAGTCGGGAGGGAAGGGTTAACAGGGGTACAGACTGCCTCAGCTCGTTGCCCTTCTGAAGGCCCTTGAGCCGAGGTACTTCCTTCCTCAAACTTGAGTTTTCTCTTTAGTGGGTTCGATTGAGGTTCTTGGGTGGCTGAGTATGGAAGTGTGGGTTGATGCTATCCATTGTCAGGATTGGAATTCCCGACGGGCACCTTGCTAACATTGGTGTTGTTAGCATTTAGGTGAGCCATGACAGCTGCTATGGCTGCGGAGACTGCAGCTTGGAACGTAGCTTCATCGAATAAGAGAGTGGGTTTCTTGCTTGCGGATTGGTTGCGCTTCTTCGGTGGCATGGTTTTTGCTACACAGAAAGGTATATAAGGTAATGAAAGACGATAGTTAACCCTGGACATTTCTGTCCTGAACGTATTAGGCATAATATTTTTCCCGTGCCTCGGGTATTGGTTTTCTGAGTGTCGACCTACATCCCTATGATGTAGTCCTGGTAATCGAAGTGGGTGTATGAATATCAGAAAAAGGCCATAAGATGCAAGTGATGGGTTTTGAGCATTCTAACACTTCCTAAGTGTACATGCAACCCTAATAACCTTGGATCTATGTTTGTCTAATTGTCATGCAAAGTTGAATTCCAAGGTTATATTCCTATCTAGCATACATGGGGAACAATTTTAGCTTAAAGTATAGATAGAATAACTTACCTTGTTATTGTTTGTGTTCCTTGAAACCTTGTGAGCCTAGCACCCCAAGTGTGATGCCTCAAATGCTTCACACAACACCAAATGCTCTTGGAAGAACTTATGTGAGAACACACACTTCTCAAAATCGGCCAAGCCCTCTTGTTTCTTAGTGTAGCAGATTTTAGGTGGAGAACATGTTACTTATATAGTGTTGACACATCTAGGGTTAAACCCTAATGTGTCATGACTCTTCATTTCCATGACCCATGGGTTTGTAACTCCCATGGAGCATCCATGGAGCATCCTATGGGTGGAACCCAACTTGATAGTCCATGGAGCCTTTTAGCCCACTATACAAGATATGGATGATTTACATAATCAACCCATATATTTAATTAGTTATCTTTTGATCACATAATTAATTCTAAATTAACTCTTGATCAAACTAATCAAATAATATTATTAATATATTAGAACTTATAATATATTAATAATCTCCAAGTCAAGTACATACCAGAAATAGTTATGGACTTAGACACCTTATCCAACAGTCTCCCACTTGGATAAGTCTAATAACTATTACTACAAGTATGACTTCAGGAACCGATCGGCAATCGTAGCTCTTTACAAGATTTCTCGAAACTGAGAAGATGATAGTACGCCATTTAAGATAAGTGATCATATAATCCTCTGTTCTAGATATCAGTCGGACAAATACATGGAACAATGTCTTACTTATTGTCCAACAATTTGTTTCCCGATTTCCGATTTGTTTGACAAAGAACTTCATTGAACACATCAATTTTAGTTCTGACCGGGCCCGGTACATAGGTCAAAACAAAAACATCGAGGGGCCCAGATATCAACTTCTAATCCAAGAAGGAACAGATAAACTTCGACTCATATGTTTGTTCTAGTACTCATTGAATTACACACAAGAACGCGATTTATAACATCGAGTTACCAATGCATTTATCGTACAATCAATGCATAACCAACTTGTAAGTAACTAATCATATCTCTAGGTTTAAAGACTTATATGATATTACCGTCTCACGATCACTCGAGATAGAATTCCATGAAGTGATTCCAGTGAGCGTGGGTTGAGTCCAATGCTCAGAACTTATGAGCACTCATGATTGTTGTAGCCTTGTCCAAGACCTCTACAACCAAACATGACAGTCTTGATTCATACCTACTTCCGACATATGACCGACTGTGGAGGTTTGAATAATATGTTATACCAAAAAAAATTATTCTGGAAGTCAAAACATGCAAAAGAAATATAGTAAATGATCAACAAGAGATAGCAACACTTTACTCATAAATAAAACACTTTTATTCATCATCAAATGTCAATTACACTTTACAAATTTCGAGGTTATCTAACTACTAAATCTAATATCATCCTTCAGCCCTATGCTCCGAGCATGCTGGAGATGCTTAACCCGAGTCAGTCCCTTCGTGAGGGGATCTGCCGGATTCTCATCTGATGATACCCTCTTTATCATGAGGAGTCCTTCTTCGATCCGATGTCTGATGAAATGGTATTTTCTGTCGATGTGTCTGGATCTCCCGTGATCCCTTGGTTCCTTGGCTAAGGCAACAGCACTTTCACTATCACAGAAAATTTCCATTGGCTCTTTTATAGCTGGTACAACTCCAAGATCTCCAATGAAGTTCCTCAGCCATAACGCCTCCTTTGCTGCCTCGCTAGCTGCAATATACTCTGATTGACAAGTAGAATCTGCCACTGTCTCTTGCTTGGAACTCTTCCAAGAAATTGCTCCTCCATTTAGGGTAAAGACCCAGCCCGACTGAGAGCGGAAGTTATCCCTATCAGTCTGGAAGCTAGCATCACTATACCCTACAACTCTCAAGTCATCACTCCCACCGAGGGTAAGGACCCAGTCCTTAGTCCTTCGTAGGTACTTGAGAATATTCTTTACCGCAGTCTAGTGTGCCTTGCCAGGGTTCCCCTGAAACCTGCTAACCATGCTCAGGGCAAAAGCTACATCAGGTCGAGTACACGTCATAGCATACATGATCGATCCTACAGCCGAAGCATAAGGTACTCGACTCATTTGTGCTATCTCAGCCTCAGTGCTAGGGCTTTGTGTCTTACTCAGTTTGGCGTTACTCTGGATGGGCAACTCTCCTTTCTTGGAGTCTTGCATTCTGAATCTCTTCAGAACCTTCTCCAAGTAGGTACTTTGACTAAGTCCAATTAGTCTTTTACTTCGATCTCTCAAGATCCTTATCCTCAAAATATAGGCAGCTTCACCAAGGTCCTTCATAGCGAAACACTTTCCAAGCCAGGACTTTACTTCCTGCAGGGTTGGAATGTCGTTTCCTATGAGTAGTATGTCATCCACATACAATACCAAAAAGCTAACTATACTCCCACTAGCCTTGACATATACACAAGATTCATCTTCACTCCTAGAAAAGCCAAATTCCTTGACCTTTTCATCAAAGAAAAGATTCCATCTGCGAGGTGCTTGCTTTAATCCATAAATGGACTTCTCAAGCTTACACACTCTATTAGGGTACTCGTTGCTGACAAAACCCTCTGGCTGACTCATGTAAACATCTTCAGCCAACTTTCCATTAAGAAAAGCGGTTTTGACATCCATTTGCCAAATTTCATAGTCATGAAATGCGGCTATGGCTAACAGAACCCGAATAGACTTAATCTTGGCTACCGGAGAAAAGGTCTCATCATAATCCACTCCAGGAATTTGAGAGAAGCCCTTTGCAACCAGTCTAGCCTTATAAGTGTGTACTTTACCATCCATGTCGGTCTTCTTCTTGAAGACCCATTTGCACCCTACAGTCTTTCGACCTGGTACATTCTCAACCAAGTTCCAAACTTGATTGTCATACATGGATTGTATCTCGCTATCCATAGCCTCTTTCCATTTAGCAAACTCGGGGCCTGCCATGGCTTCCTCGTAGCTGTTAGGGTCATCTTGACTTACTAGTGTCTCATCACTAATAAGTGTCTCACCTTCTGCAGTAATATGGAATCCATAGTAATGCTCAGGTGCACTCCTAACTCTCGTGGAACGCCTCAGAGGTACAGATTCGTCAATTGGCTCAACAGGAGTTTCCTCCTCAAGTTGAGGGCTAGAGTTCGAAGTTCCTTCACCACTTGACTATTGAATTTCTTCAAGATCAACTTGCCTCCCACTGTCTCCTTGGCTTATAAACTCTCTTTCTCGAAAGACTCCTCTTCTTGCTACAAAGACCACATTGTCACTAGGTCTGTAGAAGAGGTAACCAAAGGATTGCTGTGGGTAGCCGATGAAAATACATCTCTCGCTTTGGGGTTCGAGCTTATCATGAGTCTCGCGTCTCACGAAAACCTCGCAACCCTAAATCTTGATGTTGTCTAGTTTAGGTACTTTACCAGTCCACATCTCGTGAGGAGTTTTGGCAACTTTCTTTGTAGGGACTAGATTAAGGATATGGGCGGCAGTCTCTAAGGCATACCCCCAGAATGAGATTGGTAGCGAAGCTCTACTCATCATGGAACAAACCATGTCCAATAAGGTTTGATTACGCCTCTCAGCCACACCATTCAACTGCGGTGTCCTGGGAGGTGTCAATTGTGAGACAATCCCACATTCCTTTAGATAGTCAAGGAACTCTGAACTAAGATACTCATCACCCCGATCGGATCGAAGCATCTTAATGTTCCTGCCCAATTGATTCTCGACTTCCTGTTTAAATTCCTTAAACTTCTCAAAAGTCTCTGACTTATGCTTGATTAAGTAGACATATCCATATCTACTGTAATCATCAGTAAAAGTCAAATAATAACGATTAGCATCCCTTGTGGCATGTTTAAATGGCCCACACACATCCGTGTGTATAAGGTCTAACAAACCTTCACCCCTTTCACACGAGCCTGTGAAGGGTGACTTTGTCATTTTTCCAAGTAAGCATGATTCGCAACTATCATTTGACTTTAGGTCAAACGACTCCAAGACTCCATCCTTTTGGAGTTGGCCTATGTGTTTCTTGCTTATATGTCCAAGACGACAATGCCATAATGATGCTTTATCCAAGTTATTATTATTAGTAGAATCAATACACAAAACATTATTTCCTAAGTTATCTACAACAGATACAGCTTCATACACACCATCACAAGGTAATGCTTTAAAATAAAGAACATTATTAAAGAAAGCATTAATCGAACCAACTTCATTATCAAACGAAAAGGTGAAACCTTGTTTGTACAATGCATGAAAGGAAGTAATATTTCTTGCCATTTCTGGCGAATAACAACATTTATTCAAATCTAAATTTAACCCACTACTTAGCGATAAAGTATAAACACCAATCTTGGTGACAGGTGTAACTTTCCTATTCCCCATGATTAAGTTTATTCTTCCTTGCTCCACATTCTCACTTCTTCCTAGTCCCTGCAAGTCACAACAAATATGAATACCGCAACTGGTATCAAGGACCCAAGATTTCAAATGGGGTGAGTTATTAGAAATGATAGTGTAAATACCTGCATGGTTGGGTTTGACTTTCCCATCCTTCACATCCTGCTGGTACTTTGGGCAGTTCCGCTTCCAATGAGCTTTTTCATGGCAATAGAAGCATTCAGCCTCTTTTGGGTCAGAAGAAGGAGTAATGAAACCTTTCTTGGTTCCACTTGAAGAAGAGCCATCAAGGGTCCGAGCCTTGGTACCCTTCGAAGATCTCTTTCTCTTCCTCCCTCGACTTTACCCGATTGCCAAGACCGGAGTTGAGTTTGGAGTAGGAGTGATAGCAACCGACTTCCCCTTAAGACCTGTTTCTGCGGTCGTGAGAAGTCCCTGAAGTTTGCTGAGGGTGACCTCTTCCTTGTTCATGTGATATGTCATGCGGAATTGATCATAGCACGATGGTAAGGAGTGCAAAATGATATCTATTGCAAGCTCCTCAGGGAAGTTCACATTAAGCTTCAGCAAACGATCCACATACCTTTGCATTTTCTGCATGTGGCTCGCGACGGAATCTCCGTCCTTCATCATGGTTGTTATCATGGAGCAGATGACTTCGTACCTCACTTGTCGTGCACTTTGATGGTATCTTTCCATCAAATCTTGGTGCATTTCATAAGGGTAGAAATCCTCATAAGACTTTTGGAGTTCACCTGTCATTGTGGCCAACATGATGCAAGCCACCTTGGTTGCATCTCTTTCATGAGTATGAAAGTTAGCGATCTCATGTGGAGTTGCAGTGGACTCATCAATTTCCTTAAGCTTCTTGTCAAGGACATATTCTTTGTCCTCGTAGCGGGTAATCATCCTGATGTTTCTGATCCATTTATTGAAGTTGGATCCATCAAAGGTGACTTTCCCACATAAACTCATAAGAGTAAAGGAGCCATTAGGATTCGAGCCAGAAGCATTATTTGAAGACATCTGAAAGAGAAGAACAAGTTTAGTTTAGATTTAAGAGAGTCCTTAATAAAACACCCAAATGTAATATTAAGTCTAGGATCCAATCACAATATAATATAACTTAGAAGAGGTATGTCGTAATCTAAGCTATACCATATTTGAAAGGTAGGTGATTGATGATTCACCAATTTCCACCACGAAAACTGAAATATTAGATATTTAGTTTTTATTGGTTTTAGAAATTCCTAGATTCTTTGAGATCCAATGAACTTTTCAAAGGCATGTTTCAATCTCGAGAGTGCCCTCCAAGTTTTGTGACTGGGATACCGAGGATCACAAAACGAGGTGTGAAGTAACCATGCAAATCACTTGGTACCCTTAAAGTTTATCACTCAATCGATGTGCCGGTAAACCACACACGCTCCACCGATACTATAATAAACCTTAAGTCACCCTTTACCTACCTTGTTAAGTCCAAGTTAGTGTGACGGTTAACCACACACGCTCCACCAACGACTTAGACAAAGTGTAAAGTGTAATTTCATGGATTAGCACCTTATTCACATTTTCCTAAAGTAACTAAGATTTGGAATTTAATAAAACATTTAATTACTTTATTATATTCATCATACTTTGAATGAGAATTTATAAGTCCTTGTCTTACCCGTTCGGCTAACGACCCTCCACCAGTCAAGCAAGCGGTGGGTGAGAGTAAACACCCATTAAGTCACCATTTTATAGACAACAACCTTATACCCACCTTATAGACCGGCTTCGTGAATGAGGCGTACTAGCGGTAAGATGACTTTATTCTTATACATATATATATAATTATTAAATCATCATAATATAAGTATAAGGGTTGAATTTTAACTTTTAAAATTCTAGGGGTTGGAACTTAAAGTTTTAACTTAACTTTACTTGTTCCAAAACTTGAGGGCAAGTTTTGTAACTTTCAAAACTTTTCATTTCTTGTAACTTATGAGTTTACTAGAGTAATAAAATGAAGACTCTTCATTTTTCTAACTCTTGTATTTGTTTTAATGGTTTTAACTCAAGTGTGACTCTTGGTTTTCAATAACTTAAGGATAAGTTATGGACTCCATTAAAATACATTATGATCAAGAATTAATCTACCACATAGGTTACAAATAATTCCTATGATCATCTAAAACATCATAAGAACAAGAACATGAATATGAACACAATCAAAAATTACATTTAAAACTTTGTAATTTTGATAACTAGTTGTTGTAAATGAATTAGCAAAGACATTACACCACCAAAAACAAGTTTTCAATTACCAAAACAGTTTAGGGTAATGTTTCTAATTCATTTCCAGCAACTAAATCGAAATTGTGCACTCAGTCGACCCTACTCGCCGAGTGCATGAACTCACTCGCCGAGTTGGTTGAAGATACTCATGAACTCGACGATTCCTCCCTATAGACTCGACGAGTCCATTCAGCAAGATTTCCGATTCTGTTTTCAACTTTTAAGCACAAATAAGAGCAAACAAGCCTAGGCTCTGATACCACTGATGGGTTTTGAGCATTCTAACACTTCCTAAGTGTACATGAAACCCTAATAACCTTGGATCTATGTTTGTCTAATTGTCATGGAAAGTTGAATTCCAAGGTTATATTCCTATCTAGCATACATGGGGAACAATTTTAGCTTAAAGTATAGATAGAATAACTTACCTTGTTATTGTTTGTGTTCCTTGAAACCTTGTGAGCCTAGCACCCCAAGTGTGATGCCTCAAATGCTTCACACAACACCAAATGCTCTTGGAAGAACTTATGAGAGAACACACACTTCTCAAAATCAGCCAAGCCCTCTTGTTTCTTAGTGTAGCAGATTTTAGGTGGAGAACATGTTACTTATATAGTGTTGACACATCTAGGGTTAAACCCTAATGTGTCATGACTCTTCATTTCCATGACCCATGGGTTTGTAACTCCCATGGAGCATCCATGGAGCATCCTATGGGTGGAACCCAACTTGATAGTCCATGGAGCCTTTTAGCCCACTATACAAGATATGGATGATTTACATAATCAACCCATATATTTAATTAGTTATCTTTTGATCACATAATTAATTCTAAATTAACTCTTGATCAAACTAATCAAATAATATTATTAATATATTAGAACTTATAATATATTAATAATCTCCAAGTGTTATTTCTCTCATTTAGTCTATCCAATTGCATGGTGCCATGCAACCCAAATGGACCATGCCGGGTCGGGTCAAGTACATACCAGAAATAGTTATGGACTTAGACACCTTATCCAACAGCAAGTTGTTCCTACTAAGTTACCTTTATACTAAGAAAGGTTTCACTCTCCGGCCTAGAGAGATTTGAGAACAGTTCGGAACGAAGTTGCGGAAAGAGAGGCTCATGAGGGTGTATGGCTAAACAACCTCACAGAGGTGTGGGGATCCGCTCTAAGTGCATTACTGGCAACGGGAACAAGGCGATTTACCTAACACGTAGCGTGAGCAGTGTAACCACTAACTCACTAAATTGTACTATTTTATGGGTGTATTAGCGTGACGAACACGAGGAAAAGACACTTCTCGGGGTTCCACGTACTGGCTCCCTCGGTCTGCCTCGTATCTTTGACTGGAATCGGCGTTGGTTTCCTTTGTGTAGTTACCTAGGGTTCTCTTCTCGTATGGACATATTGAATTTCTATTTTACCTCACTTCCGAATCCGACAATGGGTGTCATCACTTCATGATGGATGACTGGGAATCTCCGAAGTTTAGGCGAGTTTCTTACTGATGTCCCTAAAAAATATGGGTACTTGGTGAATTCAATAGTCTCGCCCTAGTTCATTTATTTCCGAACTGGAAATCTTCTCAATGAACTTCTTCGGGGTCAGAATCAACTCTTCTGTTATGCACTGAAGTGGGTAGGATTTTCTACAGGGTTCGTGCGAGAATGGAAATGTCTAAAGAATCCTAAGAGATTATTAACATTTCACTGGATGATCCATATCGAGTCCTGCTACGATTACACAGGGTATACAAATCATATATAGCTTAAATCCGATAGGCCTTCGAATATGTGATACTACTCTAGAACCACATCCCAACGAGGAAAAGGAAATAGAGCGAAACCACACATTCTTAGCCTATGGGATCCTTATTATACATAACCTTGGAAGTATACCCTCTCTAGTTGTAGGTATATCAATAAGGATCTTTTTAGTTATTCACGCAAGGTTGTTTATGATTCCTAAAATACCCCTATGGTATTTTAATTCTTGTTTGATTCTTATCTTCTGAATATGATTCTGGGATTAGTGTGAATCTTTTAGCATTCTAAAATACTCCTATAGTATTTTAACTTTATGTTTGGCTCTAGCATCTCTAATTGGTAAGTTTCAGACCTGTTGTACGCCACTACCACTCCCAAGCACACGTTCATCGCATCTCGGATAAATGTAGTTGATCAGGTTACATTTATTCCAGCTTACGATTACATAACTGCCCAGGTTTGACTGTAGTGCACAACATTTGAAGACTTTTATTCTTGTTGTTCTTGTGATACTTGTGTTCGAGTGTTTAGATTCTGGATGTTATTATACTTTGGTAAAATATGGTTATATTTTAAAGTATAATTTACTGGTTAGAGTTTTTTATCCCATTGCATTTATAGGTTGTATATCTTTTATGAATTGATATACTTAGCTCACTATAAACAATGCTCTGATACCAATCTGTCACACCCCAAAACCGGAACGGCGGAAACGTTCTGGGGTGGATGACGTCATGTCTAATATCACAACACATGCATTATAGTAATCAAAGTACAACAAAACATTGCATTAATGGTAATAGTTTTACAAGGTTACATTACAACAATTTAAAGTATGCAAGTAAATATAATAAATACAGCAAGGTACTAAGCCATCTTCATCAACAGCTCCGGGGGTGTACCTGTCTAATTGCTGACCTGAGAATACAAGTTATTTGAAAAGAGAGTATCAGCATTTTTACAAATGCTGGTGAGTTCATAAGTATTTAGTGTCATTTAGTCAAATAACTTTATAAAGTAGTAGTTTAAGTGTTTTCTATGTGTTAGTGTTCTTTCCAGAAAATCCTATATTTTCTTTAATAAAAGCAGCCTTCTACCAAGACTGGTCAGTGTAATGTGGTAAAAAGAAGTTTCCCTTAATTTCTATTATTATCAAAATAATGAATTTGATTAGTAAAGAAAGCAAGAGACATCAGGGAATAGCATATGCCTCAGCAGTGAGGACTGCTGACTATGGCAAAAGAATCATAGACTCCAGGAGAGTATCGAACTAACGACAAGCCTGGTTCAGTCTAACAAATGGAGACACTGACCCCAGAAGGTACCAAATGAAGGGTACAACTGGTAAGGTCTAAAATAGTGAACGTAACCGAAGACGATACCAAATGAATGGTACATCTTGCAAGGTCAAAACAAAGACTACCGACCGCAGACAGTATCAAATGAAAGACACATCTAGCAAGGTCAAAACAGTGAAGACAGACCGCATATGATACCAAATGAAAGGTACATCTCGCAAGGTCAAAACAGTGTGACTCTGAAAAAGGTGACATCAGCATACAGTGTAAATCGTTGACGAAATACCGTTACCTTAAAGCCATGAATTATAAGGCAACTCAGGATACTCGTAACCATACTGACTAGAGTTCCAGACGCCCTACAAGCATCTATATAATGTGACATTTGTCACCCCCTGGCTTGGTAGGCCGTGGACTGTAGCTAGCAGTCAGGGTGCGGGGTTGTCAATCCCGTATAGGCCTATACACACAATGTCCGCTCTCCCTACAGGAGACTCTGGTTACCAACTAGACGACGGAGAAGGCCGCGTCCCTAAGATGCATCCCAAATAGAGGATAGTGTGTTACTAGGAGGGAGTGGGTTTCTAATGTAAGTATAGACTAGAGGTAGAGACTCTTAACTTAACTGACTAGAGGATTTCATGTATGTCCATACTCATATACATAGTATATAACTAATGAACCAAACAACCTTCAGACGGCCACCCGATCCCACCAGACCACATCTCAACGAAGAAAAGGAAATAAGTCGGATGAGCCTTCCTAAGTTTTTCAATCATTAGGTATGTGTATCTATATAAGCACAGACGTACATCTAACTACAACTGAGTGTGTAATAATTGAAGACATATCATCGTGGTGTGAATTCATACAGTGTGGAATAACAGAATCTGAAAGTATAAGAGTATCATGTATAAGTGATTCTTGTGAAGTAGGAGTGTCTAACGAGTGAAGTAGGATTGGTCGCAAGTGAAGTAGAAGTGTCGAACAAGTATAAGCATATCACGAAGTAGAGGCGACAATAAGTGAAGTAAAAGCGTATCAAGTATAAGTGAAGTAGAGTCGTTATCAAGTATAACTGAAGAAGAAATCGTATCACTAAGTAAGAGCGTGAAAAAGTATAAGCGTCATCAGGTATACGCGACTACAAATATAAGTGAAAGCGTTACCGAGTAGGAGTATAAAATAAGTATAAGCGAAGCAGCAGTATTTAACAAGTAAAAGTATACGTCTAAAAATGAAATCTTTAATGAAAAGACTTTATGTACAGAGAAAATCCCGAATTGTATTCTTTTGTAAAATATGTTTAAAAAACTTAGAGGATCTTTCATAAAACAATTTAAAATGAATTTGGATAAATCAGTATAAGTAAAAGTTATGAAATAAGTAAAAGTCATTATAGTGTCCCACTCGGTAAAACAGTGTAAAGCGGTAAAATTTTGCGCATGCGGGTTATCAATCACATGTGGTTGATATGATAACTGGCATGTTTAACTTGTATTCCCCCCCCCCCCTATGAAACATTTAAAAGCATTTAAAAGGTTCATTCAGGGGTATGAACTCACCTGGTGTAAGTAGGTCCAACGAGAGTGTTGTTTGGGCGTTCGGTGCCACGTAAGGACTCAAACACACTCAAAGACCTATTTAACATATGATATCATATGTTCACATACAATTAGTATATTTAATACTAATTAAACAAATATACACGCTCAAAGGAGCGGAAAACACTTTGGCCAAGTGTTTGGGTGTCCCGGGTAGCGTTTAAGGGTGC
Organism: Lactuca saligna; assembly: GCF_052625555.1. Lineage (NCBI taxonomy): Eukaryota > Viridiplantae > Streptophyta > Magnoliopsida > Asterales > Asteraceae > Lactuca > Lactuca saligna. Next base: position 81,311,972 of record NC_136423.1, on the reverse strand, counting down.
TAAGGGTCTCCTATCAGTTGTGGAACTTTGCTAAACTCAAATATCAAGTGTGTGAATGGATTTAAAGCATTAACATGGACCAAATTGGAGTTTACAGCCCAACTCAAGGGAGTTTACGGCCGTAAACTCCCAAGGGTATATTCTTGGGTGTTTTATGCTTGTAGCTTGTTCATGGGATTTTTCTAAGTACTTTTCATAAAAGGCATGAGTGGATTTGAGGCTTCCAAGGGAATTATATTGGAGTTTATGGCCTAGGGACACTCCCATGGGAGTTTACGGCCGTAAACTCTCATACCTTGGATTTTGTGAAGTCTTAAGCCCTAAATACCTTCCTAGAAATTTATAATGAAGTGTGATGCCATTTTGGGGGATTAAAACTACCATTTGAGTGGGTTTTGGGGAGTTTACGGCCTAGACAATTTATTGGGCCGTAAACTCTTTTTAATCCCTCAATTTGTTGTGTTTAAGTCCTTAAATCCTCCCTAGTATTTTATGGTAAGTGTCTAAGGCCATTTGGGGGGCAAAAATCACACTTTTGGGCACATTTAGGGGTGTTTATGGCCTTGGTATATACCTGGCCATAAACTCCTTTTTTTCCTATCATTTCATTGTGTTTAATTGTGTTAAACCCAAGATACTAAGTCCCTAAATTATGTGTTAATCCCTAGGGTGGTTTGGGAGTGTTTTGGAGGCATTTTAACAATGTTTTGAGGGGTTTACGGCCTAAGCTTGTTCTTGGGCCGTAAACTCTATTTTACCCTCTAAATCCATGGGTTTTAATGTTTAAAGACTGCTAGGCTAATACCTTAATTTATTTCCTAGCCATTAGGGACAAGTTCGGGTCGTTTTGGCCTTGTTTAAGGGGTTTACGGCCTAAGGAGGAGCGTAGGCCGTAAACTCCTTTCTAATAGCTTCTAAGTCTGAATTTTGGGCTATAAACACGAATCAATATGTTTAGAATAAGCTAGGGTAAGCGGACTTACAATTTGAAAGCGTTTGGTTGCGGTTTCGGGGCGAAAACGGGTCTAGAGAGAGAGTATAGAGAGAGAGAGAGTGTGTGTAAAAAGTCTCCATTAGACTCCACTCACCCTTATATAGGGTTTTGAGTCTAGGCTCAGTGGTATTTTACCCGATACTGCCGTCAAACGAGACTTTTGGTCGCACCCGATTTAGTGGTCGTAACTATAAAACTTGACATTTTCCAATTTAATGGAAATGTGTGTCATGGGTTTTTATTCCCTTATATCACGACTTATCGGCATATACATTATAAACAAATGGGATGTGTGTTGAATTGACGCCCTCTAACTAACGGAACTTTTATACAGTGGAATATTCCGTTAATGGTAACGGGGAAAATGTAACGGGGCAACTTGGGTTGTCACATGAGTACAGCCTACCAACCACAAACAGACAGGAAAAGTGAAAAAATAATACAAACTTTGGAAGATATGCTGAGAGCCTGTGTGATTGAGTTTGGAAAGGCATGGGATATCCATTTACCCCTTGTCAAATTTTCATACAACAATAGTTATCATACGAGCATAAAGGTTGTTCCATTTGAAGTCCTCTATGGCCGTAAGTGCAGGTCCCCTTTGTGCTGGACAGAAATTGGCAACACACAGTTAGCTAAAGGACGAGATCCTGAAAGCACTCTCACCAGTCCGGAAAACATACAGGAAATGATAGAGAAGATCGTTCAGATTCGTGAACGGTTGAAAGCCTCTAGAGACCGACATAAAAGCTACGCTGACCAAAGGAGGAAACCTTTGGAATTCCAGGTAGGAGACCGCGTTCTATTGAAGGTCTCACCGTGGAAAGGCTTAATACGCTTTGGAAAGTGTTGAAAGCTAAATCCAAGATACGTAGGGCCTTTCGAGATTCTCGCCAGAATCGGCCCTGTAGCTTACAAACTTAATCTACCACATGAACTTAGTAACATATATCCAACCTTCCACGTCTCGAACTTGAAAAAGTATCTGTCTGGTGTGACTCTTGTTATCCCACTCGACGAGATCGAGATCAACAAGAGCCTCAACTTCGTGGAAGAACCGGTACAAATCATGGACCGAGAGCTCAAACACACGTAACAAAGTTGCATACCCATCGTGAAAGTTTGCTGGAACACAAAGCGAGGACCTGAATTCACATAGGAACACGAAGATCATATGAAACAAAAGTACCCATATCTTTTTCTATGATTCACAAGTATCTTTCTTACTTTAAATTTCGTGACGAAATTCCCTCTAACGGGGGGATGATGTGACAACCCGATATTTCAACTATATGTAACGACCTAAAAAGTCAAGTATTGTAACCACTTTTGTTATAATGAAATTAACTTCGAAAAATAAAATGCCCAAAAGTCTCTAATTAATTACCTACTATGTTAGGTGTCATTAAACCGTGATCGTACGTAGAAAGAACGCCAAAATCTGACTTCATATAAGGAAGTTATGAATTTTCCAAGTTCGGCTTAGCAATAGACAGCTAAAAACACGAAACGGATATCGAGCAACTTTTGGCCGGAATGACCTAAATGAGAATCAAAGGTCTCGACAATGGTTTTTCAACGGTAAAAAGTCTGGCAAAAACAGACGTCAGATAATGAAGTTATGAATTTCTAACGAAATTTTCTTACTGCGACCTTTTAAAAATAAATAATAAAAAAATAATTTCAAAATTTTCCGACGGAATCTAAACAAAAGTTGTAGAGCGTAATCTTACCTATGCGTGGATATAAAGAACGTCAAAAACAGAGTTCGTATGAAGAAGATATGAATTTTTGAAATTTATTAAATAATAAAAATATAAATTTTATATTAAATTTCGATATTATCCGAAGGAGGAGTCACCAAGCCGATCCGAGTTACACCCAGCGTACTCGAGGCCTAGGCCTCGGATCGTCCACGTCGCCCTATGTGAGGCTATGTCCCATGCCATCCGAAGCTCCGAGGCAGTTGAGGAAGCGGTCATGCATGACGCACGCGTACGCCTAGTCTACCGAGGTGGTTCCTACCCCCTATAGAAGGGATGCGAGGGTTCCGAAGAAATGGCTCAATTACTCTCAACTTTCTTGCATTTTTGTCTCGTTTTTTGTGCACGTGCTATCCCGAAGCCCTGGTTTCCTTGCTCAAGTCCCGAAGGTCGTTTGTGCTCCCGAGATTCCCAAGAATCCCGAGAAAATCCGCTTTCTCGAGTCGAAATTTTGCTCGGTTTTCATCTCTCCTTCTTCGATCTTTCAATTGAATTCATACCCCTATAGTCCACACTTTTAAATGTTTTATAAATACTTTTATATGCTTTTAAGGGGGGGGGGGAATACAAGTAAACCACACGATTATTACCGTGTGTTATATAAAGTTTCATTATCCACTTTCTATCAATGGAATCATATGTCATTTATAACTATTATACGGAAACTTTCGTATGCAAAATATATCACGATAACATCTTATCTTTTGAAATAAGAAGTGATTTATGTACTTAAGTAAATCAAACACTCTGCTTATACTATATGTATATGTGTCCATCTTTGGCACTACAAAAATTATGCTTTTCATAACAAGTGAGCATTTCACTAGGGATTACTATACAAACGAGACACACTTTTAGAAAAATATAATAGGTATAGTTTTACAAGAACATCACGAACTTTTACATACTACAAATACTATTTCAAGAAGTTGCTTTCATATACAAGAACAAACGAACATTTTCACACGTAAATCTGTTTTATACGAAGTTTTGTGAGACTTTAAACTTTACGTACGTCGAGTACACATTTCAAGTCCTGTATTATATATCAAAATCCATTGGAGGGGGAGCATGATGTTTGTTTATATATCTATACGGGATTGACAACCCCGCGCCCTGACTGTTAGCTACAGTACACCATTTGGGGTGACAAACGTCAGATCATTCCAACGCCTGAAGAACGTTGTGTATAGGCATTTCTAGTCAAATAGCATGGTTATAAAACTCACATGGAGTATCAAAACACATTGAGTTACGGGGTTTTTCAGACGTATTGGCAATTTTGTACGTACATTAATTAACTACTTAAGGCATGGAAAACATTATCGTGATACAATTTTGGAACTTCTAAACCAGTACCCACATACGAAAAAACATAAATTTTCTAGAAACAAACATTGGTCTTGATAGAAGGCTACATTTATACCAGTAGAGAATATGGGATTTTCTAGGAACCAACAAACAAAAACAAACCATTTCGTTTTATGTTCATGCAAACATTGTCATTTAATACTTATGAAACTCACCAGCTTATATGCTGATCTACTCTTTCAAAACTACTAGTATGTCCAAGGAATTCCGTAATTGCAGATAACAAACAGCTTTTGAAGAAGGGACATTGTGGCGCTAGTTTAAATTCATATTTTGGCATCATATTGTAATTGGTTTTGAACGTGTACCTTTTACACAATGTAAAATTTCAATTATATATATGATGGTTATATTGCTTTCTTTACTATGTATTCAATTGTTACGTTACCACATGAAGTCATCCGCCCCCGAACGTTTCCGCCGTTCCGGTTTGGGGGTGTGACAGATTGGTATCAAAGCATTGTTTATAGTGAACTAAGTATATCGAACCACATAAAATATATAAACTATAAACTCTTAGGGACTCAAAGTCTCTGACAAAACGTTTTTACACCTAAAACCTTGTTTTATTTAAATAGATAATTTTGGGTCATAAAATACAAAATACATGCATACAACGATATATTTTCATGGTTAGAACTATACAAAAAGTATTAAGACGATTTTAACACTACGATTAGTTATCAATATATGTAATCAAATTTGGGACGAATATAGCCTGATCAACTATATTTATCTGAGATTGGACTAACAAGTCAAAACTTATCAAAATAGAAACTAGTATCAAACATACAAATTTAAATACTATAGGAGTATTTGATACATACATTAGTTTAATCGACATGTTTACTATTACATGTTTTCAAATTTTGTTCAAATCTTATAACCCAATTCTCGTATAGTCAAATGGATGGATTCCACCCACCAGGGGACCCCTACTACCGAAACCAGGGCAATAGAGGGTGGGTAGAGGAGGATCCCGAAGAGGATGAAGAACCTATCGAGTTGGAAGAAGGGGATGACTCTGGTACGGACTCAGAACCAGAAGTAGTCGACTCTCCAGCCATTAGGAGGAACTTCCAGGGACCGACTCTCGTCTGGGGAACTCACCTCCACCATTGGAGCCAACAACAAGAGATATGCTCTCCCTACGGTATGTGTTGGAACTTCTACGACATCAGGGACAGAGGTTCAGCCGATCGAGCACTCCTTGTCATGGTAGGTAAAGTGGCCAACCAGTCCTCTCAATCGGGGGACCAAGCAAATCGAATTCGCAAATTCAACGTGGAAGTATAAATTCAGACTTCCGACATTCGCCGACTGGATATGCTGCAGGATGACACCCATCTCCGCACCGACGCAATCCAAATACAAATGATTGCAACCCTCGCAAAGTTGAGGGAATAGCAAGCCGCCTTCGATAGGCGTCTTATGGAATCAAAGCAATCGGATGCAGAGTCAAGTTCCAAGCGCAAACCACATCGAAAGTAGTGCTTGCCAAAACCCCAAATTTTGTTATAAGCTAGGACCTCAGCTAAAAGGTTTATTTTTTTTAAACCTTGTAACCGGAGACCCTTTTAGGGGTCAAATGTTCATGATCGTTGTATCATCTATTATATTAATATAATTGGCATGCTATTATTACTATGTTGAGTATTTTGTTCAATCTTTAAAATATTATGGAAAAACCATACGCTTGTTTCATATATTCGGATTTATGAATAACTTTCATTCTTCTATGTTTGAGACTCATACTATCATCTATTGTTGAACTATAGCGATTTAGTTCATGAGACACATTCATTTTCTATACTATAGAGTTCTTACCCTTGTCTTTTCAATCTATAGTTGAAGGATGCCTCCGCGTAGAAATCCTAGATGAAACAACGGTGGGGAAGCACCGATACCACCACCGCCTCCACCTCCTCAATTTGATGTTGTCATGTTCCAAGCAGCAGTCACCGCAGCTGTGGCGGCTGCCATATCACAGATCAATACCCCTGCTACTACTGGTTCACAGATGTTGGCAATTTTGTACGTACATTAGTTAACTACTTAAGGCATGAAAAACCTTATCGTGATAGAATTTTGGAACTTCTAAACCACTACCCACATATGGAAAACATAAATTTTCTAGAAACAAACATTGGTCTTTATAGAAGGCAACATTTATACAAGTAGAGAATATGGGATTTTCTAGGAACCAGCAAACAAAAACAAACCATTTCGTTTTAAGTTCATGCAAACATTGTCATTTAATACTTATGAAACTCAACAGTTTATATGCTGATCTACTCTTTCAAAACTACTAGTATGTCCCATGAATTCCGTAATTGCATGTAACAAACAGCTTTTGAAGAAGGGACATTGTGGCGCTAGTTTAAATTCATATTTTGGCATCATACTGTAATTGGTTTTGAACGTGTACCTTTTAAACAATGTAAAATTTCAATTATATATATGATGGTTATATTGCTTTCTTTACTATGTATTCAATTGTTACGTTACCACATGAAGTCATCCGCCCCCGAACGTTTCCGCCGTTCCGGTTTGGGGGTGTGACAGATTGGTATCAGAGCATTGTTTATAGTGAACTAAGTATATCGAACCACATAAAATATACAAACTATAAACTCTTAGGGACTCAAAGTCTCTGACAAAACGTTTTTACACCTAAAACCTTGTTTTATTTAAATAGATAATTTTGGGTCATAAAATACAAAATACATGCATACAACGATATATTTTCATGGTTAGAACTATACAAAAAGTATTAAGACGATTTTAACACTACGATTAGTTATCAATATATGTAATCAAATTTGGGACGAATATAGCCTGATCAACTATATTTATCTGAGATTGGACTAACAAGTCAAAACTTATCAAAATAGAAACTAGTATCAAACATACAAATTTAAATACTATAGGAGTATTTGATACATACATTAGTTTAATCGACATGTTTACTATTACATGTTTTCAAATTTTGTTCAAATCTTATAACCCAATTCTCGTATAGTCAAATGGATGGATTCCACCCACCAGGGGACCCCTACTACCAGAACCAGGGCAATAGAGGGTGGGTAGAGGAGGATCCCGAAGAGGATGAAGAACCTATCGAGTTGGAAGAAGGGGATGACTCTGGTACGGACTCAGAACCAGAAGTAGTCGACTCTCCAGCCATTAGGAGGAACTTCCAGGGACCGACTCTCGTCTGGGGAACTCACCTCCACCATTGGAGCCAACAACAAGAGATATGCTCTCCCTACGGTATGTGTTGGAACTTCTACGACATCAGGGACAGAGGTTCAGCCGATCGAGCACTCCTTGTCATGGTAGGTAAAGTGGCCAACCAGTCCTCTCAATCGGGGGACCAAGCAAATCGAATTCGCAAATTCAACGTGGAAGTATAAATTCAGACTTCCGACATTCGCCGACTGGATATGCTGCAGGATGACACCCATCTCCGCACCGACGCAATCCAAATACAAATGATTGCAACCCTCGCAAAGTTGAGGGAATAGCAAGCCGCCTTCGATAGGCGTCTTATGGAATCAAAGCAATCGGATGCAGAGTCAAGTTCCAAGCGCAAACCACATCGAAAGTAGTGCTTGCCAAAACCCCAAATTTTGTTATAAGCTAGGACCTCAACTAAAAGGTTTATTTTTTTTAAACCTTGTAACCGGAGACCCTTTTAGGGGTCAAATGTTCATGATCGTTGTATCATCTATTATATTAATATAATTGGCATGCTATTATTACTATGTTGAGTATTTTGTTCAATCTTTAAAATATTATGGAAAAACCATACGCTTGTTTCATATATTCGGATTTATGAATAACTTTCATTCTTCTATGTTTGAGACTCATACTATCATCTGTTGTTGAACTATAGCGATTTAGTTCATGAGACACATTCATTTTCTATACTATAGAGTTCTTACCCTTGTCTTTTCAATCTATAGTTGAAGGATGCCTCCGCGTAGAAATCCTAGATGAAACAACGGTGGGGAAGCACCGATACCACCACCGCCTCCACCTCCTCAATTTGATGTTGTCATGTTCCAAGCAGCAGTCACCGCAGCTGTGGCGGCTGCCATATCACAGATCAATACCCCTGCTACTACTGGTTCACAGATGTTGGCAATTTTGTACGTACATTAGTTAACTACTTAAGGCATGAAAAACCTTATCGTGATAGAATTTTGGAACTTCTAAACCACTACTCACATATGGAAAACATAAATTTTCTAGAAACAAACATTGGTCTTTATAGAAGGCAACATTTATACAAGTAGAGAATATGGGATTTTCTAGGAACCAGCAAACAAAAACAAACCATTTCGTTTTAAGTTCATGCAAACATTGTCATTTAATACTTATGAAACTCAACAGTTTATATGCTGATCTACTCTTTCAAAACTACTAGTATGTCCCAGGAATTCCGTAATTGCATGTAACAAACAGCTTTTGAAGAAGGGACATTGTGGCGCTAGTTTAAATTCATATTTTGGCATCATATTGTAATTGGTTTTGAACGTGTACCTTTTAAACAATGTAAAATTTCAATTATATATATGATGGTTATATTGCTTTCTTTACTATGTATTTAATTGTTACGTTACCACATGAAGTCATCCGCCCCCGAACGTTTCCGCCGTTCCGGTTTGGGGGTGTGACAGATTGGTATCAGAGCATTGTTTATAGTGAACTAAGTATATCGAACCACATAAAATATACAAACTATAAACTCTTAGGGACTCAAAGTCTCTGACAAAACGTTTTTACACCTAAAACCTTGTTTTATTTAAATAGATAATTTTGGGTCATAAAATACAAAATACATGCATACAACGATATATTTTCATGGTTAGAACTATACAAAAAGTATTAAGACGATTTTAACACTACGATTAGTTATCAATATATGTAATCAAATTTGGGACGAATATAGCCTGATCAACTATATTTATCTGAGATTGGACTAACAAGTCAAAACTTATCAAAATAGAAACTAGTATCAAACATACAAATTTAAATACTATAGGAGTATTTGATACATACATTAGTTTAATCGACATGTTTACTATTACATGTTTTCAAATTTTGTTCAAATATTATAACCCAATTCTCGTATAGTCAAATGGATGGATTCCACCCACCAGGGGACCCCTACTACCGGAACCAGGGCAATAGAGGGTGGGTAGAGGAGGATCCCGAAGAGGATGAAGAACCTATCGAGTTGGAAGAAGGGGATGACTCTGGTACGGACTCAGAACCAGAAGTAGTCGACTCTCCAGCCATTAGGAGGAACTTCCAGGGACCGACTCTCGTCTGGGGAACTCACCTCCACCATTGGAGCCAACAACAAGAGATATGCTCTCCCTACGGTATGTGTTGGAACTTCTACGACATCGGGGACAGAGGTTCAGCCGATCGAGCACTCCTTGTCATGGTAGGTAAAGTGGCCAACCAGTCCTCTCAATCGGGGGACCAAGCAAATCGAATTCGCAAATTCAACGTGGAAGTATAAATTCAGACTTCCGACATTCGCCGACTGGATATGCTGCAGGATGACACCCATCTCCGCACCGACGCAATCCAAATACAAATGATTGCAACCCTCGCAAAGTTGAGGGAATAGCAAGCCGCCTTTGATAGGCGTCTTATGGAATCAAAGCAATCGGATGCAGAGTCAAGTTCCAAGCGCAAACCACATCGAAAGTAGTGCTTGCCAAAACCCCAAATTTTGTTATAAGTTAGGACCTCAGCTAAAAGGTTTATTTTTTTTAAACCTTGTAACCGGAGACCCTTTTAGGGGTCAAATGTTCATGATCGTTGTATCATCTATTATATTAATATAATTGGCATGCTATTATTACTATGTTGAGTATTTTGTTCAATCTTTAAAATATTATGGAAAAACCATACGCTTGTTTCATCTATTCGGATTTCTGAATAACTTTCATTCTTCTATGTTTGAGACTCATACTATCATCTGTTGTTGAACTATAGCGATTTAGTTCATGAGACACATTCATTTTCTATACTATAGAGTTCTTACCCTTGTCTTTTCAATCTATAGTTGAAGGATGCCTCCGCGTAGAAATCCTAGATGAAACAACGGTGGGGAAGCACCGATACCACCACCGCCTCCACCTCCTCAATTTGATGTTGTCATGTTCCAAGCAGCAGTCACCGCAGCTGTGGCGGCTGCCATATCACAGATCAATACCCCTGCTACTACTGGTTCACAGATGTTGGTAATTTTGTACGTACATTAGTTAACTACTTAAGGCATGAAAAACCTTATCGTGATAGAATTTTGGAACTTCTAAACCACTACCCACATATGGAAAACATAAATTTTCTAGAAACAAACATTGGTCTTGATAGAAGGCAACATTTATACAAGTAGAGAATATGGGATTTTCTAGGAACCAACAAACAAAAACAAACCATTTCGTTTTAAGTTCATGCAAACATTGTCATTTAATACTTATGAAACTCAACAGTTTATATGCTGATCTACTCTTTCAAAACTACTAGTATGTCCCAGGAATTCCGTAATTGCATGTAACAAACAGCTTTTGAAGAAGGGACATTGTGGCGCTAGTTTAAATTCATATTTTGGCATCATATTGTAATTGGTTTTGAACGTGTACCTTTTAAACAATGTAAAATTTCAATTATATATATGATGGTTATATTGCTTTCTTTACTATGTATTCAATTGTTACGTTACCACATGAAGTCATCCGCCCCCGAACGTTTCCGCCGTTCCGGTTTGGGGGTGTGACAGATTGGTATCAGAGCATTGTTTATAGTGAACTAAGTATATCGAACCACATAAAATATACAAACTATAAACTCTTAGGGACTCAAAGTCTCTGACAAAACGTTTTTACACCTAAAACCTTGTTTTATTTAAATAGATAATTTTGGGTCATAAAATACAAAATACATGCATACAACGATATATTTTCATGGTTAGAACTATACAAAAAGTATTAAGACGATTTTAACACTACGATTAGTTATCAATATATGTAATCAAATTTGGGACGAATATAGCCTGATCAACTATATTTATCTGAGATTGGACTAACAAGTCAAAACTTATCAAAATAGAAACTAGTATCAAACATACAAATTTAAATACTATAGGAGTATTTGATACATACATTAGTTTAATCGACATGTTTACTATTACATGTTTTCAAATTTTGTTCAAATCTTATAACCCAATTCTCGTATAGTCAAATGGATGGATTCCACCCACCAGGGGACCCCTACTACCGGAACCAGGGCAATAGAGGGTGGGTAGAGGAGGATCCCGAAGAGGATGAAGAACCTATCGAGTTGGAAGAAGGGGATGACTCTGGTACGGACTCAGAACCAGAAGTAGTCGACTCTCCAGCCATTAGGAGGAACTTCCAGGGACCGACTCTCGTCTGGGGAACTCACCTCCACCATTGGAGCCAACAACAAGAGATATGCTCTCCCTACGGTATGTGTTGGAACTTCTACGACATCGGGGACAGAGGTTCAGCCGATCGAGCACTCCTTGTCATGGTAGGTAAAGTGGCCAACCAGTCCTCTCAATCGGGGGACCAAGCAAATCGAATTCGCAAATTCAACGTGGAAGTATAAATTCAGACTTCCGACATTCGCCGACTGGATATGCTGCAGGATGACACCCATCTCCGCACCGACGCAATCCAAATACAAATGATTGCAACCCTCGCAAAGTTGAGGGAATAGCAAGCCGCCTTCGATAGGCGTCTTATGGAATCAAAGCAATCGGATGCAGAGTCAAGTTCCAAGCGCAAACCACATCGAAAGTAGTGCTTGCCAAAACCCCAAATTTTGTTATAAGTTAGGACCTCAGCTAAAAGGTTTATTTTTTTTAAACCTTGTAACCGGAGACCCTTTTAGGGGTCAAATGTTCATGATCGTTGTATCATCTATTATATTAATATAATTGGCATGCTATTATTACTATGTTGAGTATTTTGTTCAATCTTTAAAATATTATGGAAAAACCATACGCTTGTTTCATATATTCGGATTTATGAATAACTTTCATTCTTCTATGTTTGAGACTCATACTATCATCTGTTGTTGAACTATAGCGATTTAGTTCATGAGACACATTCATTTTCTATACTATAGAGTTCTTACCCTTGTCTTTTCAATCTATAGTTGAAGGATGCCTCCGCGTAGAAATCCTAGATGAAACAACGGTGGGGAAGCACCGATACCACCACCGCCTCCACCTCCTCAATTTGATGTTGTCATGTTCCAAGCAGCAGTCACCGCAGCTGTGGCGGCTACCATATCACAGATCAATACCCCTGCTACTACTGGTTCACAGATGTTGGCAATTTTGTACGTACATTAGTTAACTACTTAAGGCATGAAAAACCTTATCGTGATAGAATTTTGGAACTTCTAAACAACTACCCACATATGGAAAACATAAATTTTCTAGAAACAAACATTGGTCTTGATAGAAGGCAACATTTATACAAGTAGAGAATATGGGATTTTCTAGGAACCAACAAACAAAAACAAACCATTTCGTTTTAAGTTCATGCAAACATTGTCATTTAATACTTATGAAACTCAACAGTTTATATGCTGATCTACTCTTTCAAAACTACTAGTATGTCCCAGGAATTCCGTAATTGCATGTAACAAACAGCTTTTGAAGAAGGGACATTGTGGCGCTAGTTTAAATTCATATTTTGGCATCATATTGTAATTGGTTTTGAACGTGTACCTTTTAAACAATGTAAAATTTCAATTATATATATGATGGTTATATTGCTTTCTTTACTATGTATTCAATTGTTACGTTACCACATGAAGTCATCCGCCCCCGAACGTTTCCGCCGTTCCGGTTTGGGGGTGTGACAGATTGGTATCAGAGCATTGTTTATAGTGAACTAAGTATATCGAACCACATAAAATATACAAACTATAAACTCTTAGGGACTCCAAGTCTCTGACAAAACGTTTTTACACCTAAAACCTTGTTTTATTTAAATAGATAATTTTGGGTCATAAAATACAAAATACATGCATACAACGATATATTTTCATGGTTAGAACTATACAAAAAGTATTAAGACGATTTTAACACTACGATTAGTTATCAATATATGTAATCAAATTTGGGACGAATATAGCCTGATCAACTATATTTATCTGAGATTGGACTAACAAGTCAAAACTTATCAAAATAGAAACTAGTATCAAACATACAAATTTAAATACTATAGGAGTATTTGATACATACATTAGTTTAATCGACATGTTTACTATTACATGTTTTCAAATTTTGTTCAAATCTTATAACCCAATTCTCGTATAGTCAAATGGATGGATTCCACCCACCAGGGGACCCCTACTACCGGAACCAGGGCAATAGAGGGTGGGTAGAGGAGGATCCCGAAGAGGATGCAGAACCTATCGAGTTGGAAGAAGGGGATGACTCTGGTACAGACTCAGAACTAGAAGTAGTCGACTCTCCAGCCATTAGGAGGAACTTCCAGGGACCGACTCTCGTCTGGGGAACTCACCTCCACCATTGGAGCCAACAACAAGAGATATGCTCTCCCTACGGTATGTGTTGGAACTTCTACGACATCGGGGACAGAGGTTCAGCCGATCGAGCACTCCTTGTCATGGTAGGTAAAGTGGCCAACCAGTCCTCTCAATCGGGGGACCAAGCAAATCGAATTCGCAAATTCAACGTGGAAGTATAAATTCAGACTTCCGACATTCGCCGACTGGATATGCTGCAGGATGACACCCATCTCCGCACCGACGCAATCCAAATACAAATGATTGCAACCCTCGCAAAGTTGAGGGAATAGCAAGCCGCCTTCGATAGGCGTCTTATGGAATCAAAGCAATCGGATGCAGAGTCAAGTTCCAAGCGCAAACCACATCGAAAGTAGTGCTTGCCAAAACCCCAAATTTTGTTATAAGTTAGGACCTCAGCTAAAAGGTTTATTTTTTTTAAACCTTGTAACCGGAGACCCTTTTAGGGGTCAAATGTTCATGATCGTTGTATCATCTATTATATTAATATAATTGGCATGCTATTATTACTATGTTGAGTATTTTGTTCAATCTTTAAAATATTATGGAAAAACCATACGCTTGTTTCATATATTCGGATTTATGAATAACTTTCATTCTTCTATGTTTGAGACTCATACTATCATCTGTTGTTGAACTATAGCGATTTAGTTCATGAGACACATTCATTTTCTATACTATAGAGTTCTTACCCTTGTCTTTTCAATCTATAGTTGAAGGATGCCTCCGCGTAGAAATCCTAGATGAAACAACGGTGGGGAAGCACCGATACCACCACCGCCTCCACCTCCTCAATTTGATGTTGTCATGTTCCAAGCAGCAGTCACCGCAGCTGTGGCGGCTGCCATATCACAGATCAATACCCCTGCTACTACTGGTTCACAGATGTTGGCAATTTTGTACGTACATTAGTTAACTACTTAAGGCATGAAAAACCTTATCGTGATAGAATTTTGGAACTTCTAAACCACTACCCACATATGGAAAACATAAATTTTCTAGAAACAAACATTGGTCTTGATAGAAGGCAACATTTATACAAGTAGAGAATATGGGATTTTCTAGGAACCAACAAACAAAAACAAACCATTTCGTTTTAAGTTCATGCAAACATTGTCATTTAATACTTATGAAACTCAACAGTTTATATGCTGATCTACTCTTTCAAAACTACTAGTATGTCCTAGGAATTCCGTAATTGCATGTAACAAACAGCTTTTGAAGAAGGGACATTGTGGCGCTAGTTTAAATTCATATTTAGGCATCATATTGTAATTGGTTTTGAACGTGTACCTTTTAAACAATGTAAAATTTTAATTATATATATGATGGTTATATTGCTTTCTTTACTATGTATTCAATTGTTACGTTACCACATGAAGTCATCCGCCCCCGAACGTTTCCGCCGTTCCGGTTTGGGGGTGTGACAGATTGGTATCAGAGCATTGTTTATAGTGAACTAAGTATATCGAACCACATAAAATATACAAACTATAAACTCTTAGGGACTCAAAGTCTCTGACAAAACGTTTTTACACCTAAAACCTTGTTTTATTTAAATAGATAATTTTGGGTCATAAAATACAAAATACATGCATACAACGATATATTTTCATGGTTAGAACTATACAAAAAGTATTAAGACGATTTTAACACTACGATTAGTTATCAATATATGTAATCAAATTTGGGACGAATATAGCCTGATCAACTATATTTATCTGAGATTGGACTAACAAGTCAAAACTTATCAAAATAGAAACTAGTATCAAACATACAAATTTAAATACTATAGGAGTATTTGATACATACATTAGTTTAATCGACATGTTTACTATTACATGTTTTCAAATTTTGTTCAAATCTTATAACCCAATTCTCGTATAGTCAAATGGATGGATTCCACCCACCAGGGGACCCCTACTACCGGAACCAGGGCAATAGAGGGTGGGTAGAGGAGGATCCCGAAGAGGATGAAGAACCTATCGAGTTGGAAGAAGGGGATGACTCTGGTACGGACTCAGAACCAGAAGTAGTCGACTCTCCAGCCATTAGGAGGAACTTCCAGGGACCGACTCTCGTCTGGGGAACTCACCTCCACCATTGGAGCCAACAACAAGAGATATGCTCTTCCTACGGTATGTGTTGGAACTTCTACGACATCGGGGACAGAGGTTCAGCCGATCGAGCACTCCTTGTCATGGTAGGTAAAGTGGCCAACCAGTCCTCTCAATCGGGGGACCAAGCAAATCGAATTCGCAAATTCAACGTGGAAGTATAAATTCAGACTTCCGACATTCGCCGACTGGATATGCTGCAGGATGACACCCATCTCCGCACCGACGCAATCCAAATACAAATGATTGCAACCCTCGCAAAGTTGAGGGAATAGCAAGCCGCCTTCGATAGGCGTCTTATGGAATCAAAGCAATCGGATGCAGAGTCAAGTTCCAAGCGCAAACCACATCGAAAGTAGTGCTTGCCAAAACCCCAAATTTTGTTATAAGTTAGGACCTCAGCTAAAAGGTTTATTTTTTTTAAACCTTGTAACCGGAGACCCTTTTAGGGGTCAAATGTTCATGATCGTTGTATCATCTATTATATTAATATAATTGGCATGCTATTATTACTATGTTGAGTATTTTGTTCAATCTTTAAAATATTATGGAAAAACCATATGCTTGTTTCATATATTCGGATTTATGAATAACTTTCATTCTTCTATGTTTGAGACTCATACTATCATCTGTTGTTGAACTATAGCGATTTAGTTCATGAGACACATTCATTTTCTATACAATAGAGTTCTTACCCTTGTCTTTTCAATCTATAGTTGAAGGATGCCTCCGCGTAGAAATCCTAGATGAAACAACGGTGGGGAAGCACCGATACCACCACCGCCTCCACCTCTTCAATTTGATGTTGTCATGTTCCAAGCAGCAGTCACCGCAGCTGTGGCGGCTGCCATATCACAGATCAATACCCCTGCTACTACTGGTTCACAGATGTTGGCAATTTTGTACGTACATTAGTTAACTACTTAAGGCATGAAAAACCTTATCGTGATAGAATTTTGGAACTTCTAAACCACTACCCACATATGGAAAACATAAATTTTCTAGAAACAAACATTGGTCTTGATAGAAGGCAACATTTATACAAGTAGAGAATATGGGATTTTCTAGGAACCAACAAACAAAAACAAACCATTTCGTTTTAAGTTCATGCAAACATTGTCATTTAATACTTATGAAACTCAACAGTTTATATGATGATTTACTCTTTCAAAACTACTTGTATGTCCCAGGAATTCCGTAATTGCATGTAACAAACAGCTTTTGAAGAAGGGACGCTGCGGCGCTAGTTTAAATTCATATTTTGGCATCATATTGTAATTGGTTTTGAACGTGTACATTTTAAACAATGTAAACTTTCAATTATATATATGATGGTTATATTTCTTTCTTTACTATGTATTCAATTGTTACGTTACATACTATAAATGCTTAGGTATCGGAGCATTATTTATAGTGAACTAAGTATTGGCAATTTTGTACGTACATTAATTAACTACTTAAGGCATGAATAACCTTATCGTGATATAATTTTGGAACTTCTAAACCACTACCCACATACGGAAAACATAAATTTTCTAGAAACAAACATTGGTCTTGATAGAAGGCTACATTTATACTAGTAGAGAATATGGGATTTTCTAGGAACCAACAAACAAAAACAAACCATTTCGTTTTAAGTTCATGCAAACATTTTCATTTAATACTTATGAAACTCACCAGCTTATATGATGATCTACTCTTTCAAAACTACTTGTATGTCCCAGGAATTCCGTAATTGCAGGTAACAAACAACTTTTGAAGAAGGGATGTTGCGGCGCTAGTTTAAATTCATATTTTGGCATCATATTGTAATTGGTTTTGAACGTGTACCTTTTAAACAATGTAAACTTTCAATTATAAATATGATGGTTATATTGCTTTCTTTACTATGTATTCAATTGTTACATTACCACATGAAGTCATCCGCCCCCGGACGTTTCCGCCGTTCCGGTTTGGCGGTGTGATATCTGCTCTAGTTACTTTGTGGATAAGTGACGGTGGTTAGAGCAGGGTGGAGGACTAAATAGTGAGATGTTGATCATTACAGCTACAGGCAGGGGAAACTAGCATTTCATTTGATGCTATCGTACTTATGTTATCTTTTTTTTTCTCATGCCTTATTATTTGTATATATTTGCTTTTGGATCATGCATTTGTATATTTAAGACAATATCTTCGATTTAGTTCCCTTGTAACTGCATGGTTAGTATTATCAAGGGCCTAGATTCATGAGTGGGTCACAGCATATTAGCCTAGATTTAGTTTGTCAGCTATTTTTTGGTGTGGGCCTTGTAGGAAAGCTAATTAGGGGTACCACTCAAAGGATTAGCAGTTGGATTGGCATATTAGTTCAACACAATGGGGTAGAGGAAGATGTAGTGCAAGTTCTTTTGATTATTGGAATTCAAAATAGTTATAGGGAGTAAGGGATTGGTCATAAATCAAGTGCAAGAGAGTTGTCGTTGGATTGATGTTCTCAGGTTTCTGAGGGTATTCCTCACATCAAAAACTTTGAGGAAACGATATCTTCGGAAGTCAGTTATCCCCTCCGGGGGCAATGAATTCAAAGTTTAGAAGTACTTATGTTGCTCATCATGATTGGCAGCTCGTTGTTGATGGACACTTTGACCCGATCGCTATCGTTATTATGGTAAGAGCGGTAGTGAGAAAGTGATGATTTTGGTTTCATGGGTTTGTTTAGACTCTAGGATTGTCAAAAAAATTTCAAATTGTATTAGACGTTTTGAATGCATAAATCCTTCAACAAGTGGGTTGTTGGGTTGGTGATCCACCAGTCCTGGTAATGGGGTTCACCATTCGTTGTATTTAGTGAGGTTGGTAGAGTGTAGTTAAATTCAATTGAGAGAGAATCATTTAGAAGTTTGGGAATAGTTTGAAGTGTAGAACAAGGAGGGGTTCCACACCCTTAGGAAAATGGAGAGCTAGTTCAAGTGGCGGTTTGGATAGAGGTTGCACAAGGTTAGGAATTCAGAACCTTGTGCAGATAGTGGGCACTTTCATAGTAATGCATTGTATATATTTTATTGGATCCTTATTGAGGGTTGTTTTAGAGCCTCTTTGTCTGTTCTTATCTAATGAAGGATTTAGGGTATGAAGCATGACACGAACAAATGACTGGGATATAGTCAACGTGGTTATTGGACTTATGTTTGATTTTGGGTTAGTATGGTAGATGAAGAGAAAGACTATGAGTTGGGCTCGTGGCTGATATGAGACTGGCTTAAGACTATGTGCTAGTTATAACACTCAATTGGGTAAGACCCGTGGACAAGTCCCGTTCGGTTGTGCAGATTGGGTGCGACCCATAGACGATGATCGTTTAGTTATGGTTGTATGGGTGAGACCATATAAAAGGTAACTCAAGTGAGCTTGTGTATCATGTTTAGAGTATGATGACTTTGTGGTTAACGGATGACACCTATATAGTGTTTACGCCTATGTAACCTGTAGCAATTAGACTCTTGGGTAGAGTCTCATGGAGTACCATGCGCAAGGTTTTTGGACAATTAGGGATTCTATATCTCAGTTTAGTAGAAGGTTGCCATGGAATCAAAAGAATTCAGATATAATGAAAGTGTGAATATATATATATATATATATATATATATATATATATATATATATATATATATATATATATATATATATATATATATATAGGGTTGTAAGTTATGTTACGAGTTTGCACAAATGCATGATACTCGCATTGGAGTCATCTTTGCTTATATGAAATGTCTTTTTAACAGCAATGCATGGTCTGGGATTGTCTACCAAGGTATCAACAAGAGAATGTAGAATTGCAAGGATTCTTTTGGTTCAACTTTTGGGGTGAGGTCATGTGGACCATGTTTTGGAATGGTTATGCTTATGTGGAGGTCAGGCAAGATATGGTATATCCATATTATGGTATAAAAGTGATGGTTATTCTTCAATATTTGAAGTTAGTGGATCAATGATTTCTTCTCCACCAGGACGTGCGAAACCTATTAACATTGGGTTTTGATCATAGCATTATAAGATTGTCGTGTGCATGAGTCGTCAATGAATTCTTTAGCTCATACTCCCCCTAAGAGTAAGATTGAAAATTTTAAGTTCAACTTATAAATTGTGCACCCCCTGAGAAGACGATATCTCATTTATGATTGTCAATCAATATATAAGGTGACAAGCATGGAATATAAATGTCTGCTTGACTCCCACGTTGATTGATAACATCTATGAGTTTCTTGAACTAGGAGTTTCTTCAAATTTATCTAGGTTTCTTCAGCTAGGCGTTTCTTTAGCTTTAGCTACGTTCTCCCTTTTTTGATATCAACAAAAAAATAGAACCGAAGGAGAATACTTGTATTAGAGTTCTAGCTTGTAGTCTACGAAAATTGTGATGGCTCATAATAGTGTGGGCTTAAACTACTGTTCACTGACATAGTATCGCATGATTTCATCAGTGTGTGGTTTCATATGCTTACTAATTAATCACTTCTACTAGAAGAAAGGGGCAAGAGTGGTATGTTGTGTTTAATACATTCTGGTATGAAATGTACCCATCGACAAAGAATGTCGAAGTTTTATCAGTGTATGGCTACTAAAGTTAATGATTAACTTTGTAATGGAAGCATTGTTGGGAAATAGTGGGTATGTGCATGTAATACATCACAAACAATGACATACCCATCGACACAGATTTTTGGAATCCTCATCAGCGTCTGGTATTATACACTGAATCATGAAATTCTAAAGAAAAATATATGGAGAGAGTGGTTTGTTTCAGTTATGCTGAGGTGATATCAGTGTAAGTCATTAACAGATAACACATCAATAAGAAATGGTTTAATTTTTGCATCATAAAGTTGTAGTTACAGTCTAGAATCAAAGATTCTCCATTAACACATAATGGTACCATGTCAAACCTCAGACTAGAGGTTACGGATATGAACAACCCTTTGTCCTTTAAGGACTACACATGTATCTCTTATGTTGATGATCGTGCAATCAGTGTATGCGATTAGGTTATGCTCAATGTTTTAGAAAAACATGAGACTTGATGCATACTACAAGCATGCTTCCAGGGATAGGGTTAGGTAAGATCGTTAACTAAAAATAAACAACCTAGCCTTTCTATTGATTTTTTATTTGGAATAGACAATCACACTTAGATATTTTAGAAAATGCTACATAGTCAGCGTGAGGGGGTGAATCGATGTTCTTAGCAGATGGTCTCGTTGTCACACCCCCAAACCGAATTGGTGGAAACATTCGTTGGTGGAGGACGTCATGTACAGTATCATAACAATGCAATATAGTAAATGATTACATTAAATAGTATACTTAATACAAGTGTGTTCTTTGTAAAGTTTAAATGACACCAAAAATGAATGTATAACAAAAGAATTAGACAACTCTTGGATTCTTCTCTGTCTTCTCAAAAGCTGAACAAGCGTACCTATCTTACTGGTTTCCTGAGAATACAAGTAATTTCGAAAATAGGACGTCAACATAAAGATGTTGGTGAGATCATAAGCACTTTATTGTCATTATGTTGTATTTGTTTCATAAGAAAGCTTGTTTGTTTTCCCAGAAAATCTTATATTTTCTGCTTGTAATGGAATGTAGTCTTGTACCAAGACCGTAGCGTTCGTTTCTTCACTTATAGTAATGTAAATGAAACGTTTGACCTAATGAATGATACTCAAATATTAGTTCGCTGCCTTATAACCGCGTTGGTTAATTTAGGTTAAAATGTGATAAAGTTATAACCATGCTTGATCGACCTAGTGTAAATACACGATGTTCTTCAGACGTAGAAAAGGTATGACATTTCTTCACCCGTAGACTTGCACGTCCCACTATAGCTAGTAGCGAGGTGTGGGATAATCAATCTTGTATAGATCTATACACAAACTGATTCTCTTCCTCCAGGAGACTCTGGTTACAAAACGTGACACAACAAGTGTATTGCTGTGCCATGAAGTACTATCTCACATTTTCGTTATCATGTACATGTATAGTGTGTACGTTCCTTCTGTTTCTTGTATATGTATGAGTGTGTTCCTTTTGTAAATGCATATTTTCATTTTATAAATGTATATTTTCCTTTTGTAAATATATATGTGTCATACCCCAAAACCATGAATGGCGGAAACGTTCTGGGGTGGAGGACGTCATGTAAAGTATCACAACACAGTATAACGGTAAATAAGCAAACAACATCATCCATTGCATTAAATATAAAATTTTAGTACAAGTGTGTTCTGTACAGTTATAGACACCAAAAATGAAAATCAAAATAATAAGATGAGTCTTGAATGCGCTCCATCTTCTCAAAAGCTGGCCTCAGTAGCTGTCTACTGATGACCTGAGAATACAAGTTATTTTGAAAGAGTTTATCAACATAAAGCTGGTGGGTTCATAAGTATTTTTGTGTCGGTGTTTGTTATCAAAAAGTTTGAACATGTCTCAAGTGTAAGTTTGTAAAATGTATGTAAATGTTTGTAAGTGTTTGTAAAAGTTTGAATCTCTCAGAAAAAACTATATTTTCTATTAAAGTAGCCTTCTACCAAGGCTTAACTGTTTTGTATGTTCGTTTACTGTAAAAGTGTGTAATTTACTCAAGTGTAACTATCATTCTCAAAATATAGTTTCTACATAAATGTTTAAGTGAAAAGATCACTAATTGTGTAAAGAGTAAATTAATGTAGTATTGTAGTGTTGTATTATAGGAACTACTACTGTACTAACTACCTTAAATCGGATTTATATTAAGGCATCATGTGACTAATTGTACCATACTATCGACTGGATAAACAACAACAAATGTAGTTCGTAAAATGATATGACGTTTGGCACCCGCAGACCTGCAGGTCTGGCTGTAGCTAGTAGCAAGGTGTAGGATAGTTAATCCAGTATAGATTTATACGCAAACTCACGCTCTCCCTCCAAGAGAATTCTGGCTACAACTCGGGACATGACATTTAAGGCATGCTTTGATACATTGGATCACAATTGTTAACGTATTCATGTATATGTAATGTAATGTTACTTATTCTAGTATCGTTGTATATGTTCTTCTCTTGTATAGTTGTATATGTTCTCTTTCTAGTATAGTTGTATATGTTCTTCTCTAGTATAGTTGTATATGTTCTTCTCTAGTATAGTTGTATATGTTCTCTTTATAGTCTAGTCGTATTTGTACTCATAGTAATGTAATGTATATGTTCTCATAGTAATAAGTATTGACTCATAAATGAACTGACTCATCGATCTAGAAATTGTAGTAATATGATCCTGTGTTACCCCGATGGTAACTTACTAATGATGTAACTAATACGCATGAATATGGAAGTACTTTTTATGTCTATATATGTACAATTGATATATAATTAATATTGAAACGACTTTCGGACGACTACCCGAAATCCCACCAGACCACATCTCAAGCGCGAAAAGGAAATAGGGTGGATGGCCTTCCTAAGCCCTTTAAACATTTCTTATATATCTATACATATATGGACATGTAATTTCAAAGAAGTATAATAAAGTTTAAATAAAAGTATTTGGTAAGAAAAGAGTTTGTAAAACATTTTGAAGTAAAGCACTTTGATAAAGAGTTTGAACAGTGATAAAATCATTGGTTCTATAGTTATTAATCACATGTGATTGATGTAATAACTATAAGTATTTAACTTGTATTCCCCCCATAAAAGTATTTAAAACATTTAAAAGTATTTCAAAGGTTAATTAACAGGGGTATGAACTCACTTGTGGTGAGTGGATTGGATTGAAGTATCGGATACCATGCTAGGTGGCAAACGGAGACTTGTACACACGCACGAGCCTAGTTATCATATAATGAACATATGTATAACTAATTAGCCTTATTATAACTAATAATATGAGTTGGGACACTCTAGAACCTGAAAACACTTTGTTTCAAGTGTTAAAGTGCACAAGGTTTGCATCCGAGTGCTAGTAGGGCATAACTAGGGTGTTTGGGGTCCAAGGGTAAACTCCTTGGGAGTTTACGGTCTAACTGACCTTTACCCTTGGAGTTACGGCAGTAAACTCTAGGTTTTACGGTCTAAACTCCAAACATTGAAACCATGAGTTGTTTTGGAGTTTAACAAGTCCTTAGAAGCAACCTTGCTAAGTGGTTTAGCTCTTGGAATGGATTAAGGCTACAAAACACCCACCTTGAGGTGTTTACAGCCTAAGGGTAATTTCCCTTGGGTTTACTACCATAAACCCCTATGGGAAGTGGTATTTCCATTGTTTTAAGTCCTTAACACCACTAGGTAAAAGTCTAGGTTAGTTTTTAGGGCTAAGTAAGGAATATCACCCATTTAAACAACCTTTTGGGTGTTTACGGCCTTGAGATATCCTTAGGCAGTAAACACCTATATTTTGTGGTGTTTGATGTTTTAAAATGCTTAAACATATCAATGGAAGGTTTAGATATGTTAAGGTAAGTCTAGGGCTTCAAACTAGGGCTTAAAATGGGACTCAAGCCAAATTTTAGGGACTTTATGGTGTTTACGGTCGAAGCATCTTTTTGGACCGTGAACACCTCAAACCTAGTGTTCTTGGCTGATTTCCTTGGTGTATGTTTGATATACTAGCTTACAAGCACTTAAGGATGAGAGTACTTACTATAATGGTGCTTGATTCGAGCTAAAAGGGCCAAGAACACTTAGTGTGTGTTCTTGGTGTTTTGGAAATCTAATCAAAATACACAAGTAAACGGATGAATAGGTGTACAAACACTAACTTAAGTGTTTTACTAACTTGAAATGGTTAGAACACTTACAAGATCGGATTTTTGGAATTAAAGGTTGGATGATAGTTGAGAGTGTTTTTGGGATTTTACTCTTTTCACTTTTTGGGGAGTAAACACAAATGGCTAGCTCTTGGGTAGTAAACTCATACATAGATATGAGTTTATGGTTTTTGGGTGATTTTCAAACCCAAAACATAAAAGTTTGGCCGGGTGATCCTAATATGGGAAGTGTTTGCGGTTTTCAAAATAAAAACCCGAGATGCCACTTTCTTTTACCCGTTCGTTTAAAAATAATAATAAAATAATTAAACAACCTTTATATTTCTTAAAAATAAGAAATAATGATATTAAATCACGATACAAAGGGGTTGACTTTTTGGGTTTGACCAAAAGAAATTTTCGGGTTGTCACAATATGTTCCTTTAATTAATGTATATGTATAGTGTAACTTCTTGTACTTCTATATGTATGGTCTCTAAACTATAACCATTATAGTTTACTGGTCTCTTTACTATATAACTGACTTGTTGAAAGGACTCAATTGTTAAGTATAAACAATCATGTTAAGTAAGACCTTAAGAAAAAGGTTTATTGTTCATATAAGTATTTAGTATGTACAATCATAAGTTAATCGATAGTTGGACTAGCAAACACTACCCTAAGCCCACAACCAAACAAGGAACATGAGTCAAGGTTATTAACACTAGTCCTAAGTCCATTAAAGTATATTTATACACAAATGTTTATATGAACATGATTTTGAAAGTAAAAGAGTTTACAAGTAATTTGAAAAAGGGTTTTGATATGAAGTTTAATAATGTTTGGAAATAGTAAAAGTCCTTTTTGTTTCTAACTAAAAGTCCTTTTTGTTTGTAAGTGTATTGTGTTTAAGCTTGTATCCCCCCTAAAAATCATTTAAAGCATATAAAAGGTTGATTGTAGGTTTATGAACTCACATGTAGTGAGTGATTCGAATGAAAGATCGATATAGGATGATAAGTATGCCAAGTCCAGTATTGAGCACAAACAGATCCTATTAAGCATATAATGACACATATATGCATATAGTTAGTGTATATAACAACTAATCATGTAAAGGAACAACCTTAGGTACTAGTAAACACTTAAAATGTAGTGTTGCAATAATATATGATTGATTGAATGGAGTTTATGGCCACACAAGGATGTGTTCACGTCCAAAGAGTGTTCACGGCCACACAAAGTGTGTTTACGACCATATTAGAATTTACGGCTAATAACACATGATGTGTTCATGGCCCAAACTTTATTCTATGAAGTGTTTATGGTCCTATCTTAGGTTTAAGAAGTATTTATAGCCATAACTAGCAATTTATGTAGGGTTCACAACCACATGAAGGGTTCACGGCCATGAACTCTAAAAGATCATGCAAAATGTGCTTGATTCAAGGCTGGAAATCAAGTGATGCTAATGGATAACAAGTATATGGAAAAGATAGTTACTTAATGAGACTTTTGAAGGTGTTTTTGGCCCTAAGAACAACTATGTGTTCTTGGTGAAAATATGATGATTTGAGGATCCATACCAAAAGTGTTGAATTCATGGATGAAATCAAAGAGCTTCCCATGAATAAGAAGGATAGAAAGTAATAATGGGAGAAACACTTACGATTTTAAAGGGAAATGAGAGTGTTCTCGATGATACTTGAGAGAGTTTTGAGTGTTCTTGACTTGAAGATGTGATAAATGAGGAAATAATGACATAAAATCATACTTATGGAGAGGGGTTCACGGCAACATGGGTTTACGGTCGTAAACCCTAGTTTGCGGTCATGAAGTGCTTTTGATGGAGTTTTTGGCTTGATTACAACTCAATGAACTTAACTTAATGCATCCAAACACATATCCTTTAATGTACTAGGCTTAGAACACTCAAACAGGCCCTTAACAATGCTAAAAGATAGCCGAAACGAGTCTGAATTTTGATTGAATTGATTGGCTTTACAAGATAGAAATTTCGGGTTGTCACATCATCCCCTGTTAAAGGAATTTTTGTCCCGAAATTATAATTTAAGCAAATATAGATAGACTTAGGGAAGATATGAGGATATTTTTGTTTTATTTGATTCTTGCGCTCGCAAGTGAGTTCTGGTCCCTGCTTTGCATTCCAAAGAACCTTCACTATCTGTATACGACTTTTCTTTGTCTGCTTGACCACTCGGTCCATGATCTCTAGTGTCACACCCCAAAACTGATGGCGAAAACTTTCCGGGGCGGAGGACGTCATGTAAAGTATCATAACCAATGTACATAGTAAGCATAGTAAACACAACCATTACATTACATAGAAGTATTTACATTTGTTTGAAATTAAGGTTATACATGATTATAGATATATACATCCAAAATGAACAAAAGTAAAGACGAGACTTCTATACGCTCCATTTTCTTCAAAAGATCGCGGGGTGCCTGTCTAACGTGGACCTGAGAATACAAGCAGTTTTGAAAATATCAGCATAAAGTTGGTGAGTTCATAAGCGGTTTGATTATGAAAAATGAACAAGTTTCCTTTGGATTTCTGAAAAAGTTGCTATCCAAGAAAATCCCATATTTTCTTATAAGTAAGGTTTAGTTATCTGTTTGTTACACAATCTGGTCATGAACAGTTCTGTTATCCCAGGAAAAACCCATATTTTCCTTAAAGTTTGTGATCTGTTATCCTTACAGGAGTATCTACTATACTTAACAAGAATTTTATTTTCAAAACTCTAATTTCGCTCAGAGGAATATATTAATAGACGTATTTTCGAAACTATGATTTTTCTCAGAGGGGGGTATTAGACGAATTTTCGAAGCTCTAGTGACACTCAAAGACGTACATTCACTGTATTTTCGAAGCTCTGGTGACATCCAAAGGCATATATTATACGTTAATTTCGAAGCTCCAGTGGCACTCAAAGAAGTACATTAACTGCATTTTCAAAGCTCTAGTGACATCTAAAGGCGTATATTAGTCGTAAATTTCGAAGATCTAGTGGCACTCAAAGAAGTACATTAACTGCATTTTCGAAGCTCTAGTGACATCTAAAGGCGTATAATACTAGACATAAATTTCGAAGCTCTGGTGGCACTCAAAGAAGTACATTAATTGTATTTCGAAGCTCTAGTGACATCTAAAGGTGTATAATACTAGACATAAATTTTGAAGCTCTGGTGGCACTCAAAGAAGTACATTAATTGTATTTCGAAGCTCTAGTGACATCTAAAGGTGTATAATACTAGACATAAATTTTGAAGCTCTGGTGGCACTCAAAGATGTACATTAACTGTATTTTCGAAGCTCTAGTGACATCTAAGGGTGTATAATACTAGTAATAATCTTGATTTATACTTAGCATGATTCCTTCGTAAATTATAAAATATAACATAAAATATATCATTTTATAATGAGTTTCGCAATTAGTATGAAAACTAACTCTGCAAGTCAAATGGTTGGTTAATACGGTTTCCAGTGTTAAAAGCATATGGAATATGAAACATTACAATAGAAATAATAAGTTTGAGTACAAGATATTCTTGTACTTTTGCTTGTATTCCCCAAAAGTGTAGGGGTATGAACTCACCAGTCGAGAAATGCGTCGGTTAGGATGCTAAGTGTCAGTTCGAGACTTGAACAGGCACAAGGTTCCTATGTAATATGAAGAGATACACAATTGTATCTAATTAGACCTTGAACTACCAATTAAGTAAGAATCTACACTCCGAAGCACTAAAACACTTTATTTCAAGTGTTAAGAGTGATCCGAGTAGCATCTAAGGAGGTGTAAGGCCTATATATGTAGTTTTCTCCTCAAGAGTAAACTCATAAGGGAGATTACGGACCATAGACCATATCCCCATGAGTTTACGGCCGTAAACTCATGGATGGAATGTTCTTGGATGCTTAATGGCCTTATAACACTTGTGGAATTAGGCTAGGCTCGGATCTATGGAATGGGAAGGGATTAAACCTTCAAAGGTATCATTTTAAGGAGTTTACAGAAGTAAACTAGGAGTTTACGGTCGTAAACTCACACACGCACCTTGCTTGTGTGTTTTGATGGTCCTAGGTTAAGCACAAGTGGTTCTAGTCCAAAGTACAAGCCATGGAATGAAGTTAGAGCACCATTTGACCATTTTATAGGAGTTTACAGCCCAAGAACCATTCCTTGAGGGGTTTACGGCCGTAATCTCCTATGGGGGTGGTTTCTTTCATGTTTAAGGTCCCTAACACAATGGTGGTTGGTTCTAGACCTCAATCCAAGCCATATGAGGTGTTTAAGGGGTATTTTAACACCTTAAATGGTGTTCACGGCCTATGAAGGAGGGTTTATGGTCCAAGCATGATCTTGGCCTGAAAAATCATGTTTAATCCCTAAATTTTATGATTTTGGTGTTCCAAGTCCATTCATGAAAGCCCCTGAGTCATATCTAAGCTCCAGAAGTGGTTTGGAAGGGTTTTGGGGCTCCAAAACCCCATTTAAAGGTGTTTACGGTTTGGGATTGTTCTTGGGCCATAAACACAAGTTCTTGGTCCTTTTCAATGATTCAAACACGAATTTCAAAGCTAGACATGTTAAACTATAAGCTAGGATGGATTACATGCCGATTTAGAGCTTGAAATGGGTGATTTTAGATGAGAGATTTGGATTGAAGAGAGAGAGAGAGAGAGGACAAGCCTCAAATGAGGTCCACTCACCTTTATATATATGGTTTGAGTTTGAGACCCATTGGAAATCTACCTGATACTGACGTTAAACGAGGCTTATGGTCGTAGGTTGAAACTAAAAAATTTCTAGGTGAATATTGGGGATGTTTTCACTAGTTTCTAATGGGTTTGGACACTCACGAGATTATAATGAAGGTCTCAATTTAATTAACTTAACCCAAAAGTTAACGGAAAATTGGAAATACAAACGGTTTTATTAATGGGAAAGGGTTATAGTGACAGAATAAATTATGGGTTGTCACATTATCCCCCCTGTTAGAGAAAATTTCATCCTGAAATTTAAAATTAAGATACAAATCATGGAATTGGAAAGAGATGCAGATATTTCTACTTCATCGAGTCTTCGTGTTCCCAAGTGAATTCTGGTCCCCGCTTGGCATTCCAGTGAACCTTCACTATCAGGATGCGACTTTGTTTTGTACGTTTGATCTCTTGATCCATGATTTCGATCCGTTCTTCCACAAAGTTCAGGTTTTCGTTGATCTTGATCTCATCAAGAGATATCACAAGGGTTTCATCGGATAGATACTTTTTAAGATTTGAGACGTGGAAGACAAGATGGATAAGTTGGAATGGATGGTCATTGTCGGTGTCTTCATTTTGCAACTTGAATTCTCCTTTCGGCTAAGGACATCTGCTACCAGAATGGCCTTGCCGAGATTGTAGCAGACTTTGCACTCATAACCACTGAGCAAATCTACCCATCGCGGTTTTCTCATGTTTAAGTCTTTCTGATTGAAGATGTGCTGCAGGCTTTTACAATCAGTGAAGATTGTGCACTTGGTTCCGTAGAGATAATGTCTCCAATTCTTCAGTGCGAAGACCACTGCTCCTAGATCCAGGTCGTGAGTCGTATAGTTAACCTCGTGTGCCTTAAGTTGTCTCGAGGCATAAGAGATAACTTTTCCTTTATGCATAAGCACACAGTCTAAACCCTGATTGAACGCATCACAATAAACAACGAAATCCTTTGTTCCTTCTGGCAGGGATAGAATAGGTGCGCTGCACAGGGATCCCTTCAACGTTTGAAATGCGGTGTGTGTTTCTCACTCCATCAAAAGGGTACACCTTTTGGTGTCAGAGTAGTTAGAGGTTTGGAAATTTTGGAAACATTCTGAATGAATCTACGATAGTAGTCGGCGAGACCCAAGAATTGACGGATTTCTGTGGGTGTCTTCGGTGTCGACTAATTATCTATTGTCTTGATTTTTGAAAGGGTCCATATTTCTTCTTCACAAATAATATCAGGGCTCCCCAAGGTGAGGAACTTAGTCTTATGAACCCTTTCTCGAGCATCTCATTAAGCTGACTGGATAACTCCTGCATTTCTGGTGGAGCTAAGCGATACGGGGACTTGGCTACATGATTTGCTCTAGGAATTAGGTCGATGTGAAACTCGACTTGACGTTTGGGAGGAATTACCGGGACCTCTTCATAAAAGACATCAGGAAAGTTGCAGACTTCGGGGATGCTCTCGAGGTCTTTAACTTCATGTTTCTCGTTGATGACATGAACTAGGAATGCATGACACTCCTCTCGCAGAAGCTTTTGAGCTTTGATGCATGAAATGATGCGAAGATTAGAACTGAGTTTATTGTCATAGATCATAAGAGTCTGGCCAAAGGAGAGATTGAGATGGGTGGATTTTTCGTAACAAAGGATATCAGCATGATTAGGACTCAACCAATCCATGCCAATGATGACATCAAAGCTTTTATGGAAACTGGTATTATGTCAATGGGAAAAGAATCATCATTCAGGTTAAGGGTACAGCTTATGAATATATCATTAGCGTTCTCTTTCTCACCATTAGCCATATCGACGGTAAACGTTTTGGTTACTAGTTGAGGACTATGTTTAAGTAGATTTTTGAATGAATAGCTAACAGATTTTCTTTCAGCACCAGAATCGAAAAGGATTGCAAGCATAAGAGTTGTCAAGAAGGAACATACCTGTGGCAACGGTGGGATCGATGACTGCCTCATCTTGTCCCATAGCTAGGACTCTCCCGGTGTTGCTAGCTATTGCTGACTTGGGGTAGTTTCTGTTGAAATGCCCGACTTCACCACATCCGTAGCAGGCCTGACCGATACCTGCTCTGGAAGATTGATTTGTTGATTGGGTTGGTGTTCTGCAGTTTCGCGTAAGGTGACCCTCATGGCCACAGTTTTTACAAAACTTTTCACGACATGGGCCATGGATACGATGGTGGTAACTGCACATGTTGCACCATGGGAGGGTACCAGTATATCTGCTGGTGGGTGCTTGAGTTGAGGAACCGATGACAGAAACAACAGCAGGGGTAGTAGCAACATGGACTGCCACAGTTTTCTGTTTCTTCGAGGACACCTGCGAAGACTAACTCTTCTTCTTGTTCCAAAATTTTCTTTTCTCACCACTCCTTTCTGTCGGTTCAGGAGTGGTGGCTACTTCCTCAAGGTTATCACTATGGTCAATTAGAGTTTGCGCTAGGCATTTGGCGCTGTCGTAGGTGTCTGGATTTGCAGTGAAGACATTACCCTTGGTTGGCTGGGTCAACCCCCAGATGAACCTCTCAATCTTTTTGCTTTCCGGGGTAACCATACCCGGACAAATAAGCGCCAAATCATCAAATCTGGAAGTGTAAGCAGCAATATCGGAACCCTTCATCTTTAGGTTCTAGAGTTCATGCTCAAGCTTCTGCATTTCACCCCGAGGGTAGTACTCCGCAAGTAGAAGCTCTTTCATGATATCCCAACCCATAGCATTGGCTACAGGTAGGGTTAAGGATTTGAGTCAACCATTCCACCAAACAGGCACAGATTTCGAAAATAGATTCGATTTTTTCAAACCATCGATTTAGGGTAATGACACCTCCAGTGCCATTGAACGGTGTGGGTTTCGCGTTCATAAAGTCCTTGTAGGAACACTCCTTCCAGTGTCCCTAACTACTTTCCTGGTTTTGAGGCTGAGTACCACCTCCTGACCCATCTGAACCATCGGGGTTCATTTGTGACATAGCAACAGCGGCTTGGAACATGGCGGGATCAAATGGAGAGGGAGGTGGTGATGGAGGAGGATTGTTGTTCTTTGAGTTGGGTATTTTCCTTGGAGGCAGCTTGATATAAAATGATCAGGAAAGAGAGGATTATAAATCCTCTAAATTGAATCAAGAGATATGAAGCAAGAGATATCTCATTATGACAGATTTAGAGTTCTATTAAGCGATAAAACATGGAAGAGTTATCAAAGCAGATAAACTATTGCTAAAGAAGGAATGAGTAGCAACACTCGAAATGAATTTCTACAATGTATTCGGCTTTGGCTAAAATACTCCCATAGTATTTTATGTTTCACTGCGACAATGAACCATTGTTTGGATATCAGGTAAGTTTTAGGCATGCTGCATACCATAGTCACTCCCAAGCACATGTTGGCCATGTCTCGAATGAATATAGTTGATCAGGCTATATTCACCCTAGACACGACTACATAACTACCCAAGTTTAACCGCAGCGTACAACACCCATTTACTTATGTTTTGTTCTACTCGTCGTTACAGTTTCTGGCGGTTAGGTATTCTTGTATACTTTTGAAAAGTACTTATATTTTAAAGTATACTTTTAGTTCAGAGCACTTCGGCCCCTTACTGTTTATAGTCTTATACCATGTAAGGTTCGGTATACTTAGTTCACTATAAACAAGGGCTTTGATACCAATCTGTCACACCCTGAAACCGATGGCGGAAATGTTCCGGGGCGGAGGACGTCATGTAAAAGTATCACAACCAATGTACATAGTAAGCATAATAAACACAACCATTACATTACATAGAAGTATTTACATTTGTTTGAAATTAAGGTTATACATGATTATAGACATATACATCCAAAATGAACAAAAGTAAAGACAAAACATCTATACGCTCCATCTTCTCCAAAAGATCGCGAGGTACCTGTCTAAGGTGGACCTGAGAATACAAGTAGTTTTGAAAATATCAGCATAAAACTGGTGAGTTCATAAGCGGTTTGATTGTGAAAAATGAACAAGTTTCCTTTGGTTTTCTGAAAAAGTTGCTATCCAAGAAAATCCAATATTTTCTTATAAGTAAGGTTTAGTTACCCATTTGTTACAGAATTTTGTCATGAACAGTTCCGTTAGCCCAGGAAAAACTCTTATTTTCCTTAAACTTTGTGATCTGTTATCCTTACAGGAGTATCTAATATACTTAACAAGAATTTTATTTTCGAAACGCTAATTTTGCTCAAAGGTATATATTCATAGACATATTTTTGAAACTCTGATTTTTCTCAGAGGCGAGTATTAGACGAATTTTCGAATCTCTGGTGACACTCAAAGACGTACATTCGCTGTATTTTCGAAGCTCCGGTGGCATCCAAACGCGTATATTAGATGTAAATTTTGAAGCTCTAGTGGCACTCAAAGACGTAAATTTCAAACACGAATTTCAAAGCTAGACATGTTAAACTATAAGCTAGGACGGATTACATACCGATTTGGAGCTTGAAATGGGTGATTTTGGATGAAAGATTTGGATTGAAGAGAGAGAGAGAGAGAGAGAGAGAGAGCGAGAGAGACAGAGAGAGAGTAGAGAGAGAGAGTGGACAAGCCTCAAATGAGGTCCATTCAACTTTATATATGGTTTGAGTTTGAGACCCATTGGAAATCTACCCGTTACTGACGTTAAACGAGGCTTATGGTCGTACCCGATTAATTTGTCGTAACCCGACGTGGTTGAAACTAAAAAAATTCCAAGTGAATATTGGGGATGTTTTCACTTGTTTCTAATGGGTTTGGACACTCACGAGATTATAATTAAGGTCTCAATTTAATTAACTTAACCCAAAAGTTAACGTAAAAATTGGAAATACAAACGGTTTTATTAACGGGGAAGGGTTAGAGTGACCGAATAAATTATGGGTTGTCACATCTAGTGGTTCTTCAACAATGTTGAGGCTCTTATAGAACTTGATTTCGTTGAGTGGGATAACAAGAATCTCATCGGATAGGCACTTTTTCAAATTCGACACATGGAAGGTAGGGTGTACGTTACTAAGTTTTTGAGGTAGTTTGAGTTTGTAAGCTACAGGGCATATTCCAATGAGAATCTCAAAAGGCCCTATGTACCTTGGATTTAGCTTCCCACGCTTTCCAAAGCGTATCAAGCCTTCCCATTATGAGACCTTCAATAGAACACGGTCACCCACCTAGATTTCCAATCCTTTCCTTCTATTGTTTGCATAACTTTTCTATCGGTCTCTAGAGGCTTTTAATCGTTCACGAATTTTAACAATCTTCTCTGTCATTTTTGGAATGATTTTTGGGCTCGTGAGAGTGCTATCAGGAACTCGTCCTTTAGCTAATTGTGTGTCACCTACATAAGCCCATCACAAAGGGGATCTGCACTTCCGGCCATCGAGGGCTTCAAATGGAGCAGCCTTTATGCTTGTACGATAACTGTTATTGTAGGAGAACTCGACAAGGGGTAAACAAGTATCACATGACTTTCCAAAGTCAATTACATAGGCTTGCAACATATCTTCCAGCATTTGAATGGTCCTCTCACATTTCCCGTCAGTTTGTGGGTAGTATGCTGTACTTATGTCCAGCCTGGTCCCCAAGGACTTTTGTAGTGACTGCCACAACCTTGAAGTGAATCTGTTGTCCCTATCAGAGATAACGGATATGGGAACACCATGCAATCATACAATCTCCCTATAGTATGTTCGGGTTAACTTTTCCATCTTGTCAGTTTCTTTGATCGGGAGGAAGTGTGAAGACTTGGTTAACCTATCAGTGATCACCCATATGGTATCGAGACCACCCGATATCTTGGGTAACTTGGTTATGAAATTCATAGTAATCCGCTCCCACTTCCACTCCGGTATCTCCGGTTTCTGTAGTAGACCTGAGGGTTTCTGGTATTCGACTTTAACCTTGGCGCAAGTAAGACACTTGCCCACAAAGGTAGCAATTTCTGCTTTCATGTTAGGTCACCAATATAACTTTCTGAGATCCATATACATCTTATATGAATCTGGGCGAATGGTGTATCGAGTGTTATGTGCTTCCTTCATGACCATGTCTCTAAAACCACCGTGACTAGGTGTCCAGATCTGGTCCATGAGAAATAGAGCTCTGTTACCCTTGATTTCTAGAATTTTTTCCATTCCTCTTAAGGATTCACCCACCACCTTCTTACGTTTCAAGGCTTCCTGTTGAGCCTCTTTGATTTGTGCAAACATGTGCGAATGGATTCTCATGGTCAAATATATGAATCTAATACTTGAATAATCCTTCTAACTTAGGGCATCTATTGCTACATTGGCTTTACCAGGATGATAACGAATTTCACATTTGTATTCATTTAGTAGCTCGACCCACCATCGTTGTCTCATGTTGAGCTCCTTCTGATTAAAAATGTGTTGAAGGATTTTGTGGTCTATATAGATAGTGCTTTTCGTTCCATAAAGGTAGTGCCTCCAGATCTTCAAGGAAAAAATGACTGCTCCTAGCTCAATATTGTGCGTAGTGTAGTTAACTTCGTGTGTCTTCATCTCTCTCGAGGCATAAGCAATGACCTTTCCCCATTGCATCAGAATACAACCAAATCCTTGGTTGGAAGCGTCACAGTAGACTATGAAATCTTCTATCCCTTTTGGGAGGGATAGTATTAGTGTGCTACACAGGGCTTGTTTGATTGTTCGGAACGCATTCTCCTATTTTTCTTCCCAGTTGAACTTCACACCGTTTTGCATCAGGGTGGTAAGTGGTTTAGCTATTCTTGAGAAGTTTTGAATGAACCTACTGTAGTAGCTAGTGAGGCCTAGAAATTGACAAATTTATGTAGGCGTTCTTGGTGCTGACCAGTTCTTGATGGCTTTAATCTTGGAAGGATCCATGTGAATACCTTCTTTGCCTACCACGTAACCCAAGAATTCGACTCTTCGAATCCAAAATTAGAATTTAGAGAACTTCCCATAAAATGTCGCTATGTGTAGTGTTTCCAAGATCTGACGTAGATGTTTGGCTATGTTCCTCCTTACCGTGCGAATAGATAAGTATATCATCGATGAATACTATCACGAACTTATCGAAGTACGACGACACTCCCTGTTCATTAAATCCAATAACATTGTGGGCGTGTTTGTTAATCCGAAGGGCATCACTACGAACTCATAGTGACCATAGAAATTTCGGAAGGTTGTTTTGGGGATATCTTCCTCGAGAACTCGTAGTTGATGGTACCCGGATCTTAAGTTAATTTTTGAAAAGTAGCTCAGTCCTTAGAGTTTTCTGAAAAGTCATCAATGTGCAGAAGAGAATAGCGGTTCTTAATGGTTAACTTGTTAAGCTCGCGATAGTCAATACACATACGAAACGATCCTTCTTTCTTCTTCATGAATAAGACCAGTGCTCCCCAGGGCGAAAATCTTTGTCTTATAAATCCTTTGCTAAGAGTTCGTTCAGTTGACTAGATAACTCTTGCATCTCTGCTGGTGCTAGATGATAAGGGGATTTGGCTACAGGGGTAGCTCTAGGAAGTAATTCGATTCTGAATTTGACTTGTCGCTGCGGGGGTACCCCTAGGAGATCCTCAGGAAAGATGTCGGGGAAATCACAGACATCCGAGATGCTCTTCAAGTCTTTCACCTTTTTTCTCACATCAACAACATGAGCCAAGAAGGCATGGTACTCCTTTTGTAAGTACTTCTGGGATTGAATGCATGAAATGATTCAAAGGTTTGCGTCTGGTTTGTCGTTATAGATCACTAGGGTTTTGTTGCTCGACAAATTTAGACAGACGTATTTCTCAAAGCACAAAATGTCAACATGATGGAGACTTAACCAATCCATGCCAACAATGACATCGAAACTTTTAATCGATACATGGATGAGGTTGATTGGAAATGAGTGGTTACCTAGAGAGAGGGTACATCCTATGAAAATTTCGCTAGAAGTCTCAGTCTTTCCATTAGCCATTTCTATGATGAAAGTTTCTTTTAGTGCTTGTGGTGCTTGATTAAGTGCTTGAATTCCTGGTTCACGAAACTCCTCTCTGCTCCACTATCAAATAGTATGCATGAATATGAGTTATTGAAGAGGAACAAACCCATGACTACGAAGGGGTCCACCACTTCTTCCTCGTGACCAATAGCAAGAAGTCTTCCTGCTCCTTCAGCATTCTTGCCGTTAGGGAAATTTCTTTTGAAGTGCCCCATTTCGCCACACCTATAGCAGGCCTGGCTTGCTCCTGTCCCATAGACGTGGGTGATTGGTGTAGCTGCTGCTTTGTAGAAACGAGGCCGTTTTGATGGAAATTGCACTTGCTGCACTTAGTCAAGCTCCCAGCATATTGTTTTGCTGGTGCAGGGTGTCACACCCAGAAACCGAATTGACGGAAACATTCGGGGGTGGAGGACATCATGTACAGTATCATAACAATGCATAATAGTAAACAAGCAACAACATCATCCATTGCATTAATAATATAATTCAATACAAGTCTGTTCTGTGTATAGTTTATAAGACACCAAAAATGAATACTCAAAATAAAGATGAGTCTTGAAAGCTCCGTCTTCTCAAAACCTGGCATTGGTACTTGTCTACTGATGACCTGAGAATACAAGTTATTTTGAAAGAGGGGATCATCATTTAAGATGGTGAGCTCATAAGTATTTTAGTGTCATTTTTTGTATGAAAATGTTTGTAAATATTTGATGTAGAAGTTTATAAGTGTTTATAGTACATGTTTGTATCTCCTACAAAATCCTATATTTTCTACTAAAAAGTAGCCTTCAACCAAGGCCCAAATGTTCTGCGTGCTGTTTGTTTGTAAAAGTGTGTATCTTTCCCAAGTATATAGTTTTACATTACAGTTTATGTGAGAAGATCACAATGTTAATGCAATGGGAAAATAATAAAGTATTGTAATGTTGTATATAGTAATTACTATTGTACTAACTACCTTAAATCAATTATTAATTAAGGTATAATGTAATATGATTGTAACCATAACTGATTGACTAGTAAAACATGACGCTCGAAGACGTCGAAATTGTAAGACATTCGTCACCTGTAGACCTGCAGGTCCCACTGTAGCTAGCAGCAAGGTGTAGGATGGTCAGTCCTATATAAATCTATATGTCAATCACGCTCTCCCTCCAGGAGAGTGTGGTTACAAAACTTGACACAGCAGTAGATTCGCATGCCATGAAGTAGTGTCTCACATTTATGTTATAGTATTCTAGTGTTTATATAGTATGTTCTAGTGTATTGTATGTTCTCTCTATACTAGTACAATATGTTCTCTTGTATACTGTAGTGTATGTTTTCTTAGTTTCTCATCATAGTATGTTCTTTCTGTTTCTCATAATAGTACGTTTGTATTGACTCATGAATGAACTGACTCTTGTATGTTTCACTATACCAGAAATATTGAGTAGTAATCTCCTAAATATACCTAGTATAATTTACTAGTAATGTTTTTTGAATGACTGAGTGTGTTTCATACACCTTTGCTACGCAAAGGTGGTGAACGGAGATAAAAGCTTTTATATCTATATACATATACATAATATATAACTAAGGTTGAAACGACACTCGGACAAACAACCGGATACTCTAAGTCCACAACCAAACAAGGAACAGGAAATAAAGTGAGTTATCAATCCTAAGTCATTTCAACCTTACTTATATAACTATATCTATGTAGACATGATTTTGACAATATATAAGTTAAAGATTTTGATAAAGAGTTTTAGCATAAAAAGTGATTGATAAAGAGGTTTTGAAATTGATATTTGACAACACAGTTTCGTAGTATAAGAAATCTATATGTTTATTCTAGTTATTAATCACATGTGATTAATATAATAACAAAAGTGTTTCAACTTATATTCCCCCCCCCCCCCCCCCCCCATAAAAGCATTTAAAATCTTTTTAAAAGGTTAGTTAGGGGTATGAACTCACCTATAGTGAGTGGTTTGGTTGAAAGAGTGGAAAAGGATGCTGAGTGCTAAGTGAAATCTCGGGCACAAGCGGGTCCTAATAAGCATATAATGGTACATATATGTATGATATTAGTGTTTATACAACTAATAATGTAAGGCAAAACACCTTATGTGAAAGGAAACACTTGAATAGAGGGGTATGAACCATATATAAGTGTGTAGAAGGGGAGTATGGCCACACTTTGGTGTTTTCGGCCAAGGGTTGATGGCCACATGAGTTTACAGCCATAGGGTTTGCAGCCCTATGAGTTTATGGTCGTAAACTCATAATGTTTTGAGCCAAAGATGTGTTTTAAGGTCTTACAAACAACAAGGAAGTGTTCTAGGCTCATTCTTAGTCTTAGGAAGGGTTTATGGTCACAAATGCACCCTTAACAAGGGTTTACGGGCAAGGGAGATGCTCTTGGCGGTAAATTCATTTTGATCTAGTGAAAGGGTTGTTTTCAAGGTACTAATCAAGTATTTCAACTAGATAACAAGTATAGGGAAGTGGTATTTACGATATAGAAGCTAA
Source organism: Lactuca saligna (assembly GCF_052625555.1). Taxonomy (NCBI): domain Eukaryota; kingdom Viridiplantae; phylum Streptophyta; class Magnoliopsida; order Asterales; family Asteraceae; genus Lactuca; species Lactuca saligna. Next base: position 81,272,047 of record NC_136423.1, on the reverse strand, counting down.
AAGGGTTGATTTTGGCCCAAAACACTAGAGTGTTCTTGGTGTTCTTGAAAATCTTGAAGATCTAACCCCAAAAGATGAAGTTAATCGATGAATTCAAAGGGTGTTTCTAGTTAAGAAGATGTATCAACAAGTCAAGGGATGAAACGCTTACATTTTTAAAGAACGAAACGAATATCCTTATGATACTGGAGAGAGAAATTGGGTTTCTTGACTTGAAAGGGTGAAGAATGTGGGAAAAGTGAAGGATCATCACACATAAAGCCAAGAGTTTATGGCCACCATGATTTTATGGCCGTAAACTCATGTGTTGTGGTCGTAAACTCTCTGTCCATGATCTCTAGCGGTTCTTCCATCAAGTTGAGGCTCTCGTTGATCTCGATCTCGTCGACTGGGATAACAAGAGTCTCTTCAGATAGGAACTTTTTCAAGTTCAAGACGTGGAAATTAGAATGTATGTTACTATGTTTGTGAGGTAGGTTGAGTTTGTATCCTACAGGGCCTATTCTAGAAATAATCTCAAAAAGCCCTATGTATCTTGGATTTAACTTTCCACGCTTACCGAAGCATATCTAGCCCTTCCAGGGTGAGACTTTCAAAAGAACACAGTCTCCTACCTGGAATACCAAAGGTTTCCTTCTCTTGTCAGCATAGCCTTTCTGTGGATCTCTAGAGGCTTTCAGTCGTTCACGAATCTGAATGATCTTCTCTGTTGTTTCCGGTATAATTTCTGGACCTATGAGAGTGTTTTCGGGAACTCTTCCTTTAGCTAACTGAGTGTCACCCACCTCAGCCCAGCACATAGGGGATCTATACTTACGGCCATAGAGGTCTTCAAAGGGAGAAACCATTATGCTCGTGTGATAACTATTATTGTAGGAGAACTCGACAAGGGGTAGATGAGTATCCCATGCCTTCCGAAAGTCTATCACACAGGCTCTCAGCATATCTTCCAAGGTTTAAAAAGTTCTCTCACTTTGTCTATCGGTCTGCTGATGGTAGGTTGTACTCATGTCCAGCCTAGTTCCTAGAGAACTTTGTAGCGATTGCCAGAACCTTGAAGTGAATCTACTATCTCTATCGGAGATAATGGATATAGGGACACCATGCAGTCGTACAATCTCCTTAATGTATGTTCTTGTAAGTTTCTCCATCTTGTCAGTTTCCTTGATGGACAGGAAGTGTGCGGACTTTTTTAACGTGTCTACGATCACCTAAACGGTATCGAGACCACCTGTTGTCTTGGGTAACTTGGTTATGAAGTCCATCGCGATCCACTCCAACTTCCATTCCAGTATTTCCGGTTGTTGTAGTTAACTTGAGGGTTTCTGGTATTCAACCTTAACCTTGGTGCAAGTAAGCCATTTACTCACGTAGGTAACAATCTATGATTTCATGTTAGGCCACCAGTATAGCTTCTTTAGGTCAAGATACATCTTATATGAACCTGGGTGGACGGAATATCGAGTGTTTTGCGCTTCGGTCATGACCACGTCTCTGAAGCCACCGTGTTTTGGTTTCCAGATCAGATCCATGAGATATAAGGCTCCGCCACCCTTGACTTCCAAGTTTTTATACATCCCTCTCAGGGATTCACCTGCCACATTTTCAGGTTTCAAGGCTTCAAGTTGAGGCTCCTTAATTTGTGTGGACAGATGCGAACGGATAGTCATAGTCAATGATTTGACTCTACGACCAGAGTATTCTTTCCGACTTAGGGCATCAGCTACTAAGTTTTCTTTACCGGGATCATAACGAATTTCGCATTTGTAGTCATTAAGTAGCTCAACCCACCGTCGTTTCTCATATTGAGCTCCATATGGTTAAATATATGTTGCAGGCTTTGTGGTCTATAAATGTAGTTCTTTTCGTACCATACAGGTAGTGTTTCCTGATCTTTACGGCGAATAAAACTACTCCCAAATCAAGATCATGCATGTTTTGGTTGACCTCGTGTGTCTTTTGTTGTCTTGAGGCATAGGCGATGATCTTGCCTCTTTGCATGAGGACACAACTGAGCCCTTGGTTTGATGCATCGTAATGGACCACAAAGTCTTCTATCCCTTTTGGGAGTGATAGTATTGGTGTGGTGCAAAAGGCTCGCTTCAGCGTTTGGAACATCGTCTGATGTTTCTCTTCCTACTCAAAGGCCACACCCTTCTGGGTCAACGTTGTAAGAGGTTTCGCAATCTGCGAGAAGTTCTGAATGAATCTACAATAGTAGCTAGTGAGGACTAGAAATTGACGAATTTCAGTAAGCATCTCCGGTGCTGACCAGTTCTCAATTGCTTTAATTTTAGAAGGGTCCATGTGAATTCCCTCTTCACTAACCACGTGACCTAATAATTCGACTCCGTGGATGCAAAATTCACATTTAGAGAACTTCACGTAGAGATTTTCTAACCGTAGTGTTTCTAAGATTAGTCGCAGATGTTTACTATGCTCCTCCTTACTACGAGAATAGATAAGTATGTCATCGATGAAAACAATGATGAATTGATCCAAGTAAGGATGACACACTCTATTCATTAAGTCCATGAATACGGTGGGCGCATCAGTCAATCCAAATGGCATAACTACAAACTCTTAGAGTCCATAACGAGTTCGGAAGGGTGTCTTGGGAACATCCTCCTCTAACACTTGTAACTGGTGATACCCGCATCTCAGATCAATCTTTGAAAAGTAGTTCACCCCTTGCAGTTGGTCGAACAATCGTCTATGCGAGGAAGAGGCTAACGATTCTTGATTGTAAGCTTGTTGAGTTCTCTGTAATCGATGCACATACGGAACGATCCATTTTTCTTCTTCATGAATAAGACCGGTCCTCCCCAAGGTGAGATGATTGATCTGCTGAGCAGTTCATTAAGTTGACCAGATAGTTCCTGCATCTCAGCTGGTGCTAGAAGATAGGGCGATTTGGCTACTGAGGTAGCCCCTAGAACTAAGTTTATTCTGAACTTGACTTGTCGTTGTGGGGGCAATCCCGGTGGTTCTTCTGGAAAGATGTTGGGAAATTCGTATACTTCCGCGATGCCATTTAGATCCTTTATCTCTTGGATCGTATCGACAACGTGAGCAAGGAATGCATGGCATTCCTTTTGCAAAAATTTCTGGTCTTGAAAACTCAAGATGATATGGAAGTTCGTGTCAGGTTTGTCGCCATAGATAATAAGGGTTTCGCTAGACGGAAGATTAAGAAGAATAGATTTTTCATAACACATGATGTCTGCGCGATGAAGACTCAACCAATCCATGCCGATTATGATGTTGAAACTTTTAATTGACACTGGCAAGAGGTCGATTGGAAAGGAATGGCTATCTAGAGTTGGTGTACATCCTATGTATATACTACTAGTGCTATCAGTTTTCCCGTGAGCCATTTCTATAGTGAAAGGTTTCTTAAGTGGATGAGCCTTATGTTTAAGCAAGTGAGCAAATTTCTGGTTCATGAAACTCCTCTCCGCTCCACTATCAAATAGAATGCATGCATAAGAGTTATCAAGGAGAAACATACCGGTGACCACGGTGGGGTCAACAACTTCTTCCTCGTGGCCTATAGCCAAAATGCTTACCACTCCACCAGCATTCCTTGCCTTTAGGAAGTTCCTTTTGTAGTGGCCACCTCACCACAACCGTAGCAAGACTAGCCCACACCAGCACCAGGGACCTGTGTGATTGGCCTTGTTAGAGCTTTGCAGAAATGGGCAATGTGCCCCTTCCTATTGTACTTAGAGCACTATACTTCCTGATAGGGTCCAGTGTGGTGGAAGATGCATTTGTTGCACTTTGGCAGGTTTCCAGTGTACTGCTTTACCGGTGCAGCAGTAGTAGATGCTATCGCAGCACGAACCACTACGACCTACTATTTTTGGCAGCTTGCTGCGAAATGTTCTTCTTTTTGTCATCCCAGAACTTCTGCTTGTTATCAGTAGCTTGGAGGGTTCTGAGATGGCTAGGGTTATTGTTGTTGACAGGTTATGGACCCTATGGTCAATGATCCGTGGTGCCAATCGCTTGGAACTATTGAAGGTAGCGGGTTTGACACTATTACATTCCCCTGGAATGGAGGCACTAGTCCCCAGATATATCTCTTCACTTTCGTTGCTTCATAAGGGACCATTCTCGGACATAGTGCTACAGATCGTTGAATCTGGCAGTGTAGGAGAATATGTCGGAGCCCTTCATGGTTAGGCTCTAGAGCTCCTGCTCCAACTTCTGAACTTCGCCCCTCGGACAGTACTCTTCGAACATAAGCTCCTTCAAAGCTTCCCAGTCGATAGAATTTTCAACTATAATAGAAAATGACTTGACATGGCTATTACACCACCTCATCGCTCGATCCGCGAAGGTTCAGGCGGCAAATTTTACCTTGCTCCCTTCCGGACAGGAGCAGATCTCAAATATCAACTCCGTTTTCTCGAACCATTTCGAGACGACAATGATTCCGCCAGTTCCATTGAAGGCCCTGGGTTTACAGCTAGTGAAGTCCTTATACGAGCACTCCCTAGAGCGCACTAGAGCATGACCTTGAGTGGAATGCACAGTCGTTCCACTCCTGCTAGTTCCACTAGCACTGAACTGAGCTAGGGTTGCCGTAACATTCGTATTTACCGCAACTTGGATAACCGCTGGGTTGTATGGTGGAGGAGGTGGAGGTTGCGTAGGAGTTATCGTAGGGTTACGACTTGTTACCCTTCAAGGAGGCATCTTTTAACTAAAAGTTTAAAAAGATTGAAGATGATAGTAAGAATCAATTGGAAGTACAATGAGTGCGGTCCATGGACTAACTCTCCATAGTCCAACAAAACAAATGAGAGCATGATTGATATAGAGATCTAGCAGTAGAAGTCTGAAAACACTTGTATATTGATTTCTCAAAATATTAGATAACTATCAATAATATTGCCATTAATGATGCAACAAGTTTGGGAAAAATGACCTAGGAGTAGGTCTTACATCAAACCATATAGAGAAATTTTTGACAGTATGGGAAAACTAGTAGACGGAGAGTTCAAAAGTCTAGCCATAGACATGAACTTAAAACTAGAGTTTTTACATAGACCTAAGTTATATCCAAAAGAGAACGTAGAGTAGGCTCTATTTGCGACGAGAGATGTTGGGATGAGTCCTTGATTCTGCCAGGAGATGCTCCATGTCCCGCAAGCGCCTTTCAAAGGTTTCCTGATGGGCTCGCAGTCCCCTAACTTAATCTTGGGTTTCAGTAAGTTCTGTATGCATGGCTGCATTGTGGTTCAGGGCCCTTCCTTGAGCAGACTCCAACTGGCGTAGGCGAACGGTATTGACTCCCGTGTTGACATCAACCTCTAGGATCGGGCCTGCATCTACCCTTCCCTATACTATATTGTGGGAAATCCTGCGAACCAAACTTGGCAGGACTCTATCTGCTGAGCGTCCCTTGCTTAGATTGTAGAAACTTCTGTCACCATTGTAGGGCAAGGGATGACCCTGCTCGTGATTCCATTGGTTCAATTTTGTTGCCTATAGAGGTGTGGGTCCTTGAAATCCTAGACGAGGGTTAGGATTTGGAACATGAGCCACAGGGGGTTGCTAAGGGGATTGCAGGTTCTTCTTCTGGTTCGACATCGAGCCAACCAACATTTCCTTGATTTGGGAACTACGGGTCGCCGGGGAGATGGAATCCAGCCATGTTATCTACGCGAGAATAGGGATAAAAGAAATAGTTAATAGACGTACTAATTAAGATAGTTGTAGGATGATCATTACCAGTTACATCAATACTTAGCAGTGCATACCAGTCATATATAACCAAGATAGGATAGACCTTCGAATAAGTGACCCTAACTCCAGGTCCACAACCAAACAAGGAACAAGAAATAAAGCAAAGATCACAGATTCTAAGTCTATGACACCTTAGTCACATATAACCATAGCTTATCCACTCAGAAACTATTGACCTACTAGTAAAGGCCTTTTTAGTTCTCAAACAAGTAATTATAGTAACACAAAATACTCCGATAGTATTTTAAGATTTATGTTCTACTCTAGGGTTTTCATTATAGTAGTGTTGGTAAGTTTTTAGACTTGTTGCAACACCACAACCATTCTTCGGTACATCCTAATCACTTCTCGGAAAATATAGTTGATCAGGCTATATTACTCCCATATCTGATTATATATCTCTAAGTCTACTTTTGTAATCCAACAATCGCAATACTTTTGTTCTGTCCTAGTGACACTGATTTAACTATGAATGCAAGTATGTATACTTAATTAAATACTTTATTATTTAAAAGTATAAACTCTTGGTCAGAGTATTTTAATCTCGACGTGTTTATAGTTTGTATATCTTTTATGGGTTAATATACTCGATTCACTATAAAGAATGCTCAGATACCAATTTTTCATACCCCTAAACCGAATTGGCAGAAACATTCGTGGGCAAAGGATTTCATGTATTGTATCACAACAATG